>NC_086194.1:32613239-32960323 GCF_035770615.1 Melospiza melodia melodia | reverse complement strand
CTGAGCCTTTCATGCTCAGTGCTGGCCAGGTGCAGCAGGGCTCCTACTCCCACCTGCTATTCTCTCTTTGGACCAAAAGTTTGCACAGCACCCAGGCATTCAAGCAGCTCACAGGTGCACCTGAATTTATCTCTCGGTTCTGTGACCAAGGGAGGTGTTTTTTCCCTCAAAAGGGGAAGAAGCAGAGGTACTTTGTTTCCTCAGCACCAGAAAAAACTTGGGTCAGATAGAAATAGACCTGAGGCAAATAATACTCTAAAAATCACTTCCCCAGCACAGCCTGAACCATTTTTGACAAAACCATTTAATTTCTAGAGTATACCCATGGCAACAGATCAGACAGTCCTTCCCAGCCTGCCCTGCTTTCAGTTAAACAGGATCCTCTGGGGAACACTGTGCTGGTATTTGGAAGCATCTATTACACATCCTATCATCTAAATGCTTTAAAATTTGTTACTCACCTGGTCACACCTCCTTAAGTTCAGACCTGCTGGTATCTGCAGTGCCCAGAGCCTGTACTTCTCATCAACTCTTGGACATTGCAAGTTTGGTGGAATTTTAAACATGTTTGGTCTATTCAGAATTTGAAATTTTCTACAGTCACCTGATAGTGCTTAATGAGATAACACAGAAATCCGTGGAGATTATGCAAACCTCCTGCAGAAACGTGCACTGACAGCTACTAGAACAGAAGCATGCTGCAGAGGACACAATAGTCCATACTAAGGCCAGATGCCCTTCGGAGGAAGGAACTGAGTGAAATCTCTTACAGTGGCATCTGTCTAAAAGCTTAGTGACAAAACTTAAGTAACAGAATAGATCTCTGCTGGCAACATTTTTTCTCTAAAGGCTGCAATTGAGAGGCAATATAGAAGACTTTCTTCCCGACCAGCAATGTAATCTGATGTTTCCATGCCAAAGGACCTTTCTAGACATTAACATTTTAAATAGGAACTACTAACCCTCTGTATCAGTCTCCTAACGCTGATTAGCAGCTCTTTCAGGTCGTTTCCATCAGTGCTGACATGTCACACAAAGCCTACCATTTTCATCAGACAGAAGTTTTGAAATTAAATTACATTTCTTACCAACATTAACTATCGCTCATGAATCTCTTTATCAAGAGATACAAACAGCACTTTGTAAATTTGTCATGTTTGCCAGTCTTTTCATTACAATTTTTTCAAATTACAGGTCACTTGAATGTGTGTCCCATGTTATTCACTGTTTTAAAATGCATTCATGTTGCAGGTTTCAAAAAGAGAAAGATTCATTTATTACTATCGTTTTGTATGTAGAACTGACATACAATTAAAAACTTTAATAAAACAGTTCCTGCCTATTCACTGCTGATCTCCTGCTGTATCAATATCTGTCTTCAGAAGAACAGCTGCCATAAATTGGGAAATAAAGGAAATTAGGAATTTAGAAATTAGGAAATAAAAAGATAAAGAATGCCATAAGCATACCTCAAACTGGTGTTTGTGGAATGGAATACAGATATTTTTACACTTTCCTGTAATTATCCTGACAGAATTACAGGGAAAAAAAAGCAATGCATTTGATATCTTATCTCTCATAAAAATATATGCTAATGCTTCAAAAACATAATCCTCTTAAATCAAAAAACAATAGATCAAAGTTTTGTGACTAGAAAAATACCAACACATTACACAACAACCTGTTCTCTTAATGTGTTGCTACAACATTTTATTGACAGTGACATCTTAATACACATGACAAAGAAACAGGTCAGTCACAAAATAAATGTGCAGGTTTTGTTTTCTTCCTTTTCCAAGAAGGATGTACAAAGTCATTTACCTACACACACTAAAAGTTCAGACACATCTTTTAATTTTGGCTTAGTTGCAATAGGCAAAATTATCCATAGTTCACATTCAAAACCAAAGCTGCCATCATCCTTTTTATGCTTGTCATAGAACTGCTATTAAATATGTCCTTGTTGTCTTTTCAAGAGTACTTTGTCCAGCACATTAAACATTAAAAGTTTTTAAAAGATCTTTTTTTGCTTCTTGAGCTGGAACAAAGAACCAGTTCTCTTAAAAAGTTTTGCTCTCTCATTAAAGAAATCCCATAATGTATACTGGACGAAGAAAGAGAATTCAGCATTCTGTATATTACCATTCTTGTAGTATTTCCTAAGTGTTAAAAAAACCCAAAACAGCGTTTCCATAATTTCAATGAAGTGTGAAGTACAGCAAAACTGCTCACACAAAACAAGTATTTTCTTTAGGAGAGCCAACAGTTCTTAAAGAGAACACAACCCACAATATATTCAAAGATTAACAAGTACCTTGAAAAGTGATTGCATAGAATTAAAGCTTTTACATCCAGATAAAAAACAAACTCCGCACATATACAAGCTACTTACCTTTCTAAAACCAGGTTTGCCAAAAACTGCATTAGTCTCAGGACAAGCCTTTGTCAACGCACAATTTGTTTCCAAGAAGTCATTACATCTCCTGACATTTGAAGTGTGGAGAGACCATACAAGTTATTAGCTGTCATTTTTCATAGGTGTTTGATGGCTTATAACAGCCAAAAATTAAATCAAAACAGTCTCACTGCTGTTGAGACAAGTAATGCCCCACCTTAAGCTTTCAGTCTTCATAATTTAGGTGCATTTGCAAGCCTGCTCTCATTTTCTTCCAAGAGTTAATGAATCACATCAGGACAGGTAATGTACCTCAGAGAAATAGTTTGCAATGAACATTTTTAACCGCTTAATTACCAGCTAGCAGTATGCAGATCTTACTTTTCAATCCTTCCTCACAAATGCTAGCATGTATCTGGTATCCTAAAGAGGAGACAGCAGTTCTGGCATACTCCTCATTCTCTTTACATGGAAGACTTGGGTTTTAGGTTGGCTAAGAGAAGCATAGTTTCCCCTCTTATAACTTAGTATCTGAACCACTGTAAAACAAGGTCAATTCCAGAAATATGGCTTTTGGTAGACAACATTCTACCTGTAATTCAAAGGAAAAATCCAGAGTTCAGAGCTGGAAAGAAAACGTCTGTGCAACTGAATATTTTGTTAACCTTAGAAGCACACTCCTACACTCTGTACCTTACAATATTAAAGAAGACACTCTAAATGAGTCTCAATGCCTGAATAAGAACCCAAAGGAGAATTACCTATGATTATTAAATCTAAAACCCCCTTTATTAGAAAAAGTTATTCCATAAGCAGAATGAGAAAAGTTTGGTCCACCTCACTGAATTCCTACTGGGGACAGGACAAGCAGCACTGCCTCCAGCAGTCGGCTCAAAGCACACAGATTCTGACCAACATGCACACACCAATTAGCCAGCAGACCACAGAGGAAAGGCAGCCTGTGGTACTCCTTCTGGATTTTCCCCTCTCCCTGCTGCAACCCTCACATTAAAAAAAAACTATTCATTGTTTGGGTATTTTTACTTTTTCTCACTCCCCTCTTTCAACATCCTTCTGCCCATCTACATAAAAACTGATGCTTTTAGGGCAGGAGATACACTCCCAGCAGGATTCTAGCTGCCTCCTACAGTACTCTTCAGTCAACAGCAAATATTTTAGCCCTAAGTTCATTTATTTTTTGGCCTACCAAATATTCAGAAAAGCATAGCTACGAACTTATTTGTGCAACAAATTCTCACTCATCATGTATTCACTTGATGAGCAATTCTTTTTGACATTACAGAAAAGTATAACTGATTTCAGTTTGAAGGGGAACAACAGTACTTGAAATTCTGAAATCTGAATTAGATTTTTCTTTTTCCAAAATTAAATGCTATCTTTTGTTCTCACCTATACAGAAACTTGCTGGGGGAGGGAGGATAAGATTAAGCACTTCAGGTAGAATCAAATAATTTTGAATGTGCTCAGCCTGTGTGTAACCAGATACTCTGCCTAGAATGGGGTAAACCAGCTTGAACAATACCCTATTTGCAAAGCTATCTGTGCTGCTTTTGGCGTTGAATAATGCTGAAAGCAGACTGACTCATCAGCTCCAAAATTAAACATCCTGAGAGTAAGGTGAAGATGTAGCTGGCCTGGTGAAGTGCCTGATAAAAGAAGGGAAAAGTGATACTACTGATAAGTTATCTAAAGCTGCTGAAGTGACACAGCTAGCTAAAGACTTCTGACTGATCAGTCCCAATCTTTAATGGCCTTCAGGGCTCTTCTGGCACCCCCCTTCTTGGAGTGTATGGAGATCCTCCCCTGGGTTTGGAGGTGCCCATCAAGGTTATTCCTCAAGGCTGAGCAAAAGAGACTTGCCTACAGTCTTTGGCATGAGTCAGTAACATCAATCTCTGTTGTCTTATATATCAAGAGTGCTATTATCATTATAGTGTAAGGAATTCATACCCCCAGAGTTTCATACCTCCTCGATGTTTCTCATAGGCATCTCCTCTAAGCACTCACTGATCCCGGTCCTTGCAGCAGCCATCTGACTCCAGTTCCCACCAATCCACTCTTTTATACCACTGTTCTTATTGGCTGCAGGTGTGGCCTGTTAAGATCAGGCCTGCTCCTAATCTTTAGTAATTAGTCCAGCTGCAACTCATTGGGGGATAAGATTACATTCTATACCACCTTCATTTACCCATACTGTATCCCCCTACAAATCTCTACTTATTAATTGGCTTTGCTAACTTTGCCATAATTGCTTCAATAGTGCTTAAAAACAGAGAATTAGACTATGCTAATAGTTATAGCATCTGCCTGTGGAGTAGATAATTCTGATCAAGATATTTTAGTCTAATCATTATCACAACAAATATTTTACACAAATATATCTGGTTTGCCATCCTTAATTCCATGGGACAAAGTTGTACAAAGCTTCAATAGCACGTGGATAATCCTTTAGACATAAACTGTTGTCTCAGTCAGGGTTTAAGCCTGGCTCCAGCCTCACCTAGACTCCTCTGTGAGGAGTTCAGAAAGCAAGGGGGTCCTTTCTGCACCTCGTGACTCAACTAATAAACTTTGTGTGAGTTTCCCATCCTGTTTGTCACACAGCATCACACAGGGGACAGGTTATGGCTGAGCCTGGGTCCTTCCCCAGGGAGGTGACTAAAGGAGCCCAAGGGATCAGAGCCCAGCCATGCCAGACAGCATGGTACAGTGAATGGAAAATCAGAGCTGAAATCAGTGTAAAGTAATTAATGATTCCTTCAGCGAGATGCTGAAAGCTCCAAGGCAAGAGTAGGCTTCTAGACAAAAAGAGTTTATTTAGTTACAAACAAAACCCATAACAGTAAGGTCTTCTAGACTGGAAAACCTTTGTTCTTTTTTTCCATTCTATTTGTGCTAAGAACAAATACTATCACTACTTACATGGCTATAAATTACTTCTAGAGAGGCTCAGGGACATACAACCATGAGACCTGGCAGTCATTTAATATGCACAACATGCTACAAAGACACTGACAACTTGACAAAGTCACTGCACGGATGCCATCCCTGGTTGTCAATTCACACATCGCATTCCCCACGCTCCCGAACCTCAGAGAGACAGACGGGGTTTATATTTAGGATCAGAATCACACAGAATGGAGAGCAGCTCCTTGCTCTCCACTTAGGATCACTGGCCACTGTCCACTATCCTAACAGCTAAGGAACATCTGAGCCTTTCCACAGGATGATCCAAACTAGAGGAAAAATGCTGTTGTGCACTCAAGGAATGTTATAATGCTGGCAAAATACTGATTTGAAAGCCAGCTATTTTAAAAATAAGACATGCTTAAGCACTTAAGCCCGGGGCCTGTACAATTAGGCTTTAACAGCTTAGAGAGCTCATGTGCATGAGAACAAACCTTTTTCCCTGTGCCTGACTCCTTGGACTAGGCTCTGAAACAGTTAATGCTTCCAGCTGAACGACAGATATACCACCACCCAATAAATCACACAGATGAATTGGTAACTTATCTGTCCCATGATATTTTGTTCAAAGTTCATGGCTGCTCTCAGGAAAACAAACCATCAAGTACCTGTTAAATCCAGCTCTTTATTTAATGAACACTGCTAATGGCACACATACTAGCATTTGATCTCTGCTTTTATAATTAAAAAAAAATATATTTTCTAAAAGACGTATAAAGAAATTTTTGAATAGAATTGGAGGCTGCAATATTGATCCTGCAAAATAATTCTTGCTTTTTTAGGATAAATTAAAATTTCACTTAAGATATGACAACAGTGTCCAGTTTTCACAGCCAGCAATGTTATGAGATATATTGTACCTGGTTTTTCATGTATAGATACCAATAAAGTTTCAGGAAAAAAAGTATTATGCAAATAATAAGAAGTCAAAAACATGCCTTCTAGTAAGGAAAGCAAGTATCTTTTGCTTAGACATCATCAACATGAGTGAAAAGTGGTCAGAACTCCTAAGCAGTATTTAATGGTATTGATATATTTATGACCCAAGCTATTTTCCAACTAAAAAGAAATACTACTAAATAAATGTAGTAACTTTTTTATATCCTTAGTGTGGAAGCAGCAAATAAGTTAAAGCACAGAATATTTTTTTAAATTACTTTAATAAAACCAGATTCTGATTATTAAAGTACAGTTTAGTAGGTCTGAATTTGGCAGAGCTAACATTTAAAACAGACAAATACTGTCAACTCAAAATGTAAAGCAATAAATTATTTCCTAGAATATATGCTCTCAGTATCAAAAGGAACACAAAATAAAAGCTTTTGTAACTATTTGTAACCTCTCTCTTTAACAATATTTTGCTGTGAGAAAGCTGACTTCTGCAACACGCACACAGACATTTCCAGAGCTGCATTCCCCAATGGGTGTAGTAACAGGGAGAAGTAGGAAACTAGAGTAAACTTCCACAATTATGTTTGTAATAATCTCTTTGAAAAATTATTTTTAGCGTTTTTGGTTTTTTTTTACTTTTCTTTATGAATGTTATTTATGTTTGTTGGTTTCTTGTGATTACATTGTGAAAACCCCATTTATTTTCAAGACCAAGCAGAGGATGGGTAGAATGGATTGCTTGCCAGGGCCAGAAGAGGGAGCTCAAATGAGTACTTTCATTTATTAGGCTAAAGCAGCTTGTAACTGTAGAATTTAACAGTACAGGTACTTTTAAAAGATTAATTAGAGACTTTGATGCATTATACATTTAAATTAAAACAACAGATTAGTCTCTCTGATTGGCATCTCTAGTAAGGACAGTATAGGTCAGAGTTAAAGGTTAAAGGCTCTCTTAAAACTGAACCTCCACACCACAGGTGATATCTGAACAAAACCCAAGTTGCCCTGCAGTAAATGCCTTCAAACTCACCTCTTTTCCTTTGCCCATCAGGCACAAACAGGCATTCTCTCCAATGGAAAACAAAGTTTTGCAGGCTTCTCCCAATTCTTGCTGTAAAGTCTCAGTACACTTCCTGTAAGGTCTCCTCTCCAGTGCAAGAGACACCTCCAGGTATTTTTAAGAAGAAACTGAGTTACACCTCTCTGTTCTCAAAGCAGAATCAGTTAACTCAGGCTCTGCTTTTGCCTCCTAAGCTGCACTCTCTGCCAGTTATTCTGTACCAAGTTCTTGCTGTGCTGCTTTGCAGAATACATCCACCACACATTCACAATTTTATATTTTCCTGTCCACTACCTTTAATGCAACATAAGTTGCCACAGCTGTGAATATGAACAAAGAAAACAAAAGCAAATCTCCCTGAGGTGATTCAGTCAGTGTTGGATTAGACATGATGAAACTTTGGATAAATAACTACGTACCAAACAGCATGCAATTATTGCTTTATATGCTATAAATAACATCTCTATTGCCACTTAAGGCTTTCAGAATTTTAGTGTAATAATTGTTATGGATAGTAAAACAGACAAATAGAATTGGGGGAATAGCACCACTAGAGAAATCTGGGATAAAGTATACAAGCAAGATCCCTTCAAGTAGCTCATAAGCATGGAAGTGGGTTTGCAAGTGTATAGAATGATAGAATGTGATATTTTTAAAAAAACATTTATATGATGGCAAGAATGGAGCCTACAGAAGTGTGAGAGAAGAAGGGTATGTTTGAATTTTATGTCAAGGAGATGAAATCAACAGAAAGACGGAAAAGGTTTAAAGAACATATTAAAATGTCAATATTAACAGAACAAATCTTACCATATAAAACCCATAACCAAGATGAGTTTAAAGGACTCTACAAATAAAGAAGATGTATCATAAAAGTCTAAGAATAAGACATCTTTTGTTTGCCCTCTTACAATCTAATATATAACATATCTATTGCCTACAATCTAATATATAAATACAAGGTTATTCTCTCAGACCTTAAACTCTCAGAGCTTAAACCCTCAGACCTGCAACTCTCTAAATATGGTTCTCCATTTTCAAAGAAATATCTGTGTAGCAGTTCTGGAGATTAGAAACACATTGATTAAAGAACCAATTTTATTACCATGAGATAATTCAAAATTAATTTCAGCAAAGGAAAAAAAATAATTAATAAATTAATAAATACAGCTATGCAGGTAGGCACAGAGAAAAATACTCATGCAATAATGACCAATGTGCCAAATAAAAAGTATTTATTTATTAATCTCATTACTTCTTTGATGGCACTGGATTCCTCTCTTTCTGTTTAGCAGCCTTCTCCATTTTCAGCTGTAACAAAAAAAGACACCAGCAGTGGCTCAAACACTGTTTGCAAATCAGCTAACAATGCAATATTAAATGTCTACATCCAGTCACAAATTTACCAGGGAGATACATCCAGTGGAGAAAGGTACACAACATTATTATCCCAACCCAGCGCTGCTCACAAAGGAGCACTTCCATGGCGCTGCAGCTCCTTCCCTAAGGAAACCAGGCTGCCTTATCTCTGCTAATGGCAGTTCAGGTATTTGAGTATCCCTCAAAGCCAGTGTGCCTCAGGAATGTCCAGGGTTTATCTCCATGTCAATGGAAGGTGGAGCAGTTTTATTGCAGATGTCTAACAGACACAGATAGGTGAACCAGCACACATAAAACCACATGGGAAGGGTGCTGAACCTTCATCTCAGAGCCTCCCTGCTGACCCACAAGGCCATGACTTCCTCCTGTAAGATTTTTTCTACACCACAGGCTCTTGTAGCATTGTAAAATTTATCAACACATACACATTTCACTCTGTCATTTTATAGTAAGACTATTTATCCAAACAAATACATCTGTTGGTTTTAGAGGCTCAAGTACTGTTATACTAGTGAATGAAATCATATTTAGAGTAATTATATAAAAGGGATGTGGAGATTTTTGCATCCCATCTAACACATTCACTGCTGTTTAAAATGCTAGAAAGAAAGAATTAACATGCTTTTTCCCATCATAAAATAATACCAAAAGGAAACACGACCTCATTGGGATGTCTACAAATTAACTTACTGCTAAGCAAATGTTGTTGGTCTACACAAAAATGCATTTTAAATCACTTTTCCCCCTTTGGAGGCATGAGGTTTTTATCTAAAATTTCTACAACCTTTTGCAAAGAAAATAAAATCTCAGGAGGAAAAAGAAACAGAGAAATTTGAATTTGATGTTTTCCATGAACCAATGTAATATTTGTAACATCTGTCCATATTTTCTGATGATTTACAAAGCAATGAAAACTATTTTGAATTTCACAAAGCTAGAACAGCTTTCTCTTTAACAAAACTTTGTTGCAAGCCAGCAAACAAAATAGCAAAACAGTTTAGATTTTAAAAGTTAATTATGCAACATTGCTTTACAAAAGAATTCATAAACAGTTGAGACATACTTCAGCTGAGATGGTGGAGCTACAGGGGTAATGTGAGAAAAGAATAGGTATTTAAACATGTGAATAACCTACACCACAGGGCATTTAAACTAAAAATAGTGTGGTGGAGGAGGCACCTCTAAGAGGGTGATACAGATCATCTAAGAAAGACAGACCAAATTTAGCCAAACTTACACAGACAGTCATTAAAAAAAAAAAACAGTCTGGAATTGTATAAGTGAGGTAACAAACACCTAGTCCTAAATGTCAAAGGGAGTTTCTGTGACTCTGCATTGTTGTTTCTTTCTGTCACATAGTAAAATGTTTTGGTTTTCTGTAACAGAGAGTTACCTGAATTAAAATCTGCCTGGTTAAGGTAAATGCCATCCTACACATGACTGACCTCTGAAATCCTATAGTAGCTCATAACTGTACTTTAAAATTTATGTTAAGAAGCTAGCTTTCCCAGTAATTGAGAAGGAATAATATAATGCATTTATATGCTACTTAAATCATACATTTATGGGGTTTAGATATCCTCTTGTGAAAGTGTATTTAAATTAAGCAATAAATGTAATAACTTGCCCGTTCTTGATAGCGTTTTTCAAAGTAAGCCATGTCATCAGCTTCTGATTGTTTTCCATGAGAAACCTGCCCTGTGGCACTTGAACTACCTGAAAAACAAAACATAAACAGAAAACAAAACCCTTTTTTTATTAATGATACTTGCTATTCCGTTAGTTATGTTTTACATTTGGCAAAACCCATTTAAAATGGGAACTCACCTTTATAGACAAGTACAAAACCCAGTATTTGGGACCAAAGAGAAACCTTTTTCAAATAGGCTTGCAAATACTATAAATGTTTTAAAGGAGTTCAACTGTTATATTTATTGGTACATTTTTGTACTAAATAAGGGACATATAATAAGTGTAAGTGATCCATAATCCCACATAGAAAAAGCTTTCTGATGTTTTCTATGAAACAATGTAATATTTGTAACATCTGTCCGTATTTTCTGATGATTTACAAAGCAATGAAAACTATTTTGAATTTCACAAAGCTAGAACAGCTTTCTCTTTAACAAAACCTTGTTGCAAGCCAGCAAGCAAAATAGCAAAACAGTTTAGATTTTAAAAGTTTAAAAGAAAACAAGGCAGTTTCACAGGATTGTGCTGAGTATGTACAACCCATTCAGATATGATGAGTTTCTAAGAGAAATTAAGAATTTTAAAAACTGATCCAATGAATACATGATATCATTGATGGGAAAGATAACAAGTACTAAGAAAAAAATAATTTCAGGTAAAACACACATCGCAAGCAAAAATAACAAGCGTTAAGTTATTCTAAGCATTTGAAGTACATGAATGTTGCACTAACTTACCCCATAGCAAAGCTTCAATATTCATTTTAATGCCCTGAGCATCCTTCAATTCATTAATAAAATCAATTAATTATATATTAAGTTCTTTCTGTAAAACAGTATTACCCTATTTATACATCACCTGCTATTTGTGGCATGGATTGAGCGGAACTGGAAGGTCCCTGAAATGCTTTTAGAAATGGATGATCCATGCTAGTAACTGGGGCTTCTAAAAGTTCAGCAGAAGGAGCACCTGTCAGAAAATAAGGTGAACGGAAACAATAATTAACTCCAGGAGATACAGTCCTAATACACATGCTGGGGTCAGAACAAGGTTACAGATTCATATCTACAACTCTCAGCGCAGACCCCATGAACTGGAGTTAACTAAAGCATTACAAGGATGGCTTCAAAGGCATTGAAAAGCTTTGTTTCTTCAATTACTACAGTTATGTTTTCGTTTCTAAACTTCAGAAAAATTCAGGAATCCAGATCAGAATTTAAAAAATAAATAATGGGTATGTGGCAATAATAGATAAAACAGTATTTCAGGACAAAACATGTGCATTACTAAATGACACAAAATTACAGAGCAGAAAAAGTATCGAGATCAACTAACATGTGTGTTAAAAGTTCTACCAATTCTACCTCTTATTTTTTATGCTGAACAGCTATTAACCTTTGAGTTTGGAAACAAAAATGCTGTGAATATATAACCAAGAAATACCTGGACAGTATTAGGCTAAAGGACTAACATAAATAGAACATGGAAGTACTAGGTTACAGGAAGTGTTAGAAGTTATAGGTTCTCTCTAAAGGATATGCTGCATTTCAAGCAAAAGCAACTGGGTTGAACATCAGAATAGCTGGAAAAGAGTTTTTTTATCAACTCGCTACAGTAAGTAGGACAATGTGATCCCTTAAAACCTTGAGGACAGCTGGAAAGGAAGTCTTTCTGCAGTTCTACACCTATTCATCCAATTTGCCTTCAAACTTTGAAACTCTATTTTGATTTAGTACTTTTCAAAGGTGGAGAATTAAAATTTCAGCTGCACGTACCTATTCCACTGTCATCAAGCCTCATGTAGCCTTCTGCTAGAGAGCTAAAACCAGTCAGTCCTCCCATGGCAGCGTAAGGAACATCCTGCCCCACGGGCTTTCCTTGGGCTAAGCGCTCCTCCTTGGTTTCCACAACTGTTTCGTGAGCAAATGCTGGCTGACCACAGGCACAGGTAAAGGAGCTGTGAAAGCCTGAACACTTGGAACCTGAGAAACATAAAAATTAGTGAGATGGTGATGGGATTTAAGCACCCAGCTTATGTGAAAAGGCTGTTTAAAAGAGAAGGAATGACTCCTGGGATTAGATCATGAGGGCCATCCAGTCACAGGATCTTACTGAGCCAAGTTTCAAGTACCTCTGAGGATGGAGATTCCACCTCTCTGAGCAGCCTGGACCAATGCTGGATCAGAATTTTCTTTTCTGATGTCTAACTGCATTTCCTATGTTGCAACTTGTATTTATTGTCAATAGCAACACACCTCTCCATCCATTTAAAACAAATAAAAATAAAAGTTCTGACATGGGTAAAGCTGACAACCTGCCAGCATTTTGGCAGAATTCCCTCCATGTATAGCACATATCATTGTTGCAGGGCTAATCATACCACAACTTATTACACAAATCACAATTTAAATATCTTTTAAAATTAGCAAAATTTTCTCAGTAGCAAATAGAGACTGTGGAAGCAACAAAAAATAGGTTCTACACAGGAGTATCATTAGACTGACTTTCAGGGATTTTTTTAACCTTCAGCCACAGGATGGAATTGAAATAGTCATACAAATGTTATGTGACATTCTGAAACAGAGTAAAGTGACCTGTCTGCCCTAGCTGCATCTAAAACTGTCATCAAAGCCCCTCTGGAGCAATGATGTGACCAAGAAATTGAGGAAGTGATGTTGCAAATGTTTCATTATACAAATCACCCTTGTCCCAGCTCACAGTTCATTTTGTGGAGCACTGTGAAAAATTTCTTTAAGTCTTTCATAATAGGTTGATCACATTCTTGAAAATGTTAAAGGTTTTTTAATATTATTTTGGGCACTCCTCAGTAACAGAACTCTATGTTTGGACACAGAGTACAGTATATGCAACATATACAGAGCAACAAGCAGTTAAGTTTTCCAGTTATAACTTATCTGTCATCTTAGATTTATCAACACTGGACAAGACTGATATCATTACATTAAAACAAAACAAGTCCAAAATAGAAGTAATTCTTGGCACTTCACTGTGAAATCTGTGACGCCCTCAGAAGTGTTTGAGAAACACTAAGCAAAAGACATTGTATATATTAATATTGAAAACACTGTGTTCTATGGATTCAGTCTGAATTATCCAACTGCACATCTAAGATTTTCACATTACATAGTGCAAATTCTTGGAAGGCTGTCATGTACATATTTTATGGTTTATTCTGTGGGATATGATTCTCAACCAGCAAAAGCTGTTTACACTTTTTTCTGTACAAAATAGAGACATTCCATGAAAGAAATTTAATAACAGTGCAGAACTCTAGCAAAAAAAATCTTCATCTTATGTAATTTGAGGTTTCAAATTAAAAGATCTTTATGCATTATTTATTTCCTCTGTTTAATAATTACTGTTGTTTCATAATATTAACCTCAAACAACTGCAGCAAAAAGCTTCCTCTTCATCCCTTCTCTAAGATCTTGCTGAAACTCCATTCCCATTTGCATTTCTAGACCCACAATCTCTATGGTCATGAACCACTTCATTAGAATGCTGGCAATAGAATTATTTGGGAACAGAGTACTACTTCCTGTTGACTTGAGAAAAGACATTAAAATATATTTATTGTTGTTATTATTATTATATAATATAATTATACTAAAATATAATATATTTTTATTATTATATTAATGTTCTATACAGCTAGGCAATAGAGGAATGGAGATCAACACTTTTCTCTCCCAGCTACCAAGTTCAGGTAGAAAAGGCACGTGCATGCAGCTGAAGTGACAAACTGCAAACAGGATTTTTTCATAGTGTGTAACTTCAGGCATCTGTCTCCATAATCACTTATCTGAAGCATTCAGGGACTTAAACTCCTTCACAGGACCAGGCAAAACTAAGGATGTTGTTCTAAACCCTCCTGTGCAAAAGGTGATGTCTTCCTTCCCACTTCTCATCCTTTCTCAAGCATGAAAACACACATTGGTTATGAGAGGAATAGCAGATTTGTCTTTACAAACAAGCTGTGGGTTTGCTGGTAGATAAAACCAGCACTGGGAGATAAAAGAAACAATGGGAAGGATTCCACTGATTGATGAATGGAAAAAGATATTTGCTTTTACAAACAAATTTTAGGTTTGCTGATAAAGGAAATTAGACATTGAAAGATGAAAGAAACAATGGGGAAGAAAAACATCTAAAATCTGCAAGAATTAAAAATTAAAAGGGAGAGTTATACATTAGAGGGAAGTCTTTGGTATTAGGCTTATCGGGAGTCTGTACCTCTCAAGTACCTCAGCCAATGGGGAAAGAGAGAAGGGAAATGCGGCCGGGAAATCAGGATAAAAAGGAGGTTGCGTCCTCCAAAAATACGAGAGATCTCAAGGGAATGCCCCATGGCCTCTCCCCTTATTCGAATAAAGCCAAAAAACGACTCCTCGGTCTCCTTTTTGGACATAGACCTCTGTTGTTTGTGGATTAATTTCCCGGACGGTGCCAAGGGCAGCGCACCCCGCACGCCCTGGGCAGAGCACAGAGCACAGCTCCCTAGGCGCTGTTCCCGCCGGGTTTCCCCCCGGGAATGCCGCAGCGCTGGCTTACAGGCGTTGCAGGGGAAGCCGGGCGCGGCGCTGTGCTGCTCCGCCAAGTGCTTGCAGCGGCAGCGCACGGGCTGGGAGCCGTTCAGGGGCACGAAGCGGTAGGACTGGCACGGGCAGCCCTTCACTCGGCAGGGCACGCTGATGGGGCGCTCCTTGGGCAGCTCCTCGTAGTCTGTTTTGTGCTGTTTGTACCTAGAACAGGAAAAGTAATGACTTTTATAACTTGGCTGGTATTTATCAGAAAACTACCTGAAAAGCTTACTATTCACTTCACAAGTTTTGTTTAGAAGTAGCTTTAATTGTACTTTTTACTCTTAATTGTGAGTATTTACCTTTTTTAAATTTGAGAGTAATTTACTCTTAATTGTGAAATTTCAATTAAATGCATATTAGCAGGTGGTTTTGCATCTATTCATCACAGAAATATCACATATCCTTATGTTTCACTTTGAGAGCACTACTAGAATCAATCCAATCCACATTAACTCATGCCTTGCAGCTGAATTTATCGAGACTACAAAACCATTTTGGTCTCAAAAATATATTGACATTTGCATTTACAAACAGTTGTTGCTATTTGAAACCTAATTTTCTCAACCCATAAACCTTAAATAAATTTGCCAATGCACTACTTTAATGTGTTTGGGAATACTTCACATTTTCCTGATTTTTGAAAACTTTAAAGTGTGAAAGGAGGGAAGCTACCCACCGGTGGGTGCAGAAGCACAGTGTCTCTGGTCCCACAAGCTTACAGTCCATGCCAGTTGGTGATCTCCAGCTCACATACAACCTGTTCTGCAGCCGAGCTGGTAATACTTTTCTTTTGTACTCTTCATATTGCTCGGGAGTAAAGAGCTTTCCTCCATCATCATCACCTACAATTCTGGATAAAAGGCAAAAAAAAAAACCAAAAAAAAAAACAAACAAAAAAAAAACCATAAGAAAATAAAAACAAAAGTAGATTTTTTCAGAGTTTTTAAAATATATAACAGAACTTTATCTGTAAATGCAAAACAAATCTTGTATTTCATATTACTCTTCTAATAATTTAACAGAACTATAGCTGATTTTTAGAGAATATTTTTTGAATAATGCTCTTTTAAAAAATTTGCTCTGATGGACTGAAAACCAATTCTAAGAGAGAAGGAAAAATTAACACAGCAGGGGTTCTTTTGGAGAAAAAAAAAAATACAATGAGTATCAAGGGTCATGTAACCAGCCAGCTCTGCCTCAGACTTCTTGACTGACCTGTGGCAAGTCACTTCACCCATCTACACCCAACTGTATTGCAAATTCGTGTCAGGAGATTAATCTTAGCCTAATCTGAGTATTCAGCTGCAAGCAGGCAACCCCACCGCCATCAAAGCAACAAACATCACATCCAAGTTGTCTTCTGATTTGCAAGAAGACTATGCTGTTTTCTCAATTGAGCTATCACTATGGTCAAATTCAAGGTCACTGAATACCTGGAACTCCTGAGCAGCATCTGAATTCTGCATTTATGGAATTAATTAAGGACAAAAAATAAAATACGTAAAATACAATTGAGACTTAACTGCAGCACTTACCTGTGCTAAAAATGATTTTAATAATGTCTGTAAATATTTCAGTTATTATTTATTGGATGTGCTAAAATATGCGAAACGAGTGGTTCTTTGTCAAATATTCTGTGGATTTGTGCACTGCCAGCACTGCAGAGCACCAGAATAATGTGCCAACACAACACTACCATTTGCATGTCAACCCAGCCAACACCCACTGAATCACTGCACATCTTATGTAAGAAATGCCACTGTGCCTTCCTCTGGTGTTTTACTCAAGGTTTTCCTAAACTAAATTAAGATCTCATCTCAGCACAACGACTGTGTTTATTTTTGTTCAGCCTTTCGAGAGAAGCCCTGACAAGACTAGCAAAGACACGCAGCAGTGTAAGGGATTTATACAATGCAAAACTTGGAACTCACGATGCACGGAATTCCTCGTACTCTGAAGGAGCAGTACGGCTGGCAGATTATCAAATAATGGCTTGAATTGGACGGGACCTTAAGGACCACCTAATTCCAGCGCCCTGCCGCGGGCGGGATGCCGCTGGTAGGCCAGATGGCCTCTCACAGCCCATCTCACGCCCTCCTGGATGCGAGGGACGATGCGTGACTTCACCGCTGACAGCCACGGCTTGCAGCACATCCTCACCGGGGCACACCAGCCACGGCACCTCCGGCTGCGACAGCGAACGGCGGGGGCTGCATGCGGCTCCACGAAGCCGCCGCACACCCCCAAGCAGCCAATTCAGAGGCGGCCATCCCTCCGGGAGGAATGCTGGGCCGGCTGCAGGGGATGCGACACGGCTGGGAACGCCCGTCCCCCGCCCCAGCGACCCCAGCGCGCCGCCCCGTGCGCTCACCGCCGGTACTCCGCGTACTCCTCCAGGGCCTGCGCATCCACCTGCAGCCGCTCCATGCCCGCCGGGCCGCCCGGGGCGCGGGGCTGGCAACGGGCAGGGCCCGGCCGCGCACGGAGAGCGGCAGGCGGGAGACAGCGGGGGCAGGCGGGGCAAAGGCGGGGTACGGGCGGAGGAAAGGCGGGGGACAGGCAGGAGAGAGGTGGGGGACGGAAGGGGACAGGCGGGAGAAGGCGGGGGACAGGCGGGAGGCACCCGGAGGCAGCGGAGGGGAGGCGGGCGCAGGCAGGCAGCTGGCCGCAGCACGCTCCGCACCGGCGGCTGAGGAACGGGCGTGTGCGGGCCCGCGGGCACGGCCAGCTCCCGGGCACGGCCAGCTCCGAGGGCACGGCCAGCCCCGAGAGCACGGCCATCCCCACAGGCACGGCCACCACCCGGGCACGGCCAGCCCAGAGAGCACGGCCATCCCCACAGGCACGGCCAGCCCAGAGAGCACGGCCATCCCCACAGGCACGGCCAGGTCAGAGAGCACGGCCAGCCTCAAAAGCAGGGCCAGCCCCACAGGCACGGCCACCAGCCAGGCACAGCCAGCCCCACCCCGGGTGTTGTCCCGGCTGTGGTGTTGTCGTTTCCAGGCGCACAGCGGGGCGAGGTGCACCTTTGCTTCATGTGCAAAGCAGGGAGCTAGGTGGCAGCCCACAAAAGGCTAGGCCATAAAAAACTTTACACTGTTTATTACATTTTTAACAACGGCATAAGCATTAATTGGCTACAAATTGCACGATTTTTCTACTAATTAGTATTCAGCCCCCTATTTGCTAGTCATACCTCTGGTGATGCTAATTAGTACACGGGCACAGTTCTGCCCATTTGAGTCTGGGGTCTGTTTTTGAGCAGGTGGTCATGATCGCCCACAGGTGGAATTCCCCTTCCCACAGTCACTGCTCAGTTCTGCCGGCTTCACTGCTGGTGGCTCTCATCCAGACAGTCCATTCATCTTGGAACTGTCTTCTCTTTTCCTTAAAACAAACAATTAGCCAAGCATACAACGTTCACAATGCAATTGCTCAACCATAACCGTCCAGCTATGGCTACTGATTAACAACAAAAAAAAATTGCAAAGTTTGATTCAAATCTTGAGGGGGTTGATGTCAAGCACGGGACCCACACAGTGTGCACACACTCTGTAGGAAGGCAGTCACTCCCTGTGCCCCTTGGGACAGACACACTCCCTGGGCAGCAGTGCCAGGGCACAGCCGCACACACCCACCAGTGCAGTGCCTCAGAAGGGCACGCACAGTCCTGGGTGCCAGCAGACACCCAGCACAGCACCCAAGCCCTCCCAGTGCCTGCCCTGCACCCACGTTGCCCTCTGCCTCTGTTTAGACCCCACTTTTCTGGTGGGTAGGTGAGGGGTACTTTTGGCTGGTCACCGATTCCTCTTCCTTTACAAAATAAAATGTACGTTCCATTAGAAAATATGTTTGGCTCGTAGTTCAAGACTACAGAAGGCCAAATTTGGGAAACATTTCTAACCAAAGATGGTTCTTAGACTGGCAACCTGCAAGTCCCAATTCCTCTCCATATGCCACAATCAATGTAACCATATTGGAACAACTCCTCCAATGTGTTTTTAGTGAATCCACCACAGGTTGCTATTTCTGACACCGCACTCTCTGTGTAAATTGACTGCTTCCCCTTGATACAAACAGACTGGCCACAAAGTGATCAAATATGTGAAAAAAATATATAGTACGTTTTCCTTATCCGAGCTTTAGGAAATTGGTATTTAAATTGTGCTCTGCCTGCTAGCATAAGCTATGAGCCTTCAGACTGTCAAATTGAGATCCAAGAGGAAAGGCTTTTTCCATACCATACAATGATACTTCCCTGGAGGAAAAAAATTAAAAACAAAAACAGAAAAGAAAAAGAAAAAAAAATATTCAGCAATTCAGGGAAATCTCTACATAGTTTTGAACTGGGGAAGCCACCAGCAATGCAGCAGAAGGTGGTGAAAAGGAATGTCACAAGGATCATGGCAATGTGCTGCCAAAACATCCCCCAGAAGGAGATGAAACAACAGGGACACTCTCAGTATCCAAATAAGGTGATAGGGCATATGGTCTGGGCATTTGTCCTGTGGCTATGCCACATGTATAAGAAATTTCAGCAGAGCAGGCAGCACTGGAACACAACACACACATCCTCTCACACTGAGATCTGAACACAAACAGGTCACCCTCAAAGGCAGGAAGATAAGGGAGCAAATCCCCACTGCAGTCTTCAAGTAAGCTAGTGGAAGAAAATAAAATCACACCAAAACCCTCAGGATTGTCAGGGAAAATTCCTCCTGTGACCAAAACTTCAAAAAAGAAACAGATGGGGGAAAGGGGACCTTGAAAGCAGGACTAGAAGCTCTGCAGACAGACTTTGAATATACTGAGGAACACATTGCTCCACAGGAGCTGCACAAAACAGAAGATCTCTGAGATACCTTATCTGTATGCACATTTTGCTGGTGCCAGAGATCCCAGCCCTGCCAATAAAGGGGGAGGTGTGGCGGTGGGGGGAAGAGCTCTGGCAAGCCTGGTTCACACAGAATGAGCAGAGCTCCTGTGTAACGGGTTGATGTGCCTCATCTGTGCAAGATCTGTGTTAGAAACAGCCCCTTGAAATACAGCTTGGGTTCAGAGAGAAGAACCAGGTTTCATAATAAGGCAGTTTTCAGTGAGGGGTACAAATGTTAGTCTATATGTCACTCATGTCAGTGTTTATGCATGAACAGCCAGTGAGAACTTATTGAGATTAGGAAATCAAGTAATTTTTTTCTGAGGCATCTGTCTTATGAACTACTTCCCATCAAAAAATAAAGGATTTTTTCCCCAGATTTCACAGCAAGAGTTTTGCAACACAGACAGTGTTCAGTTTATTAGCACCCAGTGCTAATATGACCCTCACAAGATCTGCTTGGATCCAAACCTAGATCAGTAGACTTACTTGGGATATAAAAGGTACTTTGTAATCTTTTACAGATATAAAAGGTACTTTTGTAACCCAGAAATGGTGTTCTTAGCTAATAAAGGTATCTCCAACAAAAGGTATCTCAAACACTCTTTTTACAGTCATAGCAGGAGTATCGGAATATATTTTGAATTTAGATAACCCATTCCTGTCCCTCATCCCTTCTAGGTGATTGTTAATAGACAGCCAAAATAAAATTCATTACAGATTGCTCAAAACAGATTATTTTGTAAACTACCAAATAATTTTGAATAGCAGGGGGAAAAAAAAAAGGCTTTCTGCTGCCATGGAGAAGCCATGACACAAGGTAAGTAAAAGGACCAGGAACCCAGATGGCATGTTTTACCTCCTGGAGTTGTGATGCAGCATACGGATACTGCTGGCCCAAGATCTCTGAACACATCAAAGTGGGTTGAACATATGGACACATACTTACAGTACAGCTCTGTGAGACCTAAGGTGCTGCCTACACATCAAAGGCAACAGCTTAATGCTTCACAGGGTGTTGACAGTCTCTCTCAACACCCTCTGTTAACAATAAAACGTGTGACCCTTTATATTTTTTTAAACCCTTACAAATTTGACAAGCACTTAAAATTATTCTCAGTGAAACATCTATAAATTGAAGATAGGCACTTCACTAATGCAAAAGTAATTAATTTAGGAAAAACCTGTTTTAATATTTTAAACCTCAAGTCATCATTTTGAAGTAGTAGTCAGTCATTCTATTTCTATGGATCTGGTCAATGACTATCTGACTATCTCTTCTGAAAGCAAGAAGAATTTAAGAGGTGTAAAGCATAACAGAAACAGTTTCCATCAAATTGTTTCCTCCCTCCACATGTGTTCTCAATATCCCAATATACTTGAAAACAAATGCAAGCAGCACTCGCTTTTATAAACTTCTAACCATGACCATATACTATGCTACAATAAAAATTAGTTTGTGTATTATTAAGCCTAGTTTACAGAATTTTAAAATGTAAACATATTTTCCTTCAGTTTTGCTTTTAGAAAACCAGAACCCGATTAGACACCAACTGACAAAGTAAGCTGATGAATGCCACAGGGAATGTGGAAGCTCATGTGCAAGCAAGGATCAATTAATAATGAAAGTTTTTGCTGGAGGTACTGAAAACACAGTTAAGAAAGTTGTAGTAATTAAGATCACTCAGAGATAAGATAATTCAGCAGCATGTAATGCCACTGGTGCTCAAGAGATGTGAATGCATGAATGTATATAATGCGATTTTTTTAAAATTTGACTTCCTTTTAATAACCTAAAGGCTATTTTCAAATGCCTGTGTACATGATTCCTAGTAAACTGAGATTAGTGAAATACCCATTCAGTACCAGTCACACATGAAAAACATAGCAGAAGTCTAATTCACTTTTTTGGCTGCTGTAAAGGGAATTCTCCCATTTTGTTCTTGCCTTTGAAGGTGGCATGCTATCAGATACACTAAATTGAACCCCAAAATAGCAGACTCTTTGTTTTGTAAAGTACAAAATTATAAAAGAGCACAGTTGTTAGGTAAGGAGGGTCATATTTGGATTAACTGCTAATTTACGTTTTATATCACCTTTAAAAATACCACACCAATTTTACATAAGAATATTTTAGATGTTCAGCTAATTCAATAAGTCAGTGTCTTTTTAGGAATTAAAAGGTTTTCAAGAAAACATAATAAACTGGAATGTTGCATTTTATGCAATCATTTTTCTAAATAACTTCTTGATAGAGGTATCCAAATTTACTCTGCTTCTGCATTCCCATGAACAAAGGCTGTGACAGCAGCAAACACCCCCAGAACATGTACCTGCACAGGAGGAGCTTGGTTGCTAAAGCAACTTGCACACATCACAAACATGATGTTGTTTGGAAACGTCTGAATTAGCAAATATTTTTAATTAGAATTCAGATCTATCAAGTCAGCTTCTTTAAATGATTGTGTTATTAAAAAGGATTTAGCAGTCACTTGGAAAAACAGACAACTGTGCAATATGTGATGCATAATACTGGCTGCCAAGGATACTGATGTTTCACCACACTAAACACAAGAACCTGTACATCCTGGGCCATGCTTCTGTATTTTTAAAATTATTTCATTTAAAACAGATCAGCAAACTTCTGTGATCTCAACAGTGCATAGGCAGCTTGTTAAGAGTTGTATCAGTGTTTTTAGAAGGAGCGTCTGTCCATCCATTAATCTCGAAAGTTCTTTAATGTGGAAATGCTCAGCACTTCACATACAATTGTGAAAAAATGCTTGGTTATCTTCATTACATTAAGATTACTATGCAGAGATTCAAAACTATCAATTTAGATGAGAAAAGCAACAGAAAAGATGAGCAAATAAAGACAATTTCCCCAAGATTTTTGCCTGCCAGGTATTTCATTGTAGAACTCAAGGGCTGTATTGAGACCCAGGCTATTTCTATTTAGACAGCAATGAATATATACTCTTCTCTTTCCATTTTTCTTCATTAGAACTTCTGTTTGGAAGTGAACCTTGTCATTTTTTGCTACCTACATTAAGCAATCACTTAGAGGCACAGAAGTACTGCCAATTACCTAGAGAAATCAGCTGATAAACACACATGAGGCAAATTACAGCTGGGAAAATTCAAATCCCCTAATTTACCAAAAGATTTCAAGAACAAAACCAAAACACTCCCCCATGCCCCAAATCAGCAGTTGTTTATATAAGAGGTTTTATGTCCTCCTGCCTTCTAAAAAATAGAAGAAAGAAAAGGAAGTAATATCCCAAACCACATCCAGCCTAAGAACCAACCAACCATAAGGAGATTCCATACACACAAGACTTGAATAAGGTCACTTTGGGAGGTTTTGTGATGTCATCTGAAATGGGAAATCCACAGCTGCATCATAAAAACTGCAGCAGAAATACTACTTAAATATTGCTCAGAAAAGAAAAATATGCTTGGCAACACAACCAAAAACTGTGATACTATCAAGCATTTTGGACCTGGGCTAAGCTGTAGCCTTCTGCAGGCTTTCTTCACAAGCCCTTGGGTTCTTTACACAACCTCCTACCTTGGTAGGGCTGCCACACCTCTCACAAGTCCTACACAAGAGGCTGCAGGCTAGAACATGCAGATTTTTTCTTACTACTGTTAACAGGAAAGTCAGCTGAGACCCTCCCTTTATCCCTTCCTTACCCTTTTTTACCTTAGTCTGCACACCTGAAGTTTAGTTTTGCTACTCTGAAAACAACTACGTATTTATAGCACAAAGGTTTCAATTTGTAACAACCAAATATCTAGGAAAAAAACCAGACAGATAGAGAGATAGAGAGAGAGAGATGGATATAAAAATCTATCTTCACATTGTCCACCTGCAGGTTCAAAAGAAGTTCTGCACAGATCTTTACTCTTAGGTTAAACAGTGAAGTCTTTGCCATTAAAGATCTAAATCAGTTATTTTATTTTCAATTCTTTCTCCCCTTTCTCCTCTAACCTGAGGAAAGTTTCAGGGCATTAGAATTTCAAGAGCAGAAGTCAGTGACTAAGAAGGAAGAATACCAGAAAGAACACTACTAAAACTCAGATGTACAATTTCCCAATCCAGAAACTGACAGAGCACATGTAGCAAGAATGACAAGACCATTTAATTACAAACAAACAAACCCAGGAACATTTACAAGTACAATTAAAAATTTATTTTTCTCTTTCTGCATTGAAGTGAGTACATGTTTACACACAATGTGACAAAAAAAATCATCTGGATACTAAGTACTAATTAAGATTGCAATTGTATTTTCCTTTATAGCCATCAAGAATATAAGCAGGGAAACAGAAGAAAGGAAAAAAACCACATAACTTTGCCTGGTATATCACCCAGTGCCTCTGGTTTTACTCATCCCCAAAACTTCATTTACAGGACACTTTTGGCAAAAGTCCCTGAACAGTCTGTCCCCCCCAAACATTCAGTACAGTTTAAAAAACAGGTTCAGTGGCACTTCAATATGATTTCAGTAACATTTGAGATACAGTGCACCCAACACTGCATGCAATTCACTTTGCTGTAAGGCTGACTTAGACATAAGGCAAACATTACCTTGGTTCTCAACTATTCCATGATTAGACACCCTTAGTACACATACCCCTGTTAAATGCAGAGATGCCTTGATTCCCTTCATTGCTCTTCCTTCTGATCAAGAAAGCAATTCAGGGAGATGGTGTGCTATACTAAACACAAACTGCAAGGCATCAAAATGTTAAAACAAACAACAATGAATAAAAATAAACTATATTCACATATTCAAAACTTATTTCCATCACTTAAATAATTTTATCTGCAATTACAAAATACATACACTTAAATATCTTTTTATGAAATAACCATCTAAGATATCACAGATGATGATTTGCTTTTCATAATCTAACTGCCCTACCTCTGGCATAAAGATAAACCTGGACAGTGTTACTACCTATAATGATTTCCTATTATAATAAATTTTCTTAAATATACAGTAACTTCTCTTTAACTATTCTGACAGATAGTGCAAATAAAGACATTCTTTGGGTCACAATTTTAAAATATTACCACCAACGCTATCCTCAATTTAATATTGTTTTAGTAAATAAGTAAGAAAATATTTTAAGTGTACACATCTTCTAACATCTGTTTAGCAACACATTTTCCTCAGTTACCTTGGCTTAATGCAGACCACAAAAAATGAATAAACTACAATATTGCTCACCTATCCAAAAGATATGTTATATTCATACTTAAATAAATATATTTTGAAATCTACCCATAAGTTTCCCATTGCTTTCCATGTATTGTTATTATCCAATGGCCTACTACATCAAACCATATCAAAATATCTTTAGAGACAACAAAGATCACTTCAGAAGCACTGCTCAAAGGCAATGAAATAATGCTTTGAGAACCTAAGCACGTTAGGCCTACACAGATCCAAGCATGTTGTAGAATACTATAGTTTATGCTTGCTTAAGAGTCAACTACTGCTTTGCCCTAGCCAGAGACAAAAAGCTTATCTTAAATATTCTCCATCAATGGTGCAGCAACACGAAGCAGCCTGTTTGCTATCTGATGTTGCTTGCTGGCTTTGCACGTTTGTTTGCAGTCACTGGCACCTGGTGGTTAGTTCCATTAGTGGTGTTTGCTGCTGAGCCATTCACAACAATGTAATCCACCTTGTTTTCCAGTTTCACCAGGCGTTGTAAGATGTCATCCAGAAGAACAGCAATTGTTCTCTTAAGATCAGCTGAAGATAATGGAAAAAACAAATTGCAGCCTGTTATTTACTCTGTGTGGAAAAGAACTGCCATTTCAACACATTCACATCTTAAGACTTGCTATTCTCCCTAGCATACTTTTTGGAGAGGAGTGCAGATTGATTAAGAAGTACAGAATTAAACAGCTGTTTAAATTTTCTTTAATAACATTAATCTGTTATTTTAGGGAAGGGAGATACCATCATAACAGGGAACTGTGAAGGCAGCCAATTAAATATTAGAGTATAAGAGCAAAAACACTAATTGGAACATTAGAAGTGGCTACTCAAATGTATTATTTCAAATTTCATCCAGACAGCAGCATTGGAATACTCAGCTATGTCATCTTTTAGCCTTGGATGCAAGAGAATATATCTAAATACTTACCACCATAAAAAAGGTAGCTAATAGCTTTCCCATAAATGACAGATTTAGCCCACAGAAAAGCTGTCATTAAAAGCTATCTTTCTTACTGCTTCTTACATAAGCTATAAAGCAAGGGTTAAAAAATCTATTTACATCTTTATTGACTGAAAAATAAGAGAAAAGATGGTAAAAAAATTCTCATGATCAGGAACAAAAAAACAGTAACACCTCCCAATAAAAAACTATTTATGTTGTTGCCAATCACCATCTTCTTTCAGCTTTGAAAAACATTAACAAACTTACCAGGTTTTACAAGCTGTTAAGATTCCCCTTACACATGAAGAAATCTACAAACTCGGTCTCTACCCACTGCCCTCTAATCAGTTAGCTAAGCAGGAAGATTGGGGAGAAAGATCACAGGCATCAAAATGAAAAAAAACAGGAGTAAACCAGATAAAATTAAAAATTAGTAGTAAATTAAATTAAAAAAAAAAAATTAAGTACCTCCCTCTAGTTCTTGTTTAGTAACGTGAGCTTTGAAGAAAAAAATTTGCTAAACAATTCCAGCCAGAGCAGGGTCTGGGTCATGTACAGAGAGTGGGTCGTGTACTCTGTAGTATCATTTTGTGCTCAACAAGCTGATGGAGGGAATTGCCAAGTTTTAATTCTGATGATCAGCAGGTAGATCAAGATATGACTTAAGTTTATATCAAACTCCAGAAAAAACACAGAAGACAAGTCTCACTTGGAAATACGCCCTAAATGACAGAAAAACCTAATTACACAGTAAAGGAAGTCCTTGATGACAAAAAAAAAAAAAAAAGTGGGAGGAGAAAACAGGGAAGAGAAGGCAGTCTCTTACTGTGATAAAAATAATTTTAAGAATGAAAGGATTAAAGGTTTAAACACTTTTTAGTCTCCTACTCCTCTTGGGCTGTTCCTGCACTTCTTGTCATCACAGACTTGCTTTCTTCTTCCTTAGCAGCAGCAAAAAGACTTCAGACACATATTTGCTGCTTGCACTCTTACCAAAGGCCTGCAAAGGGCATCCCACAACAGGCAGAGCCATTTAAGTAAATCTTAAGGGGATCAAAGTTCATTACATATTTTGAAATACTATTTTTAAAAATAAACAATTTTAGTTATCTTTTCAATATTTCATAAGATAGTAAATACTGGCAACCTATTTATCAAGTTAGGTACAAATTCATAAGACAGGCAAATCAGAGATATGATGCATCAAGTATTATAGCTCACAAGACAAGGGACATTGTCTATTATGGCTCCTTCTAAAACAAGGAGAGATTTTGCCAAATTCATAATTGCCTTGCAGTCTCCAGACCACAAACTCAACTAGTATCTTCCTTTTTCATTGCTTTTTCAGGGAGAAGAAAATTCAATAAATAAAAGCAGGAAGTCAGCAATAAGGTACTAGAAGAATCTGGAATGTCGAAGTGACTTAATATAAAACTTCGTCCCTGTATCAAACACATGCTTATTCCTCAATAGCTGAGGATTTGAAAAAAGACAAATGTGCTGTTAATTCTGTAAGAAACTGTATTCATGTACCTGAAGAGATCTAAAAAAATCCTGGAAAGCAAAAATTTCACGTATGGAGCTTGATTTTGCGACTCATCTTAATCTTCAACTTCACTGCATAAACTAAAATCAAATCAGTTAATACAGAGAAGTTTTTTTTCTCCTGAAGAGCATATACTACTTAAAAAGAAAAAAAGAAAATTGATAACTTTACAGTTTACAGGAAAGTAATATATTCAAGTAACTAGTATGGTTTTTTTCCTCTTACCATATCCAGACATAGAGGCTCCACCACCACCATTCATCAGGTTTTTATTTTCTTCTGCCAGTGCTTTGACATATCTTTTACTGAGATCTAATATCTGTCCACGCAACTCAGCACTGCTTTGGCGTCTTGGATACTGAAAAGTGTAGCGTAGCAACATCAAACCCCAAATGATTCCAAAGACTAGTAAAAACATACTCAGTTTCTGGGACATATTTTTTCTTGAAAATGTTAGAAACATTTCTGATGAAGGCCACAGGCACGTCCTAATTTCAAGAAAAGTAACTGATTTTGGCTTCGTCTAATTATATTACATATTAAACAACAATAATATTTCTATGAAGTGAAAGATCTGGCTGGATCATCTTGAATATATCTTCTCATGTTTCAGCTGGTCTTGATTCCTGAAATTTGTAAAGAACCACTTGGTTATTCAAAATTGCTACTGTTGTTGAGATCAAGAACAAATATCAGTTTCAGAATATGGTATTATTGCATCATCTAGCAAACAAGTTTTTTTTATCTGCTTAGAGGTTCAGGCTCAGTTATATTTCCTTCTCACCTGTTATTTACAGGGTTTCCTCTTCCTATTTCTACCAATTTTTATCCTCCAAAAATCAAAACTTCTGTGCTTCCACAAAGCACCACAAGTATTTTAAATATTGGAATTTAAACTGATATTACACTCAAATGCATTTGAAAGAAGATGCAGTATCTAGAAGAGACCTGTATAACATTTCTGTACAATACTGTGATGAGTTATACACATACATCTAGGCACAAGATGTTGTGAAATGATTCACTTGATTCTTACTCTTCACTTTCAAGTACAGCACAAGTGTGAACAGACAACACATAGAATGATGTTTCTTGGTTGGTTAGCTAGTTCAAAGCTTCCTCTCCTGGCTCTGTACACCATTAAGGTTTTTATTTGTTGTGATGTCTTATTATTGAATAAAGAGATAAAACCAAAACAAATTGGCACATTGCACTTCAGCATTTTACTTCGACTTCAAAAAATGCCTTACCATAGTACCCATCCTTCAATAGATGAAGGCTTCAGGAGGAAAGCAAATGGTAGGAAAGCTTCATCAGTTAAATAACAAATGCTCAGACAGTTTGGAGCAGTTTGAGCCACACATCTTCAGGGATATCTGTACTGGGAAAAAAAAAAGATTTAAAAAAAAATTGAAGATATCTTCATTTACTTGTGGAGTAGGTGCAATCAAAGGCTTCAAGCTATATGCTTTTAAAACAGAACTACATTTTCAAACCTAACTTCAAGCAATTGTTAGGGAAGAACATAGAAATACTCTCCATTTTATTATGAATACATACACTTGAATGCCCAGGAGCTGACTTAAAAATACTTTTAAAAGAAAGCTTGGTAAGAATCTCATGAGCATCTCCTTCTTTTGTTATAAGGCAGTGATAACAGATGGTCCAGATTCATCGTACATGTATTTACAGGCATCATTCTATTACTAATTTTTACACCTCAAACAGATCCCACATTTTTAGACCCTTTCCATGTGCATACCTCATATTTCTCATCTTTCATGCATCTCTGACACTACACTCCAATTTGACACTACTCCAATTACTCAATACTTTCTTAAAAGAGGAATTCTATAATGTAACCTCATCCAAATAAAGCTACTCATTTTACACAGTAGTTACATTTTTCCTCGCTATTCCCAGCTCTTCCCCATGTACTACCTGACACACGCACTTTTTGGACTGAAATTACCCATGTAATAGAGTTCCTCACCAGATTTCCTGTAGTGGCACTTACACCCCAGTTTGTATCAGAATATTGAGACCAAGTTTCTCATGCTGCTGAGCTCTCATCTAACCCTAACTCTGCCTCCATGGCACTTGTCATGCCCTGCACTGACCAGTTCCATCGGCCCTGTGCCAACACCCCCTGTCTGTGGCACCGCCAGCCCTGCCTGTCCCTACCCTTCACATAATCCCCTCAACAGGCCGGCCAGTGTGCCTGATTCAAGTGGCAAATTTTTCAAGTGCTCTAAAATCAACATGCATATCTAAATTATTCTGAAAATGATTAACCCAAGGCAGGGACGACATCAGGTTACTTGCTGTAAAGTAACAGCCAGCTGTGTGTGAAATGCCATATGGCAGCCACTGCCAGTACACAGACTGACTGCTGGGTGCACCAGTGCAAGTGGCAATCCCAAGCCACGGAATGAGGAACAGCTCACCCTCCACCGTGGGGTGTGACTGTGCACAAGGACAGACAGCCAACACACAGTAATTTGAGCTCACTGTGTGGTATTTTCAGGGTCCCCTGTTGTGGGGAGGAAAGATGAATCTGACTCCATGTTCTTAGAAGGTTTATTTATTATGTTACTATATTATATTAAAGAATACTATACTAAAACTATACTAAAGAATAGAGAAAGGATACATACAGAAGGCTTAACAAGATACTAACTGAAAATTCTTGACTGCTTCCAGAATCCCAACACAGCCAGATGGTGATTGGTCATTAAATTAAACAATCTCCAACCACATTCCAAAGCAGCTAAACAGGGAGAAGCAAATGAGATAATATTCTTTTCCTTTTTCTCTGAGGCTTATCAGAGAGAAGAAATCCTGGTGAAGAGACTTTTCAGAAAATATGACAATGACACCACTGTAAATGCAGTGGGACATACTTTCTTCAAGGAATGTGCTTAATCCCCCTAAAACTGGTTTTAAGATACTAATTTGTCTTAAGTACATAAAATAAGTGGGAAAACAATAAAAATTTACATTCCATAGCATAAATATCTGGAATTGTGTGGCTTAAGATTTCCTGAAACAGATCTTCCCTAACATGCACTAACCAAATTTTCTTTTCCCTAGCTCTTTGCCAAATCCACAGCTCTGCACTCAGACTTTAAAGGATAAACTGCACCCACATAATTATGTATCTATATAATCTCTGAACAGTATCAAAAATGATGGAAAACATTATGAGGTCCAGGAGAAGAGTATTCAAGTGATGGCTCAGAAGACCAAACAGTATCTCTCAAGAAGACACCATGAGTTCCAAACCCCATTCCCAACAGTCTCTACTTCTATTAAAAAAAACCAAAAACACTGAAAAGAACAGATAGCTCTTGCAAAACTTAAATTGAGTTCACCTCTCTGCAGATCTCCAGCCATATCTCACCCTGAAGCATTTAGACAGTATCACTGCAGTCCTTTGGAGTAGAAATAACTCTGCCATCACACTGTAAATAAGACCACAAGCCAGGATAAGAGGTCTAGCCAAGAGGAACAGATTGAATAAACTCCTGCCAAGCAGCAGCAGGAATTGCAGTCTGGGCCATGACCATGTATATCTGATTCACAGTGCACACGCTGACTACTGAAACTAATGGAAATTAAGGACTTCACCTGCTGGGAAATTGCATAACACCCATATACTGACACAAGGCAAAGGAACTCAGAGCAAAGTTTACCAGAATGAAGGGAACTATTTGTACTTGCCACTTTTCCTACACATTTTTAAAGGCCATTCCCTCTTCATGAATTCCAGTGTAATCTCAAAGTTCTGGAGATCTGGTCTCCTCTTTCCCCCTGAAGTGCATGCACTTCTAGTGACTCATAAGACACTCCCTGCAACACTCTTGGGGTTAAAAAAAATATTTAAAAAGTAAGCTTATGCCCCAATGATTTGGAAGTAGGAAAAAAAAGAGTATTGGAGCACATATTAAGACGGAATCAGCACATTAAGATGGATGGACTGGGATATTCTTGTACCTCTTGTTGCCCTGAAAGGTCAGCACTTCTGTACAAGAAGTGTACTTATAGTTTCAACAAAACTTGGCCTCAGAATGGACCTCTGTTTTCAGTAATTTAGAGGTAGTATCCCAAAAGATAACAGCACACATGAAAGAAAGTAAGTGTACTTTGTGACCTTTATTCTCCCTCATATTCTCAAAGCACACAATATGCTGAGTTGGAAATACTCCCTGAGCAGGAAAAGAAGCTGAGACTTCCTTTTTCACACTGATTTATCCTGGTTAGAAATGCTGGCATACCACTCTTCCAACCACAGCTGAGGGACTTTTGTGGCAAAGGCAAAGCACTGCAGAGAGCAACAGGAAAAAGGATGCATCAGAGCCACACTTTTCTGCAATTCCAATCCATCTCCAATCACAGAGACTGAGACAAAAGGCAGACAACCATGAAGATGAAGCAGTACAACCAGAACAAAATTTGAAAATCTGAGGAGAGAAAGAAAAGAAACAAAATCCCCCCAAAAAAAAAAAAAACAAACCCAAATCAAATAAACCCCCTGAATTAACTGCAGGCAAAATGGCAATCCAAGAATCCACAAAGAAAATAATGTCTTCCAGATAATCCTTTCAATTAGCAGCCTAAAGTAACCAATTCAAGTGCCAGTTTCCCAAAGTACTTTAAATCAGCATGCATATTTTAATTATCCTGAAATTTGCAAGCCCAAGCCAGGAGCAGCATTAGAACTTGGAGCTACAACCAATTCCTGAATGAGGATCTGACACTAGGTCTGCCTTTCACAGACATATAAACAGCTTGGCTTTTTTCACTGTTGATTGTCTAAGGAAAATACTGCCAAAAACCTACCAATGTGGATACAACTTTGTCCAGTGGTACCACAACACTGACATCCATCTGGCAACAAAACAATGAACTAAAGCACTCATCCACCCCAAAATAAAATCACATCTCTATCCTGTACACCTGTATTTCAAAATCAGGCATATATAAATTATATTATTGACTGCACAAAATAAAACGAGCAAAGATTAAAAAAGAGCTACAGAAAATGCATTATATGTTCCACAATATAGCAAAGTTATACTTAACTGGCATCAGACTTCAGTTTGACTACTGATCCTTCTCCATGGAAACTATTACAAAATATCCTTGAATTTTGTTGCAAAGTTCTCCTCTTTACTCATTCCCAGAAAAAACAAGAGATTGTACTAACATACAATGCAAAAATTAAATGGCCTATAATGCAAAGGAACACCTTGTACGTGCTCTGAAACAACCTCAGGTTATCAGGAAAACAAGGCATACCTAAATCCTTAAAAGCTTATTTCAGTTCACAGCCCTGCCACTTCTGCCAGTCAACTGGCCCATGAAAGACTGGCACATATTCATCAGCATTTTTCTAGCCTGCCCAAGAGACTCCAGCCTCCTAGACCACTAGAAACAATTGCAGGGCAAATTTAAACCTATCCTGCAGAGATTATCTGTGTACCTTCTAGTTTTGAAAAATGTACAGGACAGATGATGGTAATTATTTGTAAGAGAAAAAGAAAGCAGCAGGTCCATCAGGTATTTTTGGTTGTTATTAATAAGCAGTTTGCAGATGCAAAGAATACAGAAAAGCAAAGCCTAAGAGAAACCCACTTGATTCAAAGACCAAAAATACTTTTAAGAATAAAGCCAAGAAAAATGCAATGAAAAGAATATTACTAAGATACAGTCCAATAAAGTCACCTCTTTGGTCATATATTTTGAAAGACAGAATCTCAAATACTAAGGCAGTAGTTCCTCAGTGACACTCTAGAGACCTAGTCTCTAATGCACTCATATATTAGGAAGGCAGGTCTGATAAGTGGGAATTTACTCCATCTATTACTTACTACCACAATATTTATCAGTTCCTCGCTTTCAAATTATGATAAACAACAACATGGCACTGTGCATTCAAGAGCAGGTCTGGTTTGGCAATCAGAGAAACTGCATAAAAATAAGTGATTTACCCAGAGCTTAAAAAAAAAGCCATACATAGTCCTTGAGGCACACATCCAATTAAAGAGTAAGCAGAAAAAAAATCTCGCAATAGAGCAGACAGAAATCAGGACAGTAAAAATAAAAGCTGACATTAATAATAGCTATAAAATAATTATGCAGTACAAAGTTAGAATTTATTACTGTCTCAGTGGAAGTACAAAAAGTTTATGAAATTGTTAACAATTTTAAATTACCATAGTAGAATTACATCTGTACAAGAAATTACTATTAAATTCATGGCAACAAACATCCCTCAGTACAGAGAGAGTACTGTATCAGTAAGCAAAAAACTGCCTCTAAATATGCAGTGATACCTCATTGCAATAGCATTGCATTGCTATTCCAGCAAACATTTCAGGAAGACAAGAATCACTGGGCATTACAGAATACCAGGAAAAAAAATTCCACAGTAGCATCAAACTCCATTCTACTATTTTCCCCTTTTTTGCATCTATTTACAGAGCGCACCCTCTGACCCACGTACCTCTGTGACCTCCAAAGTATTTTGTTTTCTAATTTTCCCACAGAAAACTTTGAGCATTACTCAGCTGACAGGAATCAATTGTGCTGACCATTCTGAGAGCTGGCTCTATGTTATTTGGAAAACCCCCAGCCAGTTCTGTGAAGCAATGCAAATGGGAAGTCTAAAGAATGACTGACATACAGCAGAACAGTACAGAAAATACACACTAGACAATTAATTGTAAAAGACTGAGACAATGAAGTAAGCACCTAGAAGCCCAGGAGCTCACATGCTGAGACTTTTTGGAATGCCAAAAATGATGTTTGTATTCTGGTAATTTGCAGTCTTAGATGGTTGTTGGTTTAGCAGCAGATGAAAAATCTACATGAGGTGCAGCTGGCCAAGAGGAGCCCAGAGAAGTGAAGTGTTTACACACAGCTCTGATTAAAACTGGTGTGTAAGGAAGAAGCACATTCCTCATTTTTTCATGAGTACAGGAGTTCTTGAGAAGAGACCAATGAGACTACTGTCCTGTACTGGCACATCCATATTCCTGGTGACTGTCCTTTGGTTCCCAGGTTCATTAATCAGGTTCACTCAGACAGCTGCACAGTGCCATAAAAGAGCAGGATATTCCACTTGGAACCAACCATTAACAGCAATGCCAGTTCCCAGACAAGTGAAACCACATTTAGCTGTCTTTTGGTAAAATTTACTCTCAGCACTTCAAGTATTCCTATTATTGCTGCTGTAAAATTTGGTCAATAGAAAAATATCACAGCAGAGAGGGAAAAGAGGATCTGTACTGACAAAACATCAGCAATGCCTGACATAACACAGCCCACCAAAAGTGATGAAACTCAAGGGTCTTTCCAGACTGCATCACAGATGAGTAGATAGAAGCACCCATTGCTATTAATAGCTGCTAGACACATGTGAAAATATCAATACTATAAAACATGCTGCTATCTTAAGAACAGGTAAGAAGGCATACCTCTGAGCACAAAAAAGGCTGCCCTATCACTATGAAGGCTGCTGGGCTGTAGGTTTTAGCAGCTTGATACCACTTTCAGAGCATGCCACAAAGGAGTGTGCCTTTGTCTTTTCCAGGACATGTATCTCTATAGCTTCTCCTAGAGCATGTGTTCCTTCATTCCCTGCTTCTACATGCCCAAGACTTGCAAGTATCTTGGCATACTGAAAAAAAAAAAACAACGCAAAAAAACCCCTTTTGCCTTATTGCTACCAGCCTCCTAGGAAACATCTTTAATGGATATTCCAAGTGAAAGAAACATGAAGTTTAAGGCAATAGCAAAAATGGGTAACTACCAAAAATACCTACTCTTCTACAAAGAAAGAAGAAAAATCTTGCATATTCCTAACAGTTCCTGTCTCTCAACACAGCCAAAGGAAATATGGGGCAAAAAAAGTCACAGCTCAACAAGCACAGTGCTGCTGACGAGCTGCTGGGACTACCTCAAACATATCTTACACCAGGAAAGGTTTTACCTCCTACAGGCTTCTAAGAACAGCGCCAATCTGTCTTGTAGATGAACTTTGAGTTGAGAGCACAAACATACTGCTTTTGACTTGAAAACCCACACAGCAAGCTTACAGCAGCTCTGGTATGAAATTATCTGAGAGCCCAAACACTAGACCACCTTTTGTCAGTATTTTAGAAATACTGGAAAGCTGTTTCCATTTAAATGTATTCATTCCTATTTTAATTGCTTTTGTTTCACACTTTCTACCAATAATTATTTTCATTTTGCATTGTGTCTAAGAAGTCTTCTTAAGTACCTTAGAGTATCTTTTTTTTTTTTCAACACCTTCCCCCTTTATTTTTCCTACTACTGCCACTGAATGCTTCTAAAATAAACCAACCATTTAAAAACAGAAATTCTTTGTTCCTCGCCTGTGGGCAGTCAGCCAACATTCAAGATTTTGAGAGGGGAAATGGCTTGGCAAGAAAATTAAAGCAAGCAGATATCAATAGGGACAGTATATCAATAGGGACAGTATGCTACACTTGCTGAACTTGCCCTCCTCCCACTGGGCCCATCTGGGCCCCAAAACATTTCTACATCTCTGTATCAGATTTTTTAAAATAATAATAGTGAAAAGAATAATAAAAAAAAAAATCTCAGCTTAATTTTCCCTGGCACACTTTTCTCTGTTTTCTCTTCATGCTTTTTTGCCACCACTGAGGTCACTGTAGGACCCTTGCTCCTTGAGAAGAGTCACTTATGACAGAGCACAAGGCTCTTTCTTGGCTTCTCACTTCCCAGTAACACTGCCACGATTTATTAATTGCAGGTTACGACAAGTACCCCATAGTACTCCCTTGTGAAATTTCACAGCTGTCCTCGTATCCCTCTTTCCAAAGCCCCTGAGACTCCAAAACTTCCTCCTGACATGTTTAGCTAATTTTGACTAGTTTTACAGCGAGCCAAGCCCACAAGATGATGCACGTAGGTTACTGTAAGAGAGGGATTTTCACTGAACGTTTTAAAGAGACCTAAAAGGAAGGCAAGAGTCATTAAATAGAATAAAGAGGAGAGAGACAGCTAACAAAGTGACAGCTGCAGTGGGGGAGAGATTGCCACTGCTCACACATGCACACACAGCGCACCACACAAACACTATTCCTGTAGAATGGCAACAAAAAAAGCACTTGTTCCACTGGGGAGAATTTAACTTGCCTGATTTTCTTTCGAGAAATCTGTACAATTCAAACTGCCTATGAATTTGTCCACGAAAATTATGTCTCTATGGCAAAACTGCAATACAGACAAGGCTTTGGATTCATGCTCTTACCCAGAAGGCTGACCCAGGTGAAGATTTCAGAAAAATAACACTGGAGGAAATATTAAAGAAAAGTGATTTCTTTTCTTCTACAATCTTATTTTTGGATTGACTTGCAGCTCAATGTAGCTTGCAATGAATTATGACAGACATTAGTTAACTGTAACACCTCAGTGGTGCACACTGCAAAATACTTTATTCTTAACATCAAGGGAAAGGTACCCAGAAATTTAACTGAATTATTTACAGCATGGTAGCCTGCTATTTCTTCAGTATTACTGAAGAAACCAATTTCATTGGAATAAGTTTTACATTCCCTTGTCTACAACTCCAGTTTAGGCCCCATTTTACATGGGCAAAGCATCCATTCAGTTCTGAGCAATCCAAAATTAATCTTTTAAATTACATAAGCAAATACTAACATACCTATTTTACGTAAAGTTCATAAAGTTTTTTTAGTAAACCATAGAAGAAAACATAAGAGGCTGTTAATAATGTTCAGTTGAGAAAACTCAGCTCATAAAATGGCACAAATTAAAAATCGCAGGTGAAAGAGGTTGTTAATAAACAAACAGCATACAAAGTACATTTTATCAGTAAACCTGTACCGGGAAAAACAGACTCATCTGAGTGACTGAGCCTCACAGATTTTTGACAGCAACTGGAAAATGGCTATTTTTGACACTTGACTAGTTTTCAGATACACTGACTACACAGCTGACAATTTCAGCTGACAGCATGCATTTATCCTACTTACAGTTTATGCAAGATGCAAGAACTACTCCCCTTTACTATTCTTGGAAAAGGTACAAGTGATCACGAACTCCAGGGGAAATATCTTACTTTTAGCAGCTAAATGACATCCAGTCCCCCAGGATACATCACAATTTGTGATTAGCTGATACCAATGCCTCCTTCAAGGCGATAACAGCCAAAAGGAGTCTCTAAAAGCAGATACTACAAAAGCTTTAAAAAGAAAAAGCTGCGGGGGGTGAGGAGGAGGAGGAAAGAAAGTACTTTTATTTCCAACACTAAAAATCTTTAGGAAAAGGACCAAAGGAATTCCAGCATAATTGCTTAATACTCTAGAGCTCCCAAGTACCTATTAAACAGCTACAGATTTTAACACCTAAAATACCAAAAAGAGGTCAGAATGACTCTAGGCTTTATACATATGGGTATCTACAGTCAAAACAGGAACAAAGATAACAATAAATTTCTACATTTGGTCTAAAACTGCAATCACACTGCTTGTGGCACTACTCTACTCACAGTCTAATATCATCTTCATATTGTCTCCTTTCTCTGATAGTCTCATGAGAGTAAAGCAGCAATTCATTACATTTGTTCCAAAATCAATACTACGTTACAGTCAGGACAAAACACATGCACACAAGGATGTACATCATGTTCACATTCTCAGGGCTCTCTTAAAATAAAAAGTTGCAATTCTTACAAAGATCACTTTTCACAGTGAAAAAACACATCCATCCATCTGACCCCAGTTCACCCACCTGGGGGGGGGCGGGGGGAACTACAAAAAAAGCCCCCAAAACAGGAACCAAAAAAAACTAGTTAACCCAATCTGAACTGTTCTAAGGAAACTCCACATCATGTCATAGTATAAACAAAAATTATCTATGCTTGTTTTGTGGCACACAAACACAGAAATTACACTGCACTCTAGTTGTCAGTATCTTTTAGATGACAAGAGACATAAAAGAAAATTTACAGAATGCTACCATGTTAGGTTAGGGAACCGAAAAGAGAGTTTATTAATAATGAATGATGAACAGATCTACCGAAATAAGGCAGAGATAATAGTACGCTATACATGTTTACCAAAATCTAAGGTAAGTGCAGTCAAAACATCAGAGATTACAAATAAAACCAATTTTATTATATTGTAAGAAGGAAGCGCTGTTCTGCAACTCTTACCGTCAAAAAATTCCATATATTATAATCTCCTAAAACGGCATGTTTCAAATTTTGCAGCCTTCATTCAGTATTACTTTTTCCTATTTCTTCAATAGTACCAACGAGACCAATTCCGGCGAAATATTTACCCGTTTGTTTTGGGCTTTTTTACGCAGACTTGCTAGTGCCGGAAAATCACTTAACCTGACATTGTAAAGGACCCTGCCTTTGCCTGAATATGACTTTTTTCCCTCCCGTGAGTTCCATCACATCACTCTAACCATGCTTTACCTGTCTGGGAGTTACGTCTTTACAGCAGAAGGCATCGATCTTGCAGAGTCACTGCAGCCACAGCCTAAGCCTGGCAGACCGCGGCTAAGGGCGGCGAAGGAAACGAGCAAACCCTCGTGTGCTCCGCCGCTTCCTGCCCACCCAAGGACACTGCATCACCGCCCTGGGTCACGGAGCGCCCAGGCACAGCTCACCGCCCCGACAGCCGCGCAGGACGCCCCAAGGCAGCCGAGCCCGTCCCGCAGCTCCCGCAGGAGGGGCGGACCAAGGCGGCCGCTCAGGCGCGGTGCGCACCCGCGGGCGCGGGAGAGCCGCAGCCGCCCTGCGCCATCCCGGTGCCGCCCGAGCCTGCAGCCACCCCCAGCCCTTCCCCCGGGAAAACACACACGGGCGGGCGGGCCTTCCCAACACACACAGTCCCGCCGCCCCGGCCCAATGCGCAGCTCTGGGGCTCTGCCGGGGCGCCCCCTCTGCCTCACCCCCGTGCAGCGCCCCCCGCCGGCCGCCCCGCGCTACCTCCGCTCGCCGCCTCCACCGTCGCCTCCTCCCGGCCCGCACCCGCGCGCCGCTTCCGCCCGCGCCCCAAGCTCCGCCCCTCCGCAGGACGCGCCCCCCACCCGCCCGGCGCCGCGGGCGCCCCCCAGCGGCGGGAGGGAGCGGCGGCAGCGGCGTGAGGGGCCGGGCTCCGCGCCCCGCGGCTCTGCGGGGAGTTTGTGCTCGTCCGTGCCCTGGGCTGCGGAACGGGGGTGGGCATGTCTAGTCTGGAGAAAACTGAGAGGGGTTCTCATCAGTGTTTTTAAATATCTCAAAATAACTCTTGGCGAGTTATCGGCCAAGAGGATGGTGCCCGAGTTTTTGGTGGTGCTCGGCGACAGGACGGCGAGCAAAGGCCGTGAACTAAAACACAAGTTCCACCTCAACATGAGGAAGAAACTCTTCACGTTGAGGGTGTTAAAGCACTGGAACAGGCTGCACAGGGAGGTCATGGAGTCTCCGGCCCTGGAGACATTCAAAAGGCGCCTGGACACACTCCTGTGTCACCTGCTCTAGGTGACCCTGCCTTGTCAGGGGAGTGGACTAGGGCATCTCCAGAGGTCCCTTCCAACCCCAAGGGTTCTCTGATTGTTCGTGAGTGGCGTGGTACATAAACCCCTCCCCTGCCTCCCACCCTCACCGTGATAATCATCTAAATAAAATTCATTGTGAGGATAGGACTGCGCTAGAGTCACCCCAGGCTCTTCCTGCAAGGTGCTGTTTAAAGGAAGCTGGTACCAGTTAAGGAAAGGTGAACCTAAGGGCAAAGTAAAGAACACGTTGGACAGAGTTGATAGCATTCAGAAGTACCTGTTGGTCACCTTATCTCCATCCCTTCAGCATGCGTCAGAGGCCACACGGCTTCTCTCTGCTTTTCAACCTGCATATTCTGTACACGTTAGCTGCAGGAAAAGTCAGCATTTAAATGTGATGCTATTCTAGAAAAAGGAATAGTGATACATCAGAGGGGCCTCGACCTAAGGATACAGACAAAATTCTTGGCAGGTGATGAATCTGAGATGTATGATAAAAACTATATGACAAAACAATACCAAGCACAGTGTTTCTTTTCAGTGGCATACAAAAATCGAACCTTAAAAGTGTTTATATAGTTCTTATATTTGTGGGTAATAATACTCTTGGTATTGTTTCAAGGGGTAGATAAAAGCCCAGGATTGCAGGTATGTTACAGTGTCCTGTATTATTTGTCAAAATAATAATAAGTAAAAAAACCCCACCAGAATTAGGTTGCTGCTGCAATGTTATTTCATTCCTCTCCTGCCAATCATTATCTGTAGACAGCCCTTTCAAATTTAATTTGCATAGCTATTGCCCTGTCCTTTTCAAATAGGAGTTAAGAATTTCCTCTCCTAACATGTTTAAACTGCTAAATGGTAATGGCTAGAGAACAGCACAGTAGTCATTATGCTCCGAGATTAGCATAGTTTCTGCCTTCTGGTTTAACTAGTTAATCCTTGTCGTGGGTTGACAGCCTTTATCCCAATATCGTGTGTTGTGTCTGGCAGCTGTGCCTTTTCTCTCTTCCTCCCCCCCCCGGCCGTCTTGCTGTGGCGGGGAAGAGAGGGGGGGAGTGTTTGACCAGGCCTTTTTGGCTTTTGGCTTTTTGCTGCTTGGCTTGGCTAGCCGCTTTGCTTGCTTGCTTTCTGCTTTTTGCGCTGTTTTTTTTTCTTTTCTTTTGTTCCCTCTTTCTTACCCTCCCCTGAAGATACTGGACCGGTTCCGGACCTGACCTGAGACGTCCAGGACACCTGGAGCTTGCAAGAGAAGCTTGACGCCCTCACCACACACAGTCTGTTTCTTTCCTTTTCTTGTGTTGGGGAGTGTTCTTTTGTTACTTGTAAATAAATAGGTTTTGTTTTCCACTTTGCTCCTCCGAGAAATTCCTTCCCGAACCCGGTGTTGGGGGAGGGGTGGTTGGAGGTTTGTTTTGTTTTAGGGGGCTCCCTTTTGGAGATTTCCCCTAATTTGTCCTAAACCAGGACAATCCTATAATCTGTATGTGCAGATAAGAATACATGCAACTTTATACTTGCTTTACTACCACTATTTTTCCCTCTTCCTGATCCCTTATCAGTTGTTTATATCCTTTCCCTTCAGGGAATGGGCCTGATCTGGGTTTATCTTTCCCCCAAAACCGTATTTTTTTCCAAAATCACAAATACTCTATACTTACTACTGCATTAAAGCTACTACTGTATTAAACCAGTGCATTAATATTTCTTGAAAAACCTCTATAAGGCATGCTGGAAGAACATATAATTATGTCATATTAGGGTATCCTTTAGGCCAGCTCTAGATGTTTTCTGGTCCAAACCATCTTCCATTTAGGAGAGACACTCCCAAAGACCCAGACCAACCTTGGAGTCTAACTAATAAATAGTGAAAGCTAAAATATAGTATAAAATAATAATTGTCTCTAAGGTCCAGGAAACTCAGGTGAAGTCATTATAAAGTCATTGTAAAGAACAATGAAGGCAGATAAGTTACAGGAAAAAATGGTGAAGGCAGCATGTAGTTTTCAATTCAAAATGTAAAATTTCTGAGACTTTTGAAAAATAGGTATTGGTATCAGCAACCACCATTTTTATTTTAGGTTCAATTGCCAGAACATTTTAAGATAACAGGAATGAAAAATTCTGCTGGAATAATGCAAATGTCTTCAATGTGTGCATCAGGTCTAGTCTAACCCTCAGGAACTGAAATCACAATGTGGACTGTTGTTGTATTATATTTCTAGAGCGCCAGCGCTCAGGCTGCCACAGCTCTCAGCTGTCCTATCTTCTATTGCTGTTATCATACCATACCTTCTGGCTGGTTTTCTCACAAGCAGCTATTCATAGCAGTGTTGTTCCTGCTTTTTCATCAGGGCTCCTCCAAGGCTCTCCCTGACGGGCCAACCCACCCCCTTTTATGCCAGTTATCTTCATTAGCCACAGCTGCCACCCAATTAAGGACATCACAGCTGCAGCCCATTTAGAACAACTTGGACTGGGGCAAGGCCACTTATACAATACATATATTTTACTAGGACTCCTACTATAGACTGTAACTAGATCTCATACATGTACATGTTAACAAAAATTGTATTCCTGTTCTCTATTCTCCTGACCTTTTCCTCTCTCCCCTGCTTGGTTTTGGTTTTTTTTAGTGTAACCATTATGTATTTTCAGTGGGTCCTTCATATTCCATTTTTTTTGGTGATCCATTCTATGGTAGAAAACCGATTAGTATTTTCACCTCACAATTTAAGCATGTCCTTCATGCTCATTCCTTTTTGTTCCTGTAGTTAGAATATAGGCAACATCAGACAGGATCAGAATATGCCAGAACAGTAAGTGATCTTGCAGTAGAATAAGTACTTTATTAGTAAAGTTACAGTTGAAAAGGGAGATGAACAAATCTATGTACCAGAGCTGAACAGAGTAGAGCTGCTATAAAATACATTATGACATGGATTCAGAATTATTTTTTACATCAGCAGAGGCTAAAACTCAGGCCAACCTCCTAGGAATGAAGATTTATTTGTAATTGAACAGGAACTGACTAAGGAATTGACTGCAACTTTTTAAGTAAGTGATGTGCAAGAAACTTTTACCCAAAATTAAATATTTTGCAGACCTAGATGACAAGGAAGACTTTTCCTCAATACTGCCTTCTTTTCCATTGTGAGATAATTTACTCTTCAGTCGATTATTTGCTTCTGAATCACCAAGGAAAAAGAGCAATGGTTGGTATATACCGTTCCAGCCTTCCATTGACAACAGAAGCACAAAACAACCAACACCATTTATGGTCCAGGCAGGAAGAAGCAGAACCATTCCTGTAAAGAAGAGTGCATGTCAAGGCTCTGTTAAAACCTCAAGCTGTGGTGACCACTGGCTACTGTTCGTGTGATGTCTCCACTGGGACAAAGCACCTGTTGGGAACCCAGTGCTTTCCTGCACTGACAGAGCAAGTTTAGATGTTTCATCATCTTGGGACATTTTCTGACTTAAGGAACTGCATACCTGGTCTCAAATGCCTGCAAGGTACCAGCTATTGGTGCATGCCGGAGGAGGAGGCACCAAAACTGTACAGGGTACAGGATCAGGGAAACCTTTCTGAGGTGACTGAGCAGAAAGGATACAGCTTTTAATAAAACCATGGTTAAAATGCAATTCTCATGACTGCAAGTCAGAATTTAGGCCTTGGTTTCGTAGAAGCACGCAAGACTGGATCCTGTGACTTTACCTCCATGTGTGTACAACAAAAGCAGCCCCCCAGCCTTGCATATTAAATATCCTCTTGTGATAACATAGCATCCCTGATGACACAGACCCACAGAAATTCATATGGTTGCATAAACACATTCATATAAATGTTCTTCCTTGCACCGCGGGAGCAGAACCCCGGAGAACTTGCTGGGGGAGGTGAAAGATGAGGGGCAGAGGAACAGGGTGATAATTTTCATGGCGTGAAGGAGCAGTCCTCGTAGCAGAGAGAAGGCCTTGGTGCGTGGAGTGCAGGAGGGGTGCCCCGCCTTGTCCCCAAATAAGGTCCTTTCAGCCGGTGTGCAAGAGGCCAGTCCACACACAGAGTCGAGGTATTTGATTTATTGACAGCTCTGCACAGAGAGCGCTGCTGGGTGAGAAATCCACAAAGCCTTCACGACGACTCCCAAAACTTCTCTCTATCATACCATACATTTTAGCAACAAAAGCGCTAATGTTCATCGACTACAAGTTCCCTCCTTCTCTTACTAATTAGTAGTCTATCTTCCATTGGTTAATTACTCTCTTGCTTCTCATGCTAATGAGCCCGCATGCTCAGTGCTTCTCTTCCCTTGAGTCGGTGGTCCGTGAGTCGGTCACACATCTCCCCCTGCCGGAATTACCTTCTAGCCTGTCGCCAAGTTCTCTTGAGCAGTTTCTTCCTTATCTCGGGAGTTCTGACGCATGTTCTTGTGGCCCGTGAATTCTGCGTTCTTTGTGTCCACTATCAGTGGTAACTCCTTCTTCCCAGGCTTAGTTAGCCTCCCCCGAGGTCGGATATCATTGAAACATATCCAGCCCTGAACCTTGACAAGGCAATTCTACCGACAGCTAATTTGTCCTTCTAACGCCGGCACATCACTCACCGCTTGCTTGACAGCTGCCTGTTTCAGGGATTAAATCTCCCTTCTTACTCATTAGGCCTGAAAGCTCACGAATATCAGACATCAAAGAACATCCTTTCTTAAGAACATTTGTTTACAAATTCCGCATTTCGGCAGCAACACCCGCTTACCTGGCGGCCGGGGCGGGGCCGCGGGGCAGCGCGCTCGCTCCCGCGCCGGCGGAGCACGCATGCGCGGCGGGTCTCCCCGCAGCGCTCGTCGCCTCCTTTGTGATGGGCGGGCGCGGCCCCGCCCCGAGCGCGGTGCCGGGCGCAGACGGAGCGGCCGCGGCGGCGCCATTTTGCGGCGGTGCGGGAGGCGCGGGCGGGAGGTGGTTGTGGTGGTAGTGCCCGTAATAGCGGCAATAGCGGTAACGGTGGCGGTAACAGCGGCCGTGGGTGTTGTTGCTAATCGGGACTAGCGTCCCCCTTTCGCCCCAGCCCCTTGGCCAGGACTCTGCCGACATGAGCGACGTGGAGGAGAACAACTTCGAGGGGAGGGTGAGTGGCCTCCCCTGCGCGGGCCGTGTCGCGGGGGGGATCGGACCCGGGGGCGGTGGGTGGCGGCACTCGGCGTCCTCGGGCCTAGCGGGGGTGGGGGCAGCGCATCTTGGCTCTAAAATGGCTCCTTCGGGCGCCCGAGGCTTGCCTGGGCCGTGGGTGACGACCCGGGTCCCTCTCCGCTGCCCGCGTCTCTCCTCACACGGTCCCTGCTCCCATCGCCCCGGCGGGCTGAGGGCGCCGGCTCCCGGTGCTGCGGGCCGGCCCCTGCCCAGCCAGCGCAGGCTGAGCCTGTGCAGACAGCGCTGCTGGAGCCCCGGGGTTCCTCCCCGCTGCTCTGCTCCCTTCCCGCGGTCCGGAGCCGCCTGCTTGCCGCCGGGCCCGGGGGTCGCTGTCCTGCCCGTTCCCGCTCCCCGGCCGGGCCGCCGGGGCCTCCTCCCGCCCGAAAGAGGAGGGAGCCGCGCGTCCTTTTGTGCGAGGGGAGCGGTGTCTCCTGGCTGGGAGCTGCCTCGGGCCGGGCCCCCTCCGCCACTGGGGAGCTCCGGCCGTCGTTATTAAACCATTGAAAGTCATCGATCGTGCAGCTGAAGGCTTCCAGCGAGCTGCTGTGGCTTTGTAACCTCGTTAGGCCTGTGTCTTCCCTCTGATGGCTGCGGGTTTTCACGTACACGTGTGACAGGTCCCTTCCATTTTTATTGTTTTTGTGGTTTTGGGGTTTTTTTTTAGTGATGATCAAGGCAAGCAGGGATTAGAAGCTGCTTGAAACAGGAACAAAATGTGTGCTCCTCCATCACAATTTACTTTTTTTTTTTTAATTTTGCAGAGGTTTTCTTTTTGTTTGTTCTTTTAAGAGATTTTTTTAGAAGAACACCTGAGCATCCCCTTGGTGACTCTGATGATCCAGCGACAGCAGCCTTGCAGTTACATACATAGCTGCTGTCTGGGGAAACAAGCAATAAAATCTTGGAAAAACGGCATTACCTTCCACAAATTATTTTTGCATTACTATTGTTGCCATTTTTGTGGTGATTAAAAAACAATCTATAGACTGCAAGTTCTTTACCTAGCTATGCAATAACTGCTGCTGCTTCCTCGCGTGAGGTAAACAAAACCTTGCCTTGTGTTGATTGCTTGGACAAAAGGTGGCTGGGTAGCTAAGCAGTATTGGGGTAAATAAACAGATCTTTGAAGGGGAAACAGCTAAGTTTCAGAAACTTGAGCAGTGAGCGTGCTTGGTTGCTTTTTTTCTCTTTTTTAAGATGACAGTAATCTCCCATTTTACAGTCAAGATTTGTAACTTTAAGGGTTATTTTCTTGTCTGTATGCCTAGTGTGGGTTATTGTGAGGAAAGAAATTGAGTTAGGTTAGTTGTCAGAACATCGGTATTGGGCTCTTTGATGGGTCTGTTGTTTTTGTTACAAAGCTGTTACAGCTCTGGACTTTCAGCATTTCTGCACACCACCTCCTTCCAGATGTAGAAGTAAAATGTTGTGAGAGAGCATGAAGTCTGAAAAGTCCTACAGTAGCAGTTTCTGTGACTTCTGCTTATCAGTTGTTCTGTTTTTTTTGTTTTTTGTGATGGAAAATTTACCTGTTGGAAAGAACTGCTGACTCTGTTGAGTGTTCATTTGGAAAACTTCGTTTGTTTTTGCTCCCTACACTGAAATTCGCAATCAATAAGGCATGCCTGAGCATAATGGCAGGTACTTGATTGATTTCTAGTTGGGAGTTTTGTGGTTCTACTGAAGAACATTTGTAAGCCTTTCTGTTTTTTTTTTTTTTCTTCAGTAATACTGCTTTGTTGTGATGGTACTAACATTCTTGAAATAAGGAACTCTATTTCAGAGTAATGCTTTGTTTTTTATTTCCATTGGAAGTGCTCACAGGCATAAAATGAAGCAGCTAGAACTTTGAGGCTGTAGTGTTTAGTCTGCTATTCCCAGTCAGACAGGACTGTCAGACACTGAATGTCCTGCTGCTTCAGTTTGCTGCATCCAGGCACTGGGCACTGAGAGGAAAGCAGAAGCTTTCATTGAGAGAGAGAACTGCAGAAACTGCAAGGAAGTTTGTAAAGAACCTGTTTTCATGGAATTTGGCACGAATAAGAATTCTGAGTACCCTTTCAATTCTTCCACCCCCTGTCAGTTTAAGTGCTAATTAGTGTGATGTGTTTTTAAAAACTGAATGCGAGAGAGGAAGGGTGTTTTAAGTTTAGTTTAAGGTCTTTTATATTTCATCTGTGTAAATGCATGTTGTCCCAAAAGCACTTCAGTGAAAGTTGAGTATCAGCAGAATTGTTTTAAATGCTAATTTTATCAACAGTAAGATACTGTATGTGCTTTGCCTCTAATTTATGATTTTAAAATCATATTAACTTGTCTGAATAGGCTATTAATAATGATGGAAATAACTTTCAATTAAATTGCTTAGTTTGTACTCTTTAAAACTTCCATTTCTAAAGTATTGTGTGTGAAATCATTGTAGAGCTTTTCCTTCTTGAACTGACTCCTTTATTGACTTTTTTTTTTTTTAAAGCACATGTTTATCAAATATGCTCAGACTAATCAACATCTGCTCTGGTTTTCTGTCATTTTGTTTCAACTTGTTTCAAGCAAGTTCAACTTTGTTTCAAGCAAGTTCTGTGTTAAGACTGTGCCTGGTTGAACAGAAGAAAGCCCCCTCCTCAAGCAAGGTGATTTAATAGAAAGAAATTTACAGAGGAATTAAAAATACAGTGGATGTGCTAGAGCTAAGTTTATGGACATTAAGAATAATAAAATATTTTAAATTGTGTTTCTTATCCAGTGACTTGGCTTTGGAAACATCAAAGTATTTTATCACCATTGAATGTTTTTTGTGAGCAGATTAGACAAATGAGGTTTTTTTATCTTTTATTTCTGTCAGATGGCAGGTAACTCTTACTTCCTTTCATATTTTTTGTTATTTTTTTATTAGGCTATTGTTTATTTGGTGTTCAATCCGTGGTGCAACTTTAGATGTTTCCCAGAGCAATGAACAGAAGGGAGTCTGAACAAACCTGCACTTGAGTAGCTCCACTTGAAACTTTGATCAGTTTTTTCTGTTGAGCTTCTGGTAACATTTAATTTCTGTAATCTTAACCGTTTAGTAGTTTTCTCCAGTATTAATGTGTTGTTTGTCTACATAGGCAAAACCTTTTATCACCACAAAGGTAAAATTCCATTTTACAACTCTGTATTGATTGGCTTCCTTCTAATGGTGCTGCTGTGTGCAGGGTCTTACAGTGGAATAAATAGTGTAATGCAATAAACCACTTCAAGAAATGCAGCGGTTTGCACGTGGCCCATCCTGCTGAAGGGAGGGTGCAGATTTCACAGGTACACAAGTGGCTTTTGGGTTAGTTCAGCTGGGAGAGTGCCTTGTGTTTGCTTCCTGAAGTTTGGATGCAAAATACCTAGATACCTACGAATTACCCAACTGATCAACTTTGAGATTATTTCTTTGGCAAAAAAAGCCCCAAGGGCTTGCTTAGCTATTGTGTTACACCTCTCCTGCAGTGGCAGCCTGCCACCTCTGTGGAAAGGAAGGAATGTTGCTTCCCACACCTTTTCAAACACCAGCACAATGGACTGCTGGTGCTCAGGCCTTGTGCATTCCCTTGGAGAGTGCTGTGATCGCCCTGCAGCGGCTGATGACAGTGTGTGTGAGGCTTTTCTTCTGCAAGCCTGATTTTTCATTGTTATTGTTTTAATCAAGCTTCATAAATTTTGCATTGTTCTGGACCTTGCCAGCTAGGAAAACCGCTCCTTTTGAACACGTTTTTTTTGCTGTCTTCCGTGTCTGGTAGAGGAATGACTACAGAACCCTCCCTTAAGAGGTGACTTTCAAGCCTCAGTGAGAAGATGAGCTTGTAATTTCAAAAAGTTTATTGCTGAAGCCTTTTCTTTCTTTTCATAAGTGGGATCATTGAGAAATACATAAAGTTTGCTTATGTTAGTAACTTTTAAAATATCCATGTCTTCTAGGTAGCAACTTAAAAGATGCTTTTTATACAGAAGCTTATTATGTGTACTATTGACATAGTCATAGAAGATTAGCTAATTAAGGGATCCATTTTTTTTTTTTAGTATAATGACAGATCACAGTATGAAACAAAAAGGATTTAACTTCTGAGTTTCAAAGAAGGTTGGTAGATTCCTGCCAAAATATAATCTTGTCCTCATAAATGGGATGTCACTAGCTTAACACTTTTATCTGGTGAATGTGGGCTGCTGCTAAATTCATGTTTCTTTTTTGACTGCTTATATTTTTCTGTCCCTTTTTAATAGAGTTTGACTTCATTTATTTTTTTTAGTTTGGGCAGGAGTTTTTAACAAGATTTTTGGAAATGGTATTGCTCGACCACTTGTCCTATCCTTTTCTTTTCACTCCAGGTCAATTGAATTTCACCTGAAATTTCTGTGGGATTTAATATTTTGGGGGTTTTTTCCCATGCTTTGCTATAGAAAGCTTAGTTTAAACTTATGTCATTATTTTTAGTTAGCATCTCACTCTAAATTTTAATAGCCTTTCATCATACTCTGAAATTGTAAGGTGAGAGTTAGGGTAAGGAATGACAAGTTCAGGACAGAAGAGTAGTGTGAAAGAACATGAGATTGTTTTGGTTGGTTGGTTTGACAAAGGGGTTGGTTGGTTGGTCACTTGTTTGTTTTGTTTGTTGTGGGTGCCCCCCCCCCCCCCCCCGTGTTCTTTATCATACCTTCTTTTGATGGGTGGTAAATGGAAAGTACTTCTTCAAGACTTCTGCAGTTCTCCTCTGTATAGAAGTGTTTAAATGCTTTTAAAACAGTAATGACATTGGAAAGTGGGATTTCTTTTGAAAGACTCAAGGAATTTAAGTGGTAGATAGAACTTTTTGATCAGTTAAGCAGTTTTATCAGTATGGATGAAATACATGGACTGACTGATGCCTGGCTCAGATGGATCATCTGAAGTTGTTGGTAGTTGCTCAGTGTTGGGGTTTATGTGATCATGGAGTAGTGGGGGTGGAGGAGACATCACTTTGGTTTGTTACTTCCTGGGAATGAAGGAAGATAACAAGGATTAAAATACTCCTCAGTACTCTCTTAAAATGCGCAGCTAGAAGCATTTAATCCAGAGAATCAGTAACTGAATCTGCAAATTTTTTTTATTTTTGTGTTTGTCTACAATTTTGGCTCCAAGTTCCAATTCTTGGTGAATCATTAGTCCCATTTCCTGGTGTGTATTTGAGGAAACCACTACATCTTACTCTGAAGAAGCACACTCTTACAACTGAGTTCAGTTTTTTGTAATTACTTTTGGCAGGGGGGAGGGTGTTTGGGGTTTTTTGTGTGGGTGGGTTTTTGGTGTTTTGGGGAGAGGTGTTTCCTGGAAAAGTGTTAGTGGCAGATGCAGGGTTTATTTTGAAAGACAAGTCTGATCTGAAGAGTATTATGAAGTTCTATTTCTTTTCCTGCAGACTCTAGTGGCAGCAAACTTAGATAGTTTGACATGGGGATAGTGAATTATCTGCCTACAAGTTTGCAAGGGTGAAAGTAGTGACTGGACAGCTGCATAAGGAAGCCCAAGGCTTTAAGATAGGTACTGTCTGTAGGAAGGTGGTGGGATGAGGAGCTGAGTTTACACTGAGTCTCATCTGTGGCCCTTGAATGACTAAGGGTCTTTAGGACAGAAAGATGAGAAAGTGGTGCTGACGATCCAAAGTGCAACTCTAGTGTTTTCTCTCCTACACAATATTTAGTTTCTGTGGTAATAACAGAGCTAAGATGAGAATGCATAGGTTGCTTTAAGCTGGTACAAAATTGAGGTATTTCAGTGCATTGGGGTAATAGAGTTGTCTGCTTTCTTATGTTAAAGATGACATACTAAGAGTGTTGAGTACTTTTGTCATACATATTGCAGAATGGATATAAGTGGTTCATGAAGAACAATTGGGTTGTTCTGTGGTGTAGACTAATATACAGCTTGCTAATTGTTTGATTATAGTGGTAAGTAGAGAAGAAAAATTCTCTAAAATCTCTCTTGGTGATTCCTTGAAGCTCTGAATCCCTTAATCCCTGCCTGTAGTTTTGCTGATATAAATATTACTAGGCACTTTCTCAGCATCATCCTTAAGTCCTTAAACTTTTGCAAGTTATTGTGATTCTCTCAGTCTCCTTTAGAAGCATTGTAGGAATTGTAACTAGGTGAACTATGTTGCATTAGAAGATGAGATGTAATTGCTTCCCAGTGACAGTGTGCAACTGCTCTCAGGTAATCTCTCTTCAGCTGCAGCTTATATCCACAGTTACTTGGTTGAGGAAGGTCAGAATCTCTGAGAATTTACATGGTCCCCTCTGTCACAGCAGTTTTCAAGTTGTGTATTTGTGAATATAACCCATAAGGGACTAAACCAGGTAATTTCATATAGGTTAATTTGGAAGTATGTAATATTTGCTTTTGTCAACTTTATATAGATTTGGTGTCATAGCTGATATTATTAAAGACTCTATGGGTGGTATTGTAAGATGCTTCAGTTGAACAGCTAAGAACACTAAGCTGACTTGAGCAATTGTGTCCATGGTACTTTTGGCACCTCCCAACACTTATAGATTGTGCAGGATCTGGGGATGGGGTGGGGGTTGTATTTTTGTTCTAGTTTCCAGAGTTCCCGTTCAAGAATTGATCTTTCAGATGTAAAAAGTATGGACAATGCAGTATCCTTATGAAGAAGGAGTGTCTGAGGAGGGTGAATTCTTTGTCTTTTATATTCAAGGGTGTTTTTTAAAATCTGATGTAACTTTGAATGTGTTTCTTTATTACTGATCATTTTTTACTAGGGAGAGAAATACAAATAGTTCCCAGAGAAATTGGCAGTTGTTGCAAGTGATGAGTTATAAAGAGAAGAATTTAGGAGGCTGTCAGACATTGAAGAGTACAAAGAGGCGAGGTGATAAAAAAGTAATGTTAGTGGTTATAAGAGAAATTTTTGTTTATTGCAAACAGTGAATTCCAAATGTCAAGCCACCGAATTTGGTAATATTTACAGGCATGTACATAATTTATTTCAGTGAAGTCCTGTAGTTAGCTCAGTACATAGCTATCCTCGTAAGGCTTGTATGGGCTGCCATTCACAGCCAAGCTTTGAATTTTGCCTTCATTATTAAAGTTTGGCAATGCCTGTCATCCTAGTAGGTGACATTCTCCATGTGTCCTTTGTCCTTTTTATTGAGGTAAAGGGGAATGGTAGTGTGGCTGCAATAATTGTTAGTAAGGAGCTTCTCAGGTTCTATTTCTGGTGAATTTACTGTCTGGAAATATGAAGACAGCATCTTTGAAAAAGAACCCAGCCCAAGGTAGTGAAGAATTTTAACTGCAAAAGAAACTGCAAATGTGGACAAAGGGGATAGAGTAAGAAAGAGAAAAAATTATGAAGACAGTCAGACGGAGAAATCGTGCAAATAAACCTGAAATGTGACACCTGTGGGAGGGGAACTTGGTATGCATTTTTCATTAAGTGTTTTGTGAAGTTACAAATGTATATAGCATACTGTTCTGTAGGGGTTTCTATAGCTAAGCTCCCTAGAAATGCTGTACACTATAAAATGTGAGGAAATCCTAACCTGCTCTTTGTTTGCTTGTTTTCCTAGTTTTTCTCTTGTGTGCCTTACCATGCAAGAAAAAAACCCCTCCTGTTTTTACTTCTGTTGGATTGCTTTAACTATACGGTTCTACATCTTAGTTTATATGGATTATATAAGGAAAACAGGATAACAATGAGGAAGAAAAAGTAGCAAGAATAATAATTTATTTTGCTTATACCTATATGCATGTGTTTTGTGAGTAAGTATGTGCATAGATAGGTTTTGACTGGAAATCTTTGGCCATTCTGTTGAATTGAATGTCTTAGTAATCTGTAGGAGTAAAATTTGGGATATTTAATACTGAGAAGCACATAGTTATTATTTTAGGGGGGGGAATCACTGATATCAACGCTTCAATATATTTGTGCTAATTAGTTTTTAGTGTATCTATGTATCTTACAAAAAAATCTCAGAGGGGAGGAGGGTAGCTTTGCAAATGCAGTAAAACACTGAGAACTCAGTAAGCTTATTGTTAGAACATAGACACTTATACAGTTTTAAAGATAATTTTTTTAAAAAGTTGTTTTATAAAATAGTTTCTTGCACTTTACCTGCTGGCTTTTCAATTTGGTAGATAACATCTGAACTCCAGCAGAGTTTTATAATCCCCACGTGCTTAAATATACTAAATGTTCTTTTTCCATTAAGGTTAATGTTCGTGAAGAAATTGAAGAGTTTTTTCCAAGAATGTGGAAGATAAATCAAGATAAAAGAAGGCTAATGAAAAGTATTAAAGATCAGAAAATTAAAATTGAATGGGGGAAAAAATTGAACAGAAGATTGGTCAGATAGAAGCACTTGAATATTTTTTTAAGGCTATAATGAATTGTTTGAATTGGGGAAGAATACACGAAGTATGAAAAATGAAAAACTCAATGAAGAATGAAGAAAAGTAGAAAGCAAGAGTGAAGTAGAATTAAAAGAATCTGGAAGAATGAATGGGTCCTAGGTTAAGTAAATGTATGGTTTATGTTCCAGTGTCTGTATGATCAAGTTGTAGATGAATTTGCATGATTACTTAGTTAATAGAGAATTGGTGATCTGGTTCAAGCAGGGACCTATTTGAGGCAAGCATACAATATTAACAGTGGGTTAGCAAAACGAAATTTGTTTTGGAGGGTATTGCCTAACCATTTGTTTTTCAGGAGCAATCAATATAATAGAATTACTGTACTTTAAATGTTAGGAGTTAGGCATTTACACAACCAATACCATTTTTAATACTGTCTTTTTTGTTAGGAGTCTCGCTCCCAGTCAAAATCTCCAGCTGGGAGTCCTGCTCGTGTAAAATCAGAGAGCAGGTCAGGATCTCGCAGTCCATCGAGGGCTTCCAAACACTCTGAGTCGCACTCTAGGTCAAGATCAAAATCAAGGTAAGTTCAGAAAGTTATTCATGTCAGCTCAGTGTTACTGCTGTTGTTTTGGTAGGTTGGTGAAGTTTCTTTTCCTCTGTTGTAAAAATTACAAATTTTTTGGGACGTATCAACAGGGATATGTTAATTTGCCTGTTTGTGCTCATACAGGCGGACAAAGTTGGGAAATGATTTCATGGGTACAAATAGAGAAAATACTATAATTAAAAGTAGCAATGTAGAAATCACAGCTGAAATATGTAGGTTTCTCTCTTCCAGAAGATAGAAAATGGATTGCATTTCAATTTTGTGAAGCTGCTTCCTTCTCCTGAAATTGTTTATGGGGGAATTCTTGTGTGGACCTTTCCTTTAGGGGGGAAGTAAAAAAAGTCAAGTGCGACCTGGTGCAAAGGCATCAGGGTTACATAAAAAGAGTAAGCTGTCTAACTATTGGAAATACTGGAAAACAGTGTTTGTGAATGTTCTGGACATTCTTTCATTGGAGGCTTTAAAAAAATAATCAAAAACTATGTCTTGCATTGAGTGCAGTCTTAATTTATGAGAGTTTTAAGATTTAAATTCATTTTTCAATGCTGCACATGTCTTCTCTGTCCTTCTCTACCCCAAGTATGGATGTGTGGAGGTAAAGCTTTATAGCTTTCAGGTCTGATGGAGCTTGCATGGATCGGAAGAGAAATGTCTTAGGCTTTTTTCTCTAAATATGCCATAAATATTACCTGGTTTATGTTACCTATCTTCTCTATTCCCTTTTAGCAACATATTGATGAAAATGGGGAAAGCTGCTGAATCTTTCTTTTACCAACCATGAGAGAAAACAGGAAACAGCATTTGTAGCACTAGAAGGGAAAGAGGAATAGTCTTAACGCTGTCTCTCCTTCCCAGTTCTTGGGAGAGATCAGTAATACATCTTCTCCATCTATACACTTTATACCAGAGCAACTGAAAGAGTTGCTGTGCTCTGAATTGCCGAAGTTCAACTCATGTTACAGTTTCTTGCAGTGTTTAGCCAGGTGATTACCTACCTGTTTTAAACAGCTTATTATCAGCAAGGCATTTGCAAAGAAGTGTTTGAGGATTAGAGCAGATGTTTGGGGTTTGCTTTTTTTTTGGTCTGGAGTAATTTTCATGCCTAGACAAACTTTACTTGTAGATATTGCAGCACTGTAGTCCTGCCAGATATTTCAATTTTTCAGTCAAAATAGTACTTTATAGTGTGGCATATCTAGTTTCTGTGCCACTGTGCAGTTGTTACAGCCAAGCTGATGTAAGTTTAAACTCTGAAATTGCTGAAAGCTGTTGTGAATATAATCCTCAGTGTATGTCAGAAGTACTCTCAAAGAGTTAAAAATGGTGCTACTGAGCAGGTTATTAGAGATCCATGCAATCTTTAGGTATGCAAGGTAGAAAAAGCTTAATGGGTTTAATATTGTAGACACCATCTAAGAAAAGATTTTTCTCTAGAAGATGTACTGTTTAGAGTTCAATAAATGATGGCCATACACATTTGCCCTGACTGGAGGCTCTCTGTTTGTCGAAGATCCAGGTCCAGAAGACATTCGCACAGACGTTACACCCGTTCCAGATCCCATTCTCATTCCCATAGGCGACGCTCTCGAAGCAGATCGTACACGCCAGAGTACCGGCGGCGCAGGAGCCGCAGTCACTCGCCAATGTCCAACAGGAGAAGGCACACTGGCAGCAGAGTATGTCATGTTCAGAAATGCTGAGTATCGACACAACAATTGCTCCTTGTATCAGGGTAGCCCAGGTTACTGCAGGCTGAGTTTGACCTGCTGGTTTGTCGCTGGAGGATACAGGGATTGGATGGGAGTGGGGGTATGTGTGGTGCAATCTCTGTCCTTACTTCCTGGACCTGCAACTAACTGGCAGGGAAGTTGTAGAATTTAATTGAAAAACATTCTATTGAAAGTCAGTATGTGCACGTATGGTGACATTTGGCTTCAGTCAGCTCTAGAAGTTAAGCTGTTCTGATTTTTTTTGTTGTTGTTAAAAATTATTTAACCTTTACAAAAATGAGACCACATCTGTGTATGCTGGCAACCTGAAAGTATTGATAAGATTGACATAGGGATCCATAGAAGGAAATTCCCATGTGTTTATTTGCTTATAGAGCATATGTTGGAGGTTGCTTGTGATTTTAGGCTTCTGATTGTTTCATTTGATTTACCTTGAAGTAAAGCCTTGTGTTATTAGGTAATAAGTAAATCTTTATAGTAGACTAGAAAAATTTACATTTGTGGAAAGGACGTGCAGTAAGTCTTTCAAAATATAGATGAGAGGTGTCTCTGTATGAGCAGGAGGAAGTATAGCTACACCAACCAAAATCTAAAATACTAATCCTGTCATTCCGAGATTTCTCCTTGTGTCCTTCTTTGTAACAGCAGAGTGGTTGGGGTTGAGAATTGGAAAGCAATTTTGCCACTTCTTTTGTTGTAGAGAGAGCTTGCATACTGGGTTGATGGGAGGCAGTACAAGAACCTAATACAGAAGTTGCCCTTTAGTCATCCACAATCATTTTAGGCCTTCCAGTGGTGGTGATGCAGTTGTCACTTGGCACTTAGGGTCTGCAGACTGATCTCAGTAGTCTCTTGCCTTGGAAGAATTCATGGGGTTTAAGTGTAAGAGGGATGTTAAAAACATGCAACAGGTATGGATGTGGGGAGGAATTTACCTGAACAATTGTTTAAATGACAGATTTCATTATACTTAGAGGATTTTAGTAATAAAATTAGTATAGTTGCCAGTGCCATTGAAATATGGAGTAAAAAATACAAATCTTGATGTGTATAGTTCAAACTTTTGAGTTACAAACTGCCAAGTCTTGTGCTCTTTAGCTATAATGTGGAGTTGCAGAATATTCATGTCTTAAAACAGAAGTTTGAACTTTGACAAATGGAAAGAAAGGAATTTCAAATATATGAATAGTGCAGGCATCTTATTTTCAGAATAGGTTCCTGAGCAAATGTGCTGAAAAAAATATGACAGAAGATCTAAACCTTTTCAGTCTTTGAATCAGGCTGAAAAGCAGGCACTGAGGCATAAATTATAATTCATAGATGACTTACTGAAACTGAAATACAACTTTCAGTTGTGTCAGCTTCTAGTTGTTATTTTGGCAGAAACAATAAATCTCTGTGCTTGTTGCTGGTGTTTTAAATTGCCGCATCTGGTAGTACAGGTGCCAGACACCTAACTGAAAAACATGAAAAACATTTTGACCAAAATAATCTTACAGGGGATTTGGCATTAGATACAAATTCTCTGGCATGTAAAGAAATTTTGAACCTAAAAGACAACTTGTACCTTGTACTATTACATATTTGACTTTGTCTAGATGAAGTGAATTTTTTTAAGTATCCCACATCATGATAGAGAGTGAAGTTTTGTGCTAAAGAAACATGCATGCTGTTGGATTACAGTTTCACAGAACTGGCCTTCAACACTTGTTGCTCTCTAGATGAAAGAATCGGGTGCCTTTCATCCAGTTTACAAGTGGAAAGATTAACTTACAAGTGTAAATATTGACTTTCAGTATACTGGATAGGAAATGCTGAGGTGGAGGAAGTTTCAGTAGGAGCTAGATGATAGTTCAGTTGCCTGTGCTTAGGCGCTCAGGTGCTCCCATGCAGTGTGGGCAGCTGGAGGCAGTGTGCGCTCACAGTGCCTGTGATGACCATGCAAGAGGGCTGAAGGTGGGAGTTCAGGCTGGCTGACCTGTCTGCAGCACGGATTTGTGTGTGCTGTCTGCCCCTTGGTAGTTTAAATATGAATACTAGTAACATGGGTTCCTCTTCTTCTGTAGCTTTTCTGTATATCAGAATGTTAATTTTTATCGACTGCTTTTTACCAACATGAGAAACTTGTCTTGGTGGTCTTTTTTCTAAAATTAAAACCATTGAAAGTAGTTGCTTTTTGAAACAATCTTACAATTAGAATGATAACTGTTAATGTGTTAAACTGTGTATTACCTGTTTAGTTTTCTTCAGATTAAATTTTTTATAATTTATAATTTTTGATATAAGAATATTCAAATTTTAATAATTTTTTAGAGACGAAAACTAATTGTTTATTGGAGATCCATGCAATCTTTAGGTGTGCAAGGTAGAGAAAGCTTAATGGGTTTAATAAAACTAATTGAGTTGAACATTTGTGTTACCAGGCTAATCCAGATCCCAATACCTGTCTTGGAGTGTTTGGTCTCAGTTTGTACACTACTGAGAGAGATTTACGTGAAGTCTTCTCCCGTTACGGACCTCTCACTGGTGTCAATGTGGTTTATGATCAGCGGACTGGACGGTCAAGAGGATTTGCTTTTGTTTATTTTGAGAGAATTGATGACTCTAAAGAGGTAAATGCATGCTTTGCTACTTTTTTCAGGTGTGCTCTTTATGCATTATCTTCATTAACTGTCTGTAAAAAAAGACAACAAGCTTTTGAGTGTGTATTCACTAGCACATTCTCACACTGAGATTAATTTTAAATCTTTTTGTTCAAGCAATGTGGCAGTTCTAAACAAATGAAGCATTTGAGTTCAGGTACATGGGCAGATACTGAGCATAAGCTTATGCTCAATATCTTAAATATATTAAATATCATATTAAATCACCAATGAGCTCTGGACTTTGATTTTAGTCTGTTACTTCAAAATGCAAATAAATCTTTAAGGCTTCTATATCCCAAGTATTTTTGAGATATTTTGGAAGTTAAAGTTTTAAGTTGTTTTCTGAAGTAAAATTCTGGTGATTCCTTGTGTATTTTCTCCTTTTAGGCATGTTATTGTACATTTGAAAAACAGTGGGGTTTGTCTCAATTTGTGCCTTGGCCAGTTGCTTTCCTTTTGTTTAACAGGTAGCTGTTAATAGCCAGACAGAGTTGTTAGTATAATAGATCTGTAAGGAAAGAATCAAAGAATATGAACAGCAGCCTGTGTTATGATCCACCACAATTTACATTAAGCAGTAGTTTTTTTGTCCCTATAATGATACCGTGAACTTTACCACGTTTACTGAAATTCCTAGATAAAGTTGCTATTAAAAGTAAATACACCCTCTAAAAACTACTTAAGGTCTGCGTTGTGTGCATCTCTTTCTTTGGGACAGACTTCATCTTGTTCATGGATTAATAGGTTTGGGCAGATGTGCTGTTTGATTCTGTGTGCATTTGCCAGGTTTTATTTATAAGGAGATATTAAATACGACTCCTCTCTTTATAGATCATTTAGTATTGAAGGCAGGGAGAATGACAGCTCTGGAACCTATCAGGAGCTGACAAATAAGAATGCTGCTGCTACTTGATGATAATTAAATGAAAAAAAAACTTGGATTACTTGATTGAACTAAGTTCTTGTGTTTGACTTCTGGTATGATCCAGAATCAGTTTATGGAAAGAGTAGTCTTGTAGATGTATATATGTGTGCTTGTTGCAAGTTACAGAGGTAAGTAAAAGGACACAAAGCTTCCTTTAGTGTCCCTTCTGTATTCTCCTGCAGTCTCAGTTGGAGAGGTTGATCGAGAGACTAATGGGATGGATAGCTGTATATCCAGCTGTCTTTGATGGCCTGCTCTGTTCTCACTTCTAGACTTGTATTTCTTTGCACACTGAATTTGTTGGGATTTTGAAAAAGTGGCTATTTTCTAAAACATTTTGCATCTGAAATATTTGCACAGTATTCCTTGGCACATCCATGTACCAGTCTTGTCTGCTGGTACAGCTTTTTTTCTTTTTTTTTTTTCTTTTCTTTTTTTTTTAAAAAGCTTCATATGTCCTTAGAGGTAGGTTTTTTTCCCTGGTTGCCATGGGCAATGGTCATGCGTGATACCATGCATTTCTGAAAATGTTCCATGTAAATAGCATGAAGTAATTTGTTTAGCATAAAGCTGTTTTGGCAGATGCTATGAAATTGGAATGCAAAGGAAATCAAAAAGAGATGTTACTTCCATTCAGAAATACAGATGTAAAGATTAGGGCCTTAAGCAGGAACCAAAATAATTTGGAATGTAATTAAACCCATTTTTCTTTTCTCCAACGGATTGGTGCCTGAAAAGGGGGAAAGGATGCAAACTCTCCCAATACCTGGAATTTAAATAACTGAAATATTTTGGCAAAAAGGACAGAAGCAAAACTTGTTTATTTGACTTATTTCATGAACCTTGAGGACAAATTTGAAGATGACAGTAAGTGGCAGCTGGTGTAGAAAAAGGGGAGATATATAAAGTAGGTATATACAGACATATAGCTAGACAGCTGTAGGTGTGAAATTTTGCAGTGTTCTTCTTCTGTAGAAGAACACTGAAAGAAATGTAGCATTCTGTGTTTGGAAGATATGCATACTCAACTTTTCAGACTAAAGGTAATGACACTTGAATTACTTCTGTTCTGAGTAACTAACTCCTCTTAAAAATAATAATAATTTTTAAAACTCCAACCAACCAAGAACCATAACCAGAATCCCAAACCTTCAACATCCAAAACATGTAAATAAAGAGATGATATATTGAACTAAATTACAACCCCATATAAAGATAGATGGATTAAATGAGAGTAGAACTCTAGAGAAAAAGTTGGATTTTTCATAGTCTCTACTATTGCCCTTCAGAAAGGCTAGCATAGGGAAGCTTCTCAGCAGACCTGCTCTGAAATACAGGTAATACTAAAATTTTACATCAAATTAATTGTGAGTAGGTATGTTTAAGCTTTCATAATTTAAAGATTAATTACTGTCAGTTGTGCATGGATTCTCGTGCAGCTAAAAATCCCTCAGGATCTTTGTCATCCTACCACTTTTACAAACTGGATCAGTTATTGAAGTAAAGTGTTGCTGTGAGTGGTGATTCTGAAACCAAGTTGTGCAGTGGCCATATGGTGGTAAAGATATTTTAAGTTGTCAACTAGATCGATGTATTGGAACTCCAAAGACAATGTAAAATAGCATTTCTTAAAGGTGATACTTCTCAGTGTCCTAAAAATACAGAAGGGGCAGTTTTAAAGTGTATTTTTACTTTAACTGTTCTAAAATTTCAGATTATGACACCATAGCAGCCTTGTTGTTAGCTGTTCATGAGCATCTTGATTATAAAGAGGAACAGAAGCTTCGCTTTTGATAACTACTACACAGAGAAGCTGCCAAAGCATCACAGTAGCTTCAGACATTCCACTACAACAGGACTGAGAAAGAAGTTTTCAAAGCATGTGTCCAGTCCAGGAGATTTCTTGTAGAATATGTTCTATTCTCTTTGAAACCCTGCCAAGGTTAAGATGAAACTTCATGATCAGACAGAAGGTTCCTTTTCCATCAGATGTCTTTTATTGCATAGTGTTTGCAAAATAACACTCTACTGGATTCTTAGGGTTTGATCCATATTGAAGATGCTGTGGACACTGTCTTGAGTTCAAAGTGTGATAGCAGACAGTACATGTCAAGGACTGATGGATGTCTAGGAAACAACTGATGAGTGTCTAATGATTGTATGGGAACCTGAGGATTTGCTCTGCCAATGTTCTTGTCTGTCAGCTTGTTCAAAGCCTGTTTGAAAAGCTTCTGTCATTATGTGCCTGTTTTTAGAATGGGTATATAGTGGGTGTAATTTATTGTAAAGTTATTTTATTTCAAGAAGTTGTTGGTTTTTTAAAAATATTTAGTATTGCTTTTTTGCCTTAGGTGGTGCAGTGTCTTGTCTTGGCCACCCTTTTCCAAGTCCTCAGAATGTGCAAGTCCTTTGTGTGTGCACCATGCAAAGGGCAGTATCTGTAAACATCTGTTCAAGACTTGTTTCTCACACTCTCTTAGGTAGTCTTCAGTGTTGTAATATTGTTTTGCAATGTTTTCACTAAATTATAGAGAATATTCATCTGCCCATCACGTAAGGACTTTCCTTCTGTGTTTAAGAGGATTACTAACTTCTGTGTACTAGGATGAGAAAAAAATTAGGTTGATGGAGGAGGAATTGATTGTGTCAGGGTTTTACTTAACAGTAAGTTGAGAAAATCATGAGTGAAAAGTGCTGGCTGTTCTAGGGACGTGGTTCTTACTACAGTTACCAGGGATGTCATATGCTGCTAAACCAACTTTTCAGTAGCTCAGACTGTGAAGTGTTAGTTGTTTCAACTGAGGCTACTATGAATGTACTGTCTGTAGGAGGAACTCATCTAAGAAGCATCAGCTACAGCAGCTGTTGGCAATATGGAATTTTCTAATGCTAGTTAGGTGTTCTTCAGAAAGTTTTGAGCATCTTTTCAGAACCATTTTCTGAAGTGCTGTTCATTAACGATCAACACAAACCAGTAACATCATTCAGTTGCCAAAAACCAGAATAATAATGGAATTTATCAGTTCAACTTGAAAAACATAAAATGTGTGGTGCAAGCAGACTAGCTTAGAACCAATGTTATTGAACAAAACTCCCATGGCTTGTTGAAAAAATGGTTTAAGTATTGTTCATGGTATCAAAAAAACCCCTTGATATACCAGACAGAAAAGAGCACTAGAAGGTCTCAGATGTTTGGAATTACAAGTTACAGACTTCTGGAGACTCTGAAATACCATGAAGTTGCTAATACTTGTAGAAACATCCAGTTCTTCATTCTGGTTCTCTAAAATCCTGTGTTTCTTGACTGTGAAGCTCTACAGTATGCTTTAAAAATAATACATTGAATCCATCAATGCTGAAGCTCATAATTGTATATGTTTAAAAGTTGTCATTGAAATCTCAAACTAGAGAATGTAAATTGAATGTTGTTTGAAAGTGAAATGGATACTCGAATTGAACTTGGCAGACTGCAGCAAGTGTAAAAAGATAAGTTTCTTTGTTAATTCCATCAGATTGTTTTTTCAGAATTTTTTTCAGTTGTTCTCAGTAAATCCAGAAGTGAATGAGTAATCAGTTACTGGAGGGGAGAATCTAATCCATTGTGTCTTTCATCCCTTGCTGTACCTGTGATGGAATGGAGATGATGTTTTTTTCAGTGTCATTAAATGCAATAGACAAGAACTTCGAGTAAAAAACAAACAAAGAAACCCCCAAAACTACAGTGAGGAAAAAAAAAGGCAGTACTTTGGGAGGTTATTTTTAAGTTGTGAGAACATATTTTCAAAATAAGTCACAATATAAACTGCTTGTGTTTGGCTATTTAAGCATATTCAGTCTGTATGTTGTTAACTTTGTAGTGATTGAAAGTTATTGAAATAGTTATCTTAATTTTTTTAGTGAATTCTTGGTTAACTAATACCAGCCACCCATGTAAGTTTGCGCATTTAATTAAAAGTTGTGTTTCCAAACTTGTTTTACTCTATCTACCTAATTGGTCATACATATAGAAAACAGTACATATTGCATTAAATATCAAATGACCTTGAAATCTTTCTTAAATTTATTGCTTTCTGACTTTTTTGAGCGACTGGAGATGATACTGTAGTTCGGGAACTGCCCATTTGGTAAAAATAACACCTTATAGATAATCAGTTTTCTTCTTATGGATAGTCTGCTGAAGGTTTAAAACTCCAAAACTTTAAAAATGTGATCCAAGATTGAACCTATGCCATTCCCAGTCCTAGTTCTGTGTTCTGACTGCAAACATGTAGGTGTGTATTCTAGCCTACAAAAATCAAGTTTTCCATAGAATTTGCAACTAGAATTATTATTATATGTTTATAGGAATGCTATGTTCTTGCGTACTGCCCTCTTGCAAAGGCCATGCAAGTCTTTTAACAACATTCAGATATTTGGAAAATAATCTCGGTTGTAATAAAAATAGATTGTTGACTGTTTCTAAGAGGGTATTGTGTGTCTTAAAATCCAATATTATTTGATTTCTTTCTTTTTAAAGTTTCATTTCATCATCTTAAACAGTATTTGAGAATTTATTGAACAGTATTTGAGAATCTGGCGTTTTTAGAGATAATATGTAATTTTTTCTCTTTGACACTGAAATATTCTTAACATGGCTGTCATGCACACCCAAAACCATCAAGAAAAGGAAAGTGAAATTTGTTTTGAATATGACATGCAGTAAGAAAATTTTGTGAAACCCCAAAGCTTTCTTGTAAACTACTTTAACTTTCAATAAAGCGCAGAAGCAGCAGTGATTAGGATCACTTGCATATTTTTACAGCCTTCATACAAAATAAATACTGTTGTATCAGTTACATGAACTCAGGTTTTCAGAGAGGGCTTTTTGTCATCTTGCAGCAGTCCTTACCTAATAATGCCAGCATAAGCACTTCAGAGACCCAGAGGTGTGCAGTTAAGAGTGGTGCAGAGAATCTTCTCTTTAGAAGCAATTTCCAGTTGCTAATTACTGAATATGAGTGATCTATACTATTAATTGTAGGTTTTGGCCTTCCTGTTTGGGGCTGCAGTCAGAACTATGAGGCTTTATTGGTTTTGTCTATCTATTAAAGATTTTCTCTATTTAAAATTTTTTAGTTGGCAATTATTGCTAACAGCTGTAAAAGGAAAATGTTTTAATATTTGGTAGGACATTAGATATTATGACTAGGGTGTCAGGAGTTCTGTGCAGTCTGGTAACCATGATCTTTATACACTGAAATGTAACACATTTCCTGGTATTTCTAAAACAAACAGCCAGCTCTCAAAATTAATTCTTCATTTCTCTTGCTGGTATGTTGGTCTTCTCTATGCTGCTCCCTCTGTCAAAGAATTCTTCCTCTGGAAGAGGTGTTTGTTGGCTTAACTGAATAAGACAAACACGCCAGATGTTCTGTATTTGAGGTGGCTTGTCAGCTAAGCTTATTATTCTGAAAGTTGTTGACTGGACTTGAAAATGCCATGCTGCAGAAAATTTCTTACAGTTTAACTTACTGCATTTCCAGAAAGATGTGTTTCATCACAGAGGTAATTTTTCAGCCAGATATTTGCAGCCTTCATTGTTAGGCTTGTGCGCACACACTTTCCTAGGATGCACACACAGATTTATTTTCATTTATATCATCCTTTTGGGGAAAAAAAAGTGTTAAGGCTAGAAGACTAAAGCTGAGGAATGTGTTTTAGTCACAAAATATACCTGAGTGTATATTGAAAGACTTGAAATGCTCTTTGCTGTGCCTTGCAGTTGGCTAAATGTAGTTAGTTTTGTACAGGAATACAAATCACTAGGTGGCGATATAGTATGGACACAAACAGCATTACTAAAATACTAACTCTCAATAAATACATCAGTGATCATCAGTCACCTCCAGTCTGGACACAGCAGTTAAATCATATGGATATCAGGTTTCTGTATCTCCTTTACAATTTGTATTTAAGTTCAGTGAGGCTCTTGTTAGAGTTGAGATTTTTGAATAAATGCTTTATTATTAAAAAGAAGAAAAAAAGTTCTCTGTTTAGAGCCACCTTCATGTTTTGAGGTTGTGTCTTGTTTTTTGTAGATAAAAAAATAGCAAAGTGGTTATGTTCTTTAACTCAAGATTGTAACAGCGTCTCTTCTCCAGACATGAAAAATTGAAATAATATGTATTGGACTAAGTGCTGTGCTTAGTGTTGAGAAGTAAGTGGTGTGTATTGGTATTTCAGGGAGCAGATAACAAAAGCTATTAAAATTCAAAAAGCAAATTTAAAAAAAACCATTTCAAGTCCATCATTAGCTTTTAAAATTAATTGTTGTGGATTTGTTGGGGTTTGGGTTTTTAGGTTATTTTTGCATGAATGTAAATCTCAAAAGTTCACTGTGCTCCTTTGAATAGCTTACTTTGATGGTTTGAGTTTAAAGGCCATTGTATTGATTCTCAGAGTGGAGGAGCTGGGGCTGGAACACCCAGCGAGTGCGTGCAGGGGCTGCGGGCAGCTCTGAAGGCACGGGCGTCTGAGCGCAGAGCCTTGTGTGTATCACTTAAGCGAGCTGCTATTGTGAGAGGGAGTGGGGAGGAAGGTTGTAATTAGGTATCCATGTAGGCTGAACCCGCCATTTTACTAAGCTCTGCTGAAGTAGGTCCTTGTAAGGGAGATGGCAGGAGGCTGGGAGAGCATGAAATGGCAGCCGACGAGCAGTAATCCGGCCATATGCACCCTACAGGAAGCCACTGTTTTGCACAGCTTTTGAATCCGCCCGTCCCCTCTGGGGCAGAGACGGCGCTGGGAAAGATGCAGCTTTCAGAAAAAAGCTGGTTTGACTTTCAGTTTGCCTTTCAGATGGGTAGAAGATAAAGTCTAGGGAGAGTGGCTGTGTTAGTGGTTAGCCTGTGCTCCCTTAAGCAGGATTGAGAGTCGCATTAGTTCGGCCCCCCAGTGCAGCCCTGTAACACCACCGGCACACAGGCATGGGGACAAGAGATGAGCCAGTCGCCACAGTGGGGCACTAGTAACCAGTCTAAACAAGACCAGTTCCGGGCTTGTTTTTCTGGTGGAAAATGTGTTTGTGCATAGCCTTCCATAGTTACCAGTAGGTTGCAGATGTCACATCCCTGTTCCTTGTCTCTCCTGCAGGCAATGGAGCATGCAAATGGAATGGAGCTGGATGGCAGAAGGATTCGAGTGGATTATTCAATCACCAAAAGAGCACATACACCCACCCCAGGCATCTACATGGGCAGGCCAACACAGTGAGTTTGGTGGATTTAAACTGAATGCTAGATTCTGTTTCAAGAAATTACTAACACACACCTCTTAAATCCTACTGTTGTTTATTGTATCTTGATTTGTAGAAATATTGAAGGACCTGTTAATAAAAAATAATGTCCAGCATGATCAATTAATGTATCCTTAGCCTGCTGAAATACTAAGGTGCCCATTTGCCTTTGATTTTGATGGGAATTACCATCAAATCCCTCGTTTTTCTGGGAGATTTTGAACGTGTTTTTATGTAACTACTTTGTCTGTATATTTTTGTGATACAGTCTTAAGTGTCTGATTTACTACAAGACCACTTATAAATATTTTAAATCATTTATATTTATCTACCTAATAATTTAACTCAAGATGAAGACTAGATATATGAAGGGGGTTTTGTTTTTGTTTTTTCTTTTCCCCTAATAGCAGTGGAGGAGGTGGTGGCGGTGGAGCGGGTCGTCGCCGGGACTCATACTATGATAGGGGGTATGACAGAGGATATGACAGATATGAAGAATATGACTACAGATACAGGTACCTTATCTTTATTTCATTTCTGTAACAGTGGATTTGTTGGAAAGTCAGATGACAAAACGTACTCAGTTTGTAGCAATATTCTGCATACAAGTCTGTTATGTGTTAGAGCCTCATTCCCTTAGGTTTTATGGGACTGAAGTAGTCAGAATATTCAGTGTTTATGTAATTTGGTTTTTCTGTTGGGCAAGGGGTTAATTTTGCTGTGTTAAGGAGGTGTAGACTATGTATCCCAGGAATCAAGTGGACAGATAAAAAGGGAACTAATTTTTCTATGCTGTATATAGAACCAGGGACAGCTGATACACACTGCTGTTTAAAAAGGGATTATTTGTAGATGGGATTTTTAATGCTTGACATTTCATAACCATCTTGCTGTTTTGAAAGTTATCTGGTTTCAGAGAATGTTGTTCAACAAGAATTGTAGGCATCTGGAAAAGCACTTTGTGTTTGTAAGGCTAGTGAGAGTTTATTAAATTCTTTGTCTGGGAATATCTTAGAGTTTAAACACATCAAATAGAGAAATATAAAAGCATTTGTTAAATGACCATAAGCCACAGCCAAATAAAGCAGAAATCATTCATGCAGGCCAAGTCTTTCAGTGCTAAGGAAGTGGTTCTGTTCTGTAGAAGTGATGTGAATAAGGCTCCTTTCATAATGGATGTTGTTTGGTTTCTTTTTTAATTTCCTTTAAAGGAGACGATCACCATCGCCCTATTATAGTCGATACCGATCGCGATCAAGATCCCGTTCCTATAGTCCAAGTAAGTAAATACAAGTGAATAAACAGGATCTGGCTGACATAAACGTTGTTACATGAATTGTCAATGGGAGTTCTGAATGTGAAAGCAAAAAAAGTTGGGCACAGTTAAGTTGAGAAAATGTGTACAGTTAGTTTATGATTGTGTAATTAGTAATTGTGTCACCTTTTGTTTTTTCCAGGGCGCTATTGAAGATCAGAAGAGTTACAGTTGAGGACTTGATTTTTAAATACAAAGTTCAGATCTTTAGCTTCCCTACTGCTTTCCCTTCCATCTTCCCTTTCTTGTCCTCCTTCCAGCTCTTTCACAAGTCTTTGGTTCATTTAGAATATACATATTTTCAGTTGAAGTATTCCTATTTTCCACCCCTTCTTATTGTAATACTCTTAAATATTGTAATTGTTGTAGTTTTTGTGTAGTAAAATATCTTGAGCAAAAAAATAGAAAACCCCAAAGTGCTGATACATTTTGGAAGTCATTCCTATTTTATTTCTAAAACAGTTGGACTCCTGACTAATCAGAAGAGAGCATTGATATTTTTAAAGCTTGCATGTCATATGTAGTATACACACTCGGATACTTTAACATAAACCTGCATTTCCAAGTAACTTGTTAATCTTTCTGTTAAAATGTTTACCTATTACTTTGATAAACAAGTAATGACTTTGAGTCTTTTCTGTAATGATAAATTTGCTTAGATAGTCATGAACCAGAGGATTTTTAAAATTTTTTTTTGTCAAGTAGTTGCTTTGAAAGTAGACTATTTGAGCTAGATCAGAGTTTGGTATTTGACTGACTGGGAGAATAGATCCTTGTACACTCAAAATTAAGGCTGTGTGTTTTATAGAAAAAAGTTTCTGGATTGCTACACAGTGGGTAACAGTTGAAATTGAAATTGTTAAATTCCTGGGGTCTTTGTGGTATTTCATTGAATATTTCCTCTTAATTGGTGCAAGAGAAAAATATTTATTGAACATAGCAATTAGTTATATAATTTGCTGTTCATGAAAGAAAAAATGGCCAATTTTTTGGTATTGAAATAATGATGGAGCAAGTTTTGTTTCCAGTCCTTTTTGAACTTTTGGAAGTATGGATGGAAAAACCTACAGCTATGTGTAAAGCTTTTTTTTTCCCCTCAATAAAAGTTAAGTCCACTGATAATGTGGTTTCTTGTCTTTCATTCTGTGTCTTGTGTCACTTTGGAACGTCGATTAAACAGTACTTGATACTGGGGTGTGGATGATAAAGTCGGCTTTTACCTGTCTTTTCAGGAGCCTTGTCTTCCCTGAGAATCAGTATGTGTTTATTTGGGATGGCTAAGCTGGGTGGGTAGTCCAGCTTTCTCTTGTGCCATCCTTGTCACTTGCTGGAGTTGTGGTGAGGTGGTGGAATAAGAGAAACCCTGTTGACTTTGTTTAGTTTTCTGACAAGTGGCTGGTTGAATGTTGATATTGCCACGCCAAAAGGAATACAACCAAAAAGCCCTTGCAGCAAATTTTCATCCTGATTGTCAGGGAAGGCCACCAAAAGAGTTTATCATGATTCTAGGAGTATAAGTGTATGAAATGTAATTGCATTTGCTGTTTCTGTGTTGGTGCCAGGAACTATTAAGAAGTAGTTAAAAGAAACACCAGCACACATCTTTAAAGCTTGATGGAATATGCCAGAAAAATTGGTGACAAAACAAGTTCTAACTGGTTATTGCTCAATACCTTTGAATCCATGATGTCTTACCATAAATTTCAGTTGGAAATTCTTAGTAAATTGAAAGCAGAGTAACTGAAACACTGAAGCCAAATCTTTCAACTCTGATGAATTTACCTGTATTAATTGGTGATCCAGACAAATTAGGAAATGTTAAGAAAATTTTTCTCTGTAAACCAAAGTCCCAATATCTCAAGATAAAGAACTTTTGGTATATTTAATTTTGGTTTTGTTCTTCCAAACCATGGAAAGCAGTGTGCAGAAACAGTGAGTTAGCCAGTGTGACACCTAGGCACAAGGACTGCAAGGAGGATCCAGGGAGCTTACAGGCCTATTGGTCTGACCTTGGTGCCCAGGATGGTTATGGAGCAGCTGTCTTGAGTGCCATCACACATACAGGACAACTGAGGGATCAGGCCCTGCCAGTGTGGGTTTAGGAAAGGCAGGTCCTGCCTGACTAACCTGATCTCATCCCATGACCCAGTGACCCACTGAGTGGGAGAGGGCAAGGCTGTTTATCTTGTCTACCTGGACTGTAGCAAGGCCATTTATAGATACTGTCTCCCATGGCATTCTCCTGGAAAAGCTGGTAGTCCCATGGTTTGGACTGGCTCACTCTTCACTGAATAAAAAGCCTGTCTGGATATCTGGCCCCAGAGGGTGGAGGGGAATAGTGCCACATCCAGCTGTTGGCCAGTCTCAGGAGGTGGATGAGGGGATTGAGTGCACCCTCAGCAAGCTCACAGATTATGGCAAGATGGGTGGGAGCACTGATCTGCAGGAGGGTAGGAAGATTCTGCAGGAGGATCTGGACAGGCTGATGTTCAATAAGGTAAAGTGCCAAGTCCTGCACTTGGGTCACAGCAGCCCCAGACAGTGCTGCAGGCTGGGGCCAGAGTGGCTGGAAAGCTGCCTGGCAGAAAAGGACCTGGACATGCTGGTCCACAAGCTGGCTGAGAGTGAGCCAGGAGTGAGCCCAGGTGGCCAAGAGGGCCAGCAGCAGCCTGGCTTGGATCAAGGACAGTGTGGCCAGTAAGATTTATCAGTGATTGTTCTGCTCTACTCAGCCCTGGAGAGCCACACCTCAAATCTTGTGTTCATTTTTGGGCTTGTGAGTTCAAGAAAGACATTGAGGTGCTGGAGTGTGTTCAGAGAAGGGCAATGGAGCTGGGGACAGGTCTGGAGCACAAATCTTGTGTGGAGTGTCGGAGGGAGCTGAGGGGGTTTAGCCTGGACAAAAGGAGGCTCGGGGGTGACTGCATCACTCTACAAGTGCCTGAATGAGGCTGTAGAGAACTGGAGGTTGGTCTGTTCTAGGCTGTAAGTGATACATCAAGAGGACTGTGGCCCCAAACTGTGCCTCTGGAAATTCAGGTCAGGCATTCTGATCTCTTGACAGAAAGGGTTAAATGTTGGAATGGATTCCCTGCCCAGGGAGGTTGTGGAGTCACCATCCCTGATTGGTCAAAGGTTGCACTTGGTCTCAGAGGTCTTTTCCAGCCTGGATCATTCTGTGTGGATTATGGAAAGCAGTGTGCAGAAGCAGTGAGGCAGCCAGATGCAAAAGCATGGGAAGTGGCTGCAGTGTGGGTTGAGGGAGGCATTCGGGCTCAGGGAATCAGGATAACAGGAAGTGAGAGCGAGAGGTGGCTACTTTCTGCAGTGTATGGCGTTTGTGGCCTGTAGTTGTCCAGGCTTGGGAAGTTTTGCCAGCCAGGGAGCAGCTCAGCACATATGCTGCCTGGAAGCTGAAGGAGGGTTGCAATACTGAGCTTGGAGATTGTTGCTTCCAACAGATAGATCTGTCAAATTAACATCCTACTTAGCACAAGTCCATATAAAGTTGTCAGTGGGAGCAGCATTGTATTACAAGGTTCATTTTATGCTTCATGTTCAGTGATGTAAGGCAGTCCACTTGAAGAACAGGTGAAAGTGGTAATTCCTGCTGTCCTGGACATACTTGTAGATGCCTGAAATGTATGAATAATTGCTGGACTTAATTGGCCAGCTCTAAAACTGGCAGTCCTGAAAAGGAAAGGGTCATTTGCAGCTGTTTCCTCATTTGTGGGTGGGGCTTTTTTGGTTGGTTGGTTTGTTGGTTGGTTGGGGTTTTTTAACTGAGATCACTTGGGCAGAGATCTCTGGGTTAGCAGGGTTTTTTTTTTAACTTTCATGGCTTGCACTCTCCCCAGGAATGGCAGTCTCATCTCTGCTTTGTTATGAATGGATTTAAGAACACTGTTTCTTTAAGCTCCAGGTTCTGTGTATGAAATTAATTAGCCAAAGTAATTTTAACTGTTTCTGCAAACACAGCTACTAAAACATACACGGTTTTCTCTAGACATTTTTGTACTTCTAGTCCTAGGTGAATTGTTAGTGTAGTTGGAACTCTGAACAAATACTACGCTTTACAACAGAGTGACAAGTCAACCTAAGTAAAAAAAATTTGATGTTGCTCTGTGCTAGGACATAAGAAGCTGAAGTTCAGAATGAGCTGCAGGGAATATTTAAATACTTACTTTAGACAAACCTGACGTTTATCTAGGTTTATGTATAGCCTCAATTCTAGGCGTAGCCTAGAGATTGCAAGATAACACTTGCTCTTAAATATGTCCTGTTCCCAAATGCTTCCAAGAAGTGGCCACAAGAAGTTCACAACAGCTGCTCCCCAGGCTAGTCTGAGGCTGTGCATGTAATGGAAAATTTGCACCCGATGGCAACAGTTAGGAGACATGCTGGTTTACATGTGGAGACAGAATACCTTCCAAGAGGGGGTGTGTGTACAGAGACAATGCACACGAGAGGAAGTTTGTTAAGACAGTTGTTTAGCCATTTGTCCTGTGTAACTATACTTCAAATCTGCAATGACATTAAGACTTGATATTGCAGTACTCAGCAAAGCATTTGACTGTGGTGCTGCATGATGTGGAAATGGTGAGGCCCAGGCAGCTCAAGCATGCTTTTTGGGAAAGCACCTTCTGCTGCATGGCTTCACAAAGTAACAACTGGTCAGGCAGACTGTGCACCACTGCCACCCTTTACTATCAGTCCACTTGGCTGCTGCAGTCCTCTGGAGCTAATGTGAAAAACCAGAGAAGAAAAACAATCTGGGATAAACATTTTCTATTGCTTTCTACCAAAAGCAATTTGGTTTTTTGGCTGGGCAAATGATGCAAATGAATTTCCCTCATTCTCACAGTCGCTGCCTTTGCCTTTAAACAGCAGCATAAAGGAGAACACAAATTCACCTAAGCCACCTCACCTTCAGTGTCTGTAGACAATTTCTTATTTGCTGATGTTTTACTTCTGCATCAAATCTTTCAGGTAGCACTGCATCTGTACATAGACAGGTAGGGACTGTTAAGTTCAGCAGAGGAATGTTTTTGTGTCTTTCATACACTTGTATTTGTAAAGACAACACTTTGATCAAGTAAGGGTCAGTATGTCCAGAGAGCACAAAAAATGCCACCATCACACTTTCTCAGTTTGAAGTATTAAACTGGAACAAATAAAGCCTAATACTTTCCCTTCTCTTGCTTTAGATACAGAAGTTAAAACATTCATTAAAACTGGCAGATACACTAATGGTCTTGGAAAGGGTACAAGCCACTTCAGTGAGTCTGTTGTTGAATTTCCTGGGGAAGTGAGAGACCACCTTATACAGAATGATTTCTTAACCTTTCTGGTAGCAACTGAGGCTACATTTTTGATATCTAATGGTAGATCTCTTTCACATTCAAATAGCAACTGAATTGTTTTGGCAAAACATGAAAGAAGATCTTTGTCAACAAAGGTCTGCAAACCTTTCTTTAAGTCTATGTGCAAATACTATGATGCGAATTGTCCCACTGTGCAAAAGGCCAATGGTGCTTCCTGTGTAAGATTATTTTTTAAGCTTAAAATGTAGTTGTTTCTCTGTACCCCCCTTTTTCTCTTTTTTTTCCTTTGTTTTTGGTGGAGCATTCCAACTGTGAAGGTATCTGATACGTTAGGGATCAAGAATGGAGAGCTGTGGTTACCACGAGCCAATATTGGTGTAATAGTTCCACCAGTTCTGATCTGTGATTCCAGCCTTGTTCTTCTTCCAGTACTGCATTAGGACAAGGATGCACTCTCTGCACAGAATCTCAAGTTCAGTAATTTAGAATCTGCCAAAACTTCCAGGCTCAATTTTCTCATGCTGGACCAGTCCCATAATACTTGGATTATAGCAGCAGTGGTAAGCAGCACAGGCACAAGGTAATCTTCTACCATGCTTCTTTGTCTTTCAGGATTTACCCCAAAGGAAAGTACAGACAGAGAACTCCTCAAGTAGCTTTCAGGTGTATCACAGGGGCTTGTATAGACCTTTATATTTGCTTTAAAATAAATAAATAAAATCCATAAACTAACTGGGGTAGAACAGTGGATCAGTTCTGTGTGGAGCGCAGTGTTGCAGCTCTCTAGATAGAGGAACCAGGGGCTGCCTGGACCCCTTTTTCTCACTGTTCCATTTTTGCTCCTGTTCTCAGCATGTTAAGTAGCCAGCCTTTTGCCAGTTTGGTTTGTGGATCCAAGGGTGTGAGGGAGATGTGTATTTGCAGTAATACCTCAACAATTTTAAGATGGCCCTCTTTGTCTCATGGTAGAAATCTCGTAAAAATCATGGAGATAAAGAGAGCCTGATGGATGGCTAAAGGTAGCTGATGGGTAGGGTATCATATCCTATATGACATTGGGATTTAATAATTTGCAGTGGCTCTCCTGTTTTTAACAGGTTCTGTGGAAGCAGATGCCTAACTCCCACAGCAGTGCAGGAGAGAGGAACCATGGAGCATTGATTACTAAATCACTGTTGATGACACATGATTCCACTACACTAACAGCACACATCATTACAAATACTGTCTAGCATCTAATCTCTCAATAAACACACGGACTGCCTTCACCAGGGAACATTCGACTGGTTGATGACTCTCACATGCACTGCTGGGATATTTTGGTGTGATCTGAACTGTGGTAGGATGGCAACAGAATGGAGGACTTTGCCAGCCAGCAGCTGTCTCCTGCTTCTCACCTTTCACAGTCTAACATGCTTTCCTAGTGCTCCTATTTCTTGTCTCCTCCTTGATCTAGATGTCAGCTTTCCCCTTTCTCCGGACCACTGGATTCAGTGCAGGATTGGGCAGAGAGGAGTATCATCTAGGGAACAAAAAGGTGATCTCTTTCACACTGAAAAATCCCAGATGTCAAATCCCACAGTTATTTTACAGCTGAATTCTCTCTGGTTGATGATCCTCACTTCCAGGCAGAGCTGCTAATTTGGATTTCTGTGTTATATCTTTGCCAGTTTTGTGTGGTAAATGCTTAGGAACTGGTTTCTTTAAAAAACCCAAGCAAACAAACAAACAAACAAAAAAAAAAACAAAAAAAAAAACCCAAAAAATAAAAACCAACCAAAAAACCCCAAACACAGAAAACCCTCACAAACACAAACAAACAACAAACCTCCAAACTCAAAAATCCCCCAAAACAATTATCCTCACCCCCACAACAAAAAACCACCTCAAGCCCCAAAGATTTTAACAGTGCATCAAATACAACTTCAGTCTGACAATTTATAGTTCCAGGAGACATGAATATTTTTCTGCCTTCAGAGCAATGAATTAACTTTAGAGGAAGGTTAATTACAAGGAGTCGAGTTTCCCATTAGCTAAGCCCTGACTTCCCCACTGCTGCCCCCCGCCAGGTGAGGGGCTGCTGCTCAGCACCTCCTGCTCTCGCTGGCTCTCCTCTCCCCCCACTGCAAGGTGTGGAGCATAGGAAAGTGTGCTGAATGCTCTGTTTTCCTTGGCAGAGAGGGGAAAAAAGCAGAGATAACAGGTCCTAACCTGCATTTCACATTCCAAAGCCTTTCTTCTTTGTGTATCAGCGGACACCTGAACAGGGAAGATGCCAGCCTCATCCCACTGGGCCATGTCCAAAGGAACATCTCGCAGACCTGCTGCCTCTTTAGAGCAGGTAGAGCAGGGTTATTTGCCAAGCTGAAGACCAGATTCTTGCTTGTGTCCAAGTGTCTTTTATGTGTTTACAACAAATATAAGTCATATTTAAAGTGGTTGATGCCAAATCTTCTGCTTGAGCAGTGACAGTAGCACAAACAATCACGGCTGTTGCTGTGCAGCCTGGGTATCCCTCCAGTGCAGCTGGCTCTGCCAAGGTGTGTGTGATACCACCACATCCACTGCTGGCACTCAAGAGAAAAGGTAGCAAGGGCAAAACTTCACAAAAAACCCCAAAAATCCCCAGTGCTGGGCTCACACCCACAGCAGAACATAAAGAGCAGGGTTTTTAATGTTTTAAAGATAAACATTCTATTGAAGTCTAGATTTCCAGACTGTTTTATATACAGTGTGTTTAATTTCTATCTATTGGAGGCTAGAAGGGAGCCCATGCAGCAACTCACTCTGTTGAATTTCATAGAAAGGAGTTAGGAACAACAAATCTTCAAAATATAAAAAGACAAAACCTTATGGAAGTTAACAGCTGGACTAAATATTGACGTAGCTGAAAATATTCCCTGGAAAGGAAAATTCATACTGGGATTGAGTCATGTGATGTGGTGGAAATGTAGGAGAACTGGATGGGTACATGGGTAACCTTGGAGAGAAGATTTGCTCTCAGTTCTCCATATATGAAGTTAATAAATGCTCTTCTTCCAATGTTTTTTTATTTTGTCTGTTCCAGCTTTGGAAGATGGTGGGCGATTTGCAAGAGGATCTGTGAAAGATGATTAAACAACGTGATATAATTGAAAAATAAGTTTATAAAGTCTAAGCTAGCACTGACAGATGCAGAACATGTAAGAGTGGCCTCAGGCACAGGGACAGCCTTAATGAGTAGCCTCATGCACAGGACTGGGCTGTCTGATCCCAAGTAGATGTCACAGGAGATGAGTTTTCAGAGGATGCAGTTCTGGAACTAAAAAATACAAGAGGTTTCTTTCTCATGTGGATTCAGATGCCGAAGGAGCAGAGCGCTTTCTTCAGTTTGAGGAAGGGGTTGAGCCCCTTGTCTCAGTCCATGCTTATCCCACCCACCCCTGGTGTCCCCAGCCCAGTGCTGGTGGGGAGGCCCCTCCTTGCCGAGCACCCATGCAGTGCCTGCAAGCTGCACATTGCAGAGCAGTTGGAAACACAGCCTCAAACACCAAGACGTTTAAAAAATATTACAGAATTCACATTTTAATATTCCCCTAAACTTCTGCAGTTTAGCAGATCTTTAGTTGCACCACTGAGCTAATTTAGGTCATCAAAGCCAGAGAAGCCTGAGATCTTAACCACAGAAATCAGAGTCACTCAGGACAGTGGTTATCCCTGGTTTAACCAAAAAGCAGCTGTACAGCCCAGTCCAGAGGCTGACCATTCAGCCTAAACCTCCCACCAGCAGCACCCAAGTGGATTTTGGCTCACTCTCCCCTACCAACCACCCCCCACTGTCAAACAGGGGTCCCGGGGCTGCAGCTGTTCCCCACGCTGAAATCAGGGGGACTGCTGTGGGCAAAACCTGGGGCTCCTCTACCCACTCCTAGCCCTAGGAAAGACAAAACATTCTCTCAGTTCTCTCCTCCAAAATATTCTCCCATTTCTCCGCTACCAAACCTGGGGGTTGAGAATTTCTAACCTTGAAGACCTCCTGTAACTGAGCACTGACTGATGCCAGCCAGGAGCACCTTGGGGATTCCCCATCCTTTGCTCTGCCAGTCCCAGGTGAAGAGGGATAGAAATGTGCTTGGTCAGAGACTCAGCAGCTCCATCACCTGCTCTGGGGCACCTTCCAAATCCACCAGCCACACTGCGCTGCAAGCCAGCTGCTCCAGTGGCTGTCTGAGCAGGCAGGATTGGAAATAACTGGTATCGTGTTTGGGCTGTGGAAGCAGAAGTATTTAGAAAGTTTGAATTGTGGCCCTCCTGTTGTTTGAATCCTTTGGGAAGAAGGTGCTACTTGTGCTCCAGATTTTAATTTCCTTTTAAATGGCCAGAGGAGTCCAGAAATGAATGAATTAAAAAGTTCATCTTTTCCTCATGAGGGTCCCTGGTGCCCATCTCTGACAGGGGAGTACAGAGAAAGAGAATCTATGTCTGCTTCTGCCCTCTTCCATCTGTGCTTAACCCCTGCCTTGCCTTTTCAGTCTGAGAAAGATATTTCTGTGTTGCACCAGTGAGGAAGACTCAGTGGAGCCTTCATCCAAGTCCCAGCCATGCACAGCAGTGGCTCCAGGCAAGCCTGCACAGTGCTCAGCCAGAATGGGGGCTTGGACCCCCCCAGCTGGGCACCTCCCCTCTGGGCTGTGTCCAGGTGAAACACCGGGTGAGAGTTTGGCACCCAGGTGTAGCTCAAGGTGAGCGAGGTGCTGCTGGCTCTGTGTGCCTGTGTGCCCAAAAGCACAAAAGCAGAGGTGTCCACTCCAACCCTGTGTGCCAACCCAGCCAGGTTAAACACTGCTCAAACCCTGTGTGCCAACCCAGCCGGGTTAAACACTGCTCAAACCCTGTGTGCCAACCCAGCCAGGTTAAGCACTGCTCAAACCCTGTGTGCCAACCCAGCCAGGTTAAGCACTGCTCAAACCCTGTGTGCCAACCCAGCCGGGTTAAACACTGCTCAGACAGCACTCATGAATTCCTGAGGGGAGAGGCAAGAAGAGCCAAGAGTCTGATACCTGGCTGGAATCTATGCTAGAATCTATCAAAGCCTTAAACTGGAAAAACTTTGTATGAAATTGTTTTACCCAAGTTCCCAAACTGCAAAAAGAAACAATTCTGTGGGGAATAGTGGATTTCCAGCTACTCACTGAGAGGAAATCTTCATTGTCTGTTGGAAGTGCACAACCAGAGATGCAAAAGCAGCATCTGCTTGCTTCTATGTCTCTTTTTTTGTGACTGTTGCAATTCTTCTTTGACTAAAAATACCATTAATCAGTTTAATTAACTAATAGAAGCAGGTAGCTGGGAAATTGCTAGACTGTAAAGGATATGCCTGTTTTTTTAATTAACTCCCCACAGTGGGCAGATCACTTGCTTATTTCTTCCTTTTGCATCTTCAAAATATTTTTTCACAAGTGAACATTTTACAGTTCTCAGTTTTTCCCATTCTTGTTGTAGCCACTAGTGTCTGACTTTCTGGGGTATTGCAAGCTGCATTGGAAAGGAGAAAGTGGGCAAGAGATCTCTAATGCATAAGAGGGGCAAGTAAGCAAATATAATGAGAATTAAGCAGAAGATAATAGGGCTGGAGTATCCACAGTGGGGGCAGTGTGGAGGAGCCAGTCAAATGAAAACTTTGTTAAAATTCGAAGCAAAATGAGCAAGCCAAAACTTATCGAAAAGCAAGACCTTTGTTTTCTGAGCATGGACCTATCCCTCTGCAAGGGCTCTTGAGCTCAAACTCCGTGGAGAAAAAAGTAGAAGAGCTGATGGTTTTGCACTAGCCTGCCTCAGAACATTGGGGTTCCCATGCAGAAATGTATCTCTGGGGAGGTGGAGAGATTTAACATCTAAGCTTTGGAGCTTAGCAGGGGAAGAAAGCCACTGTCAGAGGAAGGTGTTGTTTAATGAGAGAGGCACCACAGAGACCTGAAGGAGGCAGACCTACAGGCAATGCCATGAAAACTCCAGCAGTAAGGCTGGAGATGAGGGCTGGGTTATTGACAGAAATACCTGCACTCTCATGTCCTACCCTTGGGGATATAAGTCGCTCAAAAATTTTTCTTATTGCTCCACTTTGGCACAAGGAGAAAAGCAGTTACTCCTTTCTCCTCTCCTGTGGTCAGAAACCCACTCACAATCTGTAGCAATCAGGGCTCCTCCTTCCTGGCAGGAGACAGCAAAAGTGAGTGGGGAGCAACTCCTTGTGTCACCAGGGGCAAGACCTCGGCTTTTGCTTCTCTGAATAGGACCAAAATCTGCTCCAGCCCAGATCCAACCTCTCTGATCTTTTAAAACACGTCCTCATGTCTTTTTCTTGACCAGAACTTCTGGTAATAGCTGGATTTTAAGGACATTTGAATGGCAAGTCCCTTTGTCCTGGAATAGGTACAGATTCTTCAATTCCTGTGGCAACTGTTAGTCTGCTGAAACAGAGGAGATATAACGAGAAAGCAGGAGGAAGAGCAGGATGGGGAAGAGGAGGATGGGAGCAGGAATGTATCCACTCCACCACTTGTTTCCTGGAGAGAACTGCAGCTTCTTCTGACTCGCTAGAGAAATATACTGGGAACAACGGCAAAACAGAGTGTAATGTTTATTTATGTTCTTATTTTTAAACAGAAATAGTGAAGTTTAGTCATACTCAACAGACAGTTTTTATTTATATAGAGTATAGTAACCTTCCAAATGACAATGCTTGGTTCCATGTCCACACTACCCAGACTAATCGCTGTAGAGACTCATCTGCTTTTCCCTCCTCTGCTCTGAAAAAGCACTGAATAACATTCTTAAACTGCAAGCTTGCAAGGTGTCACAGGTGTCACCCTCTAAAGTAAGCAACCCAAATGACCAAATATCCCCTTTGAGACAGTGTCACTCTGTCTCTCCATGCAGATAGTCTGTGCTGCCCTGAGGATGAGCTGGGCTGCGTTAGCAGAGAAAAAGCAGAGCAGGTCTGGTGGCTTCCCACCTCTGCACTGTCTCCTGAGTTGGGACAGTTTTGCCTCAGCTTCTGCACCTGGTTCAGCCGCTGGATATGTGAAGTTAAGCAAAACCTCCAACACTCCAAGCATTTAAGGTAACTTTTTTGGATAGCCATGTATTTTTCATTAGTAAAACCATTCCCTGTGTTAATCTTTAGGCAGAAGGCTGAAGAAGTAGAAAAGTGCCTCAGGAGTGCTCTAGATGTTGAGTGCTCTGAGGGTACCCTTGCAACCTTCACAAGTTTGGAAACACTTGTTGCTTGAAGGTAATTTGAGTACAGGATGCACCTTTTAGCCCATGCACTCTGACAGGAACAGTGGTTCCAGAGGTGTAACTGGGGTGTCTCACAAGCATCAGGTTATGAATGTGTTTGATGGGCAGCAAAGCTGTGTTTATCCCAGGGACACTATAAAAACCTCTTGAGCTTCTATAAGAGCTTGCTCTCTTTTGGGGATTGCTTTTCTGCATCACCTGATTTCTTACCCCTTCCCTACTTGTCCTGTGAAGCACACAGAGGAGAGAGCATAGGGAAAACCTCCCTGGAAGCTCAGCAGAAAGCTCATGGTTCCTGATGGGCTTCCTGTCAGCCTGGGACAGACCTGCAGCCACAACCCCCCAGCACCTGTGGTGTGTGTCACAGTGATCCCTGTCTCACCCAGGAGGAGCATTGGGCTTCCCCCCTGCCCTCCCAGCTTGCCCAGCCTCACAGTGCCAAGGGAGGAGCTGTGTCCCCCACCAGCACGAGCCTGTGAGCCAGCCCAGTGCATCGTCCTGAGGCTGCAGGTGATAAATTATGGCTGTCTCTGGCAAAGTCCGTGTCCCAAAGATGAAATTCATTCCTTCTACAACTTCTCAAGGAAAAAGTAAATTGCAGCTGCTGCCTCTGTTGCAGCACACCCATAGGGAAGCTTAGCAAATCCAAGGAAGGGAGTTGCTATGGTCTCTGGTTGAACCACGAGCAGCTGTCGATGTATCCGGTTCTGGGCTTCAGCACCCATTTGCCCCATTGGGACTGGTGAAATGGATATGGGGAGGTAACCAGGCTCTAAGAGCAGCATCTCTGCTCATCTCTTGCTGAGCCTGGCTAGCAGCAGAGAGGATTTCCACTTGAATACCTACCCAGATAGCTAAAACCATCCTCGGCGGCATGTGGAAATATAAACCTTCCTTTTCCCGCCTGCCAAAGCCACCTGCTCTTGTCCCCTCCTGCTTTCTACTTTTAGCTCATTAGTTCCACTGTGACTACACTCTGCTGTCTCACTGCCTTTTACTGAAGGCACGTCACAGGCAACTGAATGTATCTGAGCAGCTGCTTGACCCGCTTGCTGCTGAAAATCAGCACGGACCAGTGGTGAGTCCCTAATTAATAACAGCCCCAGGGAAGAAGCAGCCCCAAAAACTCTGACAGCTCCAAACACTGACAAGGTCTTTTTGTCACACTCTCCTTTCTAAAAGTTGGATTTGTTGATCCTTGTGGGTCCCTTCCAACTCATGATATTTAATGATTCTCTGATTCTATGATTTCTAACTTGTTTGGAGTAAGAAAGATGAGCCTCCATGGCAATAGTGATAATTTTATGAGTTAGCTTCTTAAATATCAGCATGACAACGGCTCATTGAAACGTGCTGCCAGCTTACTTCCTTGATGCTGATATCCATGCAAAAACTTCCCATAATCTTCTACTAATCAGGAGGAATGTGAGTAGAACTCTGAGGAGGTACCCAAGAATTTTCAAATTCCACCAGGTGCATTGGATCAGGCTTAATCAGGAAAGGCTCAGCTTTGATTCTCTTCCTGTGCTGGGAAGGTGGTCTTCCCCTCTAACAAGACAAAGTGTTACCTAGATCAGCATCACCTTTATAATCAAAGTACAGTTCCTCCTTGGCAAAGATGGAAGAAGAAAACTGTCATGTGTAAGAGAGAGATAGGAAGGATTTGCCACTCATTTGGGTGTGTGGCAAAAGCTAAATGGCATTTGTGATCTTCAGCAACAGGAATAATGAATGCACCAGAAGTGAAGAGAGAAAGGAGGCATAAGGAAGGAATTTCCTGTTGCTTTGCTAAACCACACTGGAATGTGGGCAAGGAGAGGGAGACACAAGGTACAAGGCAGAGGACAGGAGTGCAAACTGGAAAATTCAGAAATTGCTCAGGAAGTTACAGAGGGAAGGGAAGGGAAGGGAAGGGAAGGGAAGGGAAGGGAAGGGAAGGGAAGGGAAGGGAAGGGAAGGGAAGGGAAGGGAAGGGAAGGGAAGGGAAGGGAAGGGAAGGGAAGGGAAGGGAAGGGAAGGGAAGGGAAGGGAAGGGAAGGGAAGGGAAGGGAAGGGAAGGGAAGGGAAGGGAAGGGAATCAAGAATTTGGAGAGAAACAATTTGTGGAAAGAGGACATTCTGGGACACACCATGGGACAAACACACTTTGGAGCAGGTGGCTGTGGAAATTTTGTGATTTCTGCCTGTGGAGAAGAGTGGGACTGAGCAAGATGAAGATGAAAATGAAGAAGAAATTATGCTTGTCCAAGAAGTCACTTCTGGCAGTGGATGACACTACCTGGAGCTTAGTGTTTTGTCCACTTTCTGCAACCAGTGCTAAGGGTTTCCCTCCTGCCTGTCCCTCTCTGTTACCTCATCTCTCTGCAACACTGTCGCCTCCTCACTTCCAGCTGCAGTGAAGGTTCTTGTTACAGAAAGTTGATTTGTGATGAATCCATTTGTATGGTATATTGCTGAGTACAAACTATTAACATTTAAATCAATAGCCATGGAACTTGTAAAATTACATAAACAGCAGAGAGATTTGCAGGAAGGAGAAGGTGATGTTTACAGTCTTAAAAGTCATTAATAAAGAAGAAAAACTTCAGTTTCAGAGTGAGCTACAAAAAGAGTTTTATTTCTCTTCCTGCAGATAATACACTGTTTTTCTTCTAGAGTCAGACAAGTCTTTAGCCACTGAGTGAACAATATGGATTTTTGACTACCACTCTGCTCCTTTTTTTGCTTTCCTTTATGCTGGCATGAGTTTGCTCTTCCTGTCAGACATCGGTTACTGCAAACCCACAAAGATCTCATCTGCTTTTAACTTCCTCCTCTCAACTCAGGGTCTGCACTGCTTCTTCCCCAGCACAGTGCCAATTTCTTGGCAGAAACTGCCTCTGCTGTAGCCAGTGTCTGCCTGAGCTTCAGAGCATGCTGACCCCAGCATTTCCACCAGCAGCAGCTTCCCGAGCCCACAGCTGCCCCACCCGTACGTCTGGTGAGATGTTTCCACCACCAAAGTCCTACTCGTGGGAGATCACTCACCAAAATAGTTGTCAGATATCTGAGCACTGTTTTTCAAGAACAGTCCCCTGAAGGAACTGCTCAAGCATATTATATATTAGTCTTTCACTGCCCCTTGGGGCTGCTTCTTCTCTGCCCCCTCCAAAACCCAGTTGAAACTCACCGGGTTCCCTAAAGCAGCAGTAAAGCTCCAGCAAAGCCTGACACTCACCAAATCTGTTCTCAGAGGCAATGGGAACTCTGCAAATGGGGAAACCTACACGAGGAGTACATCATCCCATAGCTCCGTGCCTAAACGGGCTTCCAGAGGGATAGAGGCACCAAATACTGCTCAATAAGGAGAAGAGGGGAGGGAGGCAGGTAGAGAGACAGGGAGACAGAGAATAACAGCTGGGGAAAGAAAATTGGGTGGAATATTAAGGTCAAGAGTTGTAAAGGAAAGGAAGGGGTAGAAAAGAAACAGACAAATCAGAAAGGCATGGCTACAAGTCCGGCAAAGAAGAGTAGAGACTGAGTAGGAAAATAAGCAGCACCAGAGGTTTGTCACGCTTTTCCTGTGTAAATACACATCCAACTTCACAACTAGCTGCCTCTGTTGAACAGCAAGGATCCTGTTGCCCTGAAAATGAGAATGTGAAGGCACTGGAAAGGATAGGATTGTATTTCATGAAAATAAGAGGTTCTGAACAGGTCTGCAAGGAGAGTGCCGGTACCGTGGTAGGGCTGAATCCTGTCTCTTTGTGGGATACAGCTCCCACAGGGTGACCTGCTCTCTGGCTTAGAGCCTGCTACCCTTTTCCCTTTGGCTTTTGCTGGCAGAAAAGGAAACATTCTCAAAATCACTGCCTAGGATATCAGTCTTTCTGAGATCAGAATGATGTGTTTTATCTATGCAGGGATGTGAAATCCACTTTCTTGGGAACCACGCATGTACACACTCTTCTTCCTCTGTCTCCACTATCTTCAACACCACAAAGAAAATGTGAGGAGCCAGCATCCCTGCTAGGGGCATATGTCTGAATAGGCACAAGCTTAATAATGTCCCAATTTAAATATGTATAGAGCCAAGTGTGAATTGTTAATGTAAAAGCCCGCACATGCTCAAACATTTTGGGGTGGTTTGGCTTTTCCTTGGCGGTGAGGTTGGGGCTCTTTCTCGAGGTCAGCGCAAAGGAAAATATCGATGTCTTCCCTTTTCCCAGTGCTTGGAAACCGGGATCTCTGTTGTCTTTATCCCTGGTCTTTTGTGGCTACTGCAAAGGAGCATCTTCCAGAAGGCACCGCGTGCTCGTCCTGCAGCGGCCGCTGCCCTCCCGGCCCTTTTCCAGCCGGGGCCCCCGCCGCAATCCGCCGGCACTCCGCGACCCCGGCGGGGGCTGGGGGCGGGGGCGGCGGGGCTGGGCAGGGATTGCCGCGGGTGCGAAGGAGCGCGGGCCGGGCGCGGGGGGCTGGGAGAGCGGCGGCGGCCGCGGGCGCGGGGAGGCGGCGGGGGCCGCGCCGGCGCCTCCCGGGGCGCTGCCGGTGCCGCCCGCTGCCCTCGGGGGAGGCAGCCCCGGCCCCCGCGGCCCGCGTTCGGAGCGGGGCTCCCGGCTCGGTGGCCGGGCGGGGCCGGGCTGCGGGCGGCGGGGGCGGCCGGGGCTGCCCCAGCGCATCCATCCCGCGGGCCGAGCCCCCCGCGTCCCCGCCGTGCGCCAACCCCGCCCAGAGCGAGCACCCGACGGAAGCGGCTGTCGAGGGCAGGGAGCCGGGAGGTGAGCCCGACGGCCCGGAGCCATCGCCCGCTCTCCGCCGGTGCCCACCCACCGCTCCCGCATTCCCGAGCAGCGCAGAGCGGCTGCCTCAGCCCTGCCTCCTGCGCGCCCCAGCCCCGGCCCGGGCACATGTCCTCCCTCCCTCGCTCCCTGCCCCGCTCCCAGATAGCCTGTCCTCCGCGCCTCGACAGGCTCCGCATTGCATCGTTAGGCAGCAACACTCGCAAAGACAAAATACAGAGGGGAGGGCATCTTCTTTAATTTTTTGAGCCTCCCCATTCGTGTTTTGGGTACATCACAGTGTCCTTGCTGTCTGTGCTCCACTGGACGTAGGTGAACACGATGCACCCCAGAGTTTTCTATTGAGGCACTCAGCTGTAAGGGGACAGTGTCCATGTAACCCCAACTTCTGCTGCTGTCCTCACATTATCTCTTTGTTTGGCCATGTGTTTGCAGAGCCTATTTTCTGATCCTGTAAATGGCACTAAATCTGATGGGTTTCAGCAAGTAGTGCATGTTTCTACCTAGCATCCAATCAGGGAATTCCTAAGTAAACCAGGAACAGAAAAAAATTTACATTTGAAATGAAAATGGCGTATCTGGAGGCACCTAGTACCCACAGCACCAGCGTGGATTTGACTCCTTTGTGGGACATGGGTGTCCTGTTTGAAGAAATACTAGATGATGAGTGGAAAAATGGTAATTTCCCCCATTCCCAAAGGACAGCTCTCTGTGCCCACATGCAAGTGTGTTAGGATGTGTCAAAGAAAAGGCAGCATTTCTGTGATGCTAATGAGCTCCACTGGCCACTATCGCTCTGCTTTTCCTTTAGGACTTGATGGCTGCAGTCAAGGCAGCCCCACCACTTCCCTCCAGGATATTTCTCACCACACCACCCTGTTGAGTTTTTTCCTTGAGAATTGTTGAACTTCTTCAGAGAATTTTGCTAGAAAGGAACCCATTCTTATTTTAGGACAACTCCTTACTGTTAGGAGACAACATTGGCCAGAGCTGAAATGAGTTTTAAAAATTGTGTTAAAATATTCTCTCTCAGTGTTGTTTTCTGTTTAGTTCAGTTTCACCTAGATCAGAGTTTAAAATGGCAACTAACCATAGTGCAGGTCCTCATTCCAAGACAAGGAAAGGTTTTCATCTGTTACTTGGTTAGGCATTGATAGGGATTCCTAATGCGGTCAGGGGTATAGTGTTTTCACATATCTAAAGCTTATTCCAAATTTATTTCAGGGATCATGTACAAAAAGAGTTATGGAAAATAACAGATACCCTGGAAAGACTAAGTAATGTGTTCAGTATTTAACTGCAAGGAAGACTTCACCTCTCACACCCAAACAACAAAACACCGTTTTTATTTTAATATGTTGTTGGTATTTCTTGATTTTTTTAAAAGGTTATTTGCTAATCTAGGATATACTTCTTCAGGACTTTAAATTGTTTGTATCCCTAAAGTGTATAAAGAGCAAATAATTAAAAATAATAAAGATATAATCAATTAAGTTGGTTTGGGCATTACAAAATCTTAAAAACCTCCAACTAATTAGAAAATGCATTTGTTAAAAAATTTAGAAAATTAACATTTTAGCAAGAACATTAGTACAGAAGAAAAATTATACACTTCTGAAGCATAATGCAATGCAAAACAAAATTATAGGATTATTAGCTTAAAAATTCAGCAGCTTTGAAAAAAAAGTTTCTCGATTGTGTGTATGTTTTTAAAATTTGAATATGAGTTTTTCAAGCATAATGTTTACAACCAGAAATAGTCATTTGATAACCAGAACTCAGAGGTGTTCAGAGCTTTCTGCTGCTTGACCTACAACTTCAGAACTGCAAAGCATGTCCTGGCTTGTTTTCGCCAGGCTCCACAGAAGCTTTAGGATGAGACTATGCCTGCACAGATGCGTCTCGTGCTGTAGGTTTGCAACAAGATGTCCAACGTGAAAGAAAAAAACCCAAACCAACAAAAAAACACCCAACATTTTGTACAAGACTAAAACTAAATCAATTGCAACTTTATCTGCAGCAGATGGAACCAGTGGCTGTCTGTACAATGGGGTTCTTGTAGGGGTTTCAGGTATAAAAATCTCATATCTTTTTCACTCATTTTTTTCAGTCATAATTTATAGATAAAACAAAATATTCCCTCAGGCTACAGTTTGTCAAGGTTTGGGGGGATTTTTTTCTTCTTTTTGCTCAAATGAGTTTCTAGGCTGCCTGGAAATATGTATGGGGTAAACTTTATTTTTCTATGGGAAAAGAAAGGGGAGCTCCCTCTTTTCTAATTATTAAGACAACTGAACTTTGAAACTTGACATTTTGCTGCTTCTCATTGGAATACACCCATGAACTACTTTGAAGTTTGTTTTGAACCTCTGAAAGTTATTTACAGGACACGGGGAAAACCATAAATTAGGTTGACAGCTTTTGCATCCAGAAAGCTGATCTGGTTTGTTCTCTTTCTTCAAAAGGCAGCAACTGAAAATCCCCTTTGCAGCTCAGGAGTGTAACCTTCAGCCAGGCCAGGGAGAGGTTTCCCAAGGAGCTGAGGGGGCACCTGTTGGCCTCTGACTTGGTGGAGCCAGGAAACGCTCTTGTCTCGCTACTCCCACTGCTCAACTCCCCCTGCCCACACTTCTCCTCTGAGTAAATAACCACAACTTGCTAAAAACCTGAGCTTCCAAAACTAGCAGTTCCTGGGTGAGCTTTAGACTCCTAAAGCTTAAGGCAGTATTAAAGGAGTGCAATTAAAATCAAAAAGTTATATTTAATCGAATAATTAGATTATATGACTGATATGAAACATCCCCATGTATTATTATCTTTTTACAAACAGTGATTTAATTATTTTGATTATTTTTATTTCAACTCCAGGAGAGAAAGCTCTATTTTTACGAATTTGTCAAAGTTGCGGGAAATTTAAATAAAACTGTGTAAATTTCAGGGTTTACTTAAGCAATTTGAACACTGAATTCAATTAATTTACTTTGTATCTGTGTTTCATTGATAATAAAACAGATATTTGGATTTTTTTGTTTTGAAAGAAATTAAGATCAGATTTTGACTAGAACCATATTTCAGCTCAAAATTAGCATTTCAGCATTGAATATTAACATTAGAAATCCACACATGACTAAAACAAAGGGGCACAAACACTTTTGCATTTTCCTGCAGCCATCATTCAATGTAAGAAAGTAGATTGAAGCATGCAATTGACATTTTTTTTCCACCCAAAGAACAAAAAGAAACACATTTTGTCATTTCTTTGGTAATGCAGCTTTGACTATATTTTTTACATTATTAACTTAAGGCAAATAAGGCAGGTATTAGCCTTGCCTCTAGCTGTTGCCTGTGAGAATGTTTCAGTGTTTACATACAGGCTGGGGCTTTATCACAGGTCTGATGCAAGAAAGCTGAATTTTTTCTCTGGCCTCTGTGACCCCATTACGGTACTTTGTTAGTGTGCATTCTGTGAGCTCAGCCCCACTCCTACAGCATGACTATACGTTCAAACAATGGACTCAAAACAGGCTTGCAAAAAACAGCCTCAAACCCGCCTTGCAGGCTTGGGTTTACCTAAATAAATCACTTTTTTCATGTTTTCCTGCTTGATTTTCTAGCTTTGGTTTGAGTAGTATTTTAAGAGCATTTAATAGCTCAGATAAACTGTTTACTGTTGCAAAACTTTAAAGAAACCAAAAACATTTCTAGAAGAAAAACTTGAATCTGAAATTTGTAGAAACAACTACTTAGTCTAAGATATGTTTGTGTGCCTCCAGTTGTATCAAGGACTGCTCAATTGAGATGTAAATTGAGCTTTAAAACAGGAATTAATTAGCATGAAACCAATGCTATATGTATGCACTTTAATTTTATCAGACTAAGGCTTCTATTTATTTTCACAGCTTTTGCCTTATGGGGTTGCAGGGCATTTTTGTTTTACAGGTCTCTCTTCCACTACTTAAATACTTTTCTTGGTACAACTTTTAGTTACTTCACCTTACTCTGGGAAATAACTAGACTCTACACAAAGTGTTTTAGAAATAATACAGCCAAGCTTCATTGACCATTTAGCTGTAGAAAACCATAACTTGGGGGGAAAAATATGGAGATTTCCTTACATTAAAAGATTGTGCCAGCCATTTTATTATAGTGACAATACCTACCCAAACAGATCTCTTACAATCAAAGTTCCCCAGCATTTAATACCAAAACCATGTACAATATATTAAGGTAATCCATTGCAAAGGAAATAATTCTATGGTGTAGCTTTCATGAGAAACACAAAAGGCTGAACCTAATTTATTTTAGACCAGATAAACAATTACTGAAATGACCTAACGAAATCATTCATATCTAAGCACTAATGTCTGCAGGAGGGGCCAACAATGCCACAAGCTCAGCCTTCAGTTTCACAGGTACTTTTAAATTGCCATATAATCCATAATTCACAGAACCAAGTATTCAGTCTTATTAAGAAACAGACCGGAAACAAAAACATGACTATAATTAACATTAGGATGGTTTCTGATCTTGAGAAAAATAATACATAGCAAACGACAGAGCAGATATTGTAGTGGGAAAACACACTTTAAATACAAACATTCACGACCACATTCTTCAAAGGATATACATATTAATGGCCAATTTAAACAGCTCTTTTCATGAATGTTGCATTGAAATTGGAATGCTTATTCCTGACAAAATTTGTAAAAGACCAAACGATTGCCTGAACTGGATCCAGCAACAGAACAAAGGTATTTTAAGTTATTAAAACAAATTAAAACAAAACAAGAAAAAGTAAAGTATGAAACTTCAGCAGCTACCATATTAAATTTTTTGCCTAAATACAACAAAATAACTAATTTGTATCAAAATTAAGATATTTTAAAATATTAAAAGCAAATTGTTGCAGAGTGTCTTCAAAGGCCAACACTACACTAGTGTTTTTTAGAGAAAGGGAGGGGATATATCCTTATTAAAAAATAATGGCTACTTGGAAGGAAATCTGGCCATCAAAATCTAACCAATACCAGGTATTAAAAAGCAAATTTAACATTCCTTCTCTATAATTTTGAGATATGGAAGGTCCTGGGGCTGAATTCACAACAGATCTACGAAAATGTTAGCTGAAAACACCGTTATCATACCAGTAAGGCAAGAGAGATTCTGGAGAGGAGGGTCTCATTGTTCTCGCCAAAGGGATTTCATGCTTGGGTTGCTGCCCCATTTTACTCCCTTACTTGATATTTTTTTCCTCTTGGCAAAAGATCTCCTCGATGAAAGGAGGAGCAAACAAGAAATATATTCTGATTTCTCTAAATTGTAAGAAAACAAAACCAGAACAAAACCCCATCTGAAACAAGTTAAAACACACTTCACTCATGAGAAACACTTTTACTTCTTAAATAGCGTCTTCATTTTCAGTTCTTCATTCCTTGTAAAAGCCACACAAAATATTCTTTACCTAGAGGAAGCCATATTGGCAATTATTCCTGTCATTTGATCAAATAAAGTTCTGATTTTGTCTGGCTGTAATATATATGATATATTTATATTTTTAGTACGTGCTCCTTCCAACACAATTGCAAAGATCTCAGATTTCAGATATCGACCTGAAATATGGTTAAGCTCTCCTTTGAAAATCCCATTTTAAATCCAGCTGTGCCAAGTGAAGTGAACACTGATGAAAAGTTTATGTATTATCTATAATATATATATAAAGACAATTATTTTCATGTAATCAAAATGTGGGTGATCAGATTTTTATTTTACAAGATCTGTTCGCAAAGATCTGTTTGAAAGATGAAAACAAGATACATCGAGCATTCAGTACTTTGAATAAAGAGATCCCTGACGAAATGGGAAAAAAAATTACTTACTTTCAAATCAGCATGTAGAGATTCGTTCTAAGCCACAGTCACCAGCTTTCACATACCGGACTACTTATTTAGAAATTGTTTGTATTATTTTACTGCAGTAACACTGTGATCACATTGCATTACAAAATCAAGAACTCCTGCAACTTTCCGGTCAGCAAAAGAGCACAGACAGCTAACCTCTTTGTAATTCTTTTTTATTGGAAAAAAAACTCGAACAGAGCTGGCTACATTGTTTTATCTCAAGCTCTAAAACTTCCGATGCATCGTGCAGGTTTATTTGTTTCATTCCACGCCGGCACCGCCGCGCTCTCCGTCGCCGATTCATCGAGTTTTGTAGCATTTTACGATCACAGTTTCCAAGCCGGAGCGGAGCGGGACGGACCCCGGTGCTCCCGCAGGCGCTGCGCCGAGCCCCGGCCCGCCCCGGCGGCCGCCCCGCTGTCGGGGGAGCCGAGCCGAGCCGAGCCGAGCCGAGCCGAGCCGAGCCGAGCCGCTCGCAGGCAGCCCCGGCAGCGGAACCGGCCGCCGGCACCGAGCCGTGGCCGCCTCCAGGAGCCGCCCGGGCGGGCTGGCGGCGCGAGCCTGGGGAAGCTCCCCGGGAGCGGAGCTGCACGCCCGGGAGCGCGGATGGCTGCGGGGGCGACGGGCCGCTCCCGCCCCGGGCCGGGCACTCCGCGCCGCTCCCGGAGCGAGCATCCCGCGGCTCCCGGAGCGAGCATCCCGCGGCGCCGGCAGCGCTGCCCGTGCCCGTGCGAAGCCGCGCGCCGCCGCTCCTTTGTTCGCCGGCCCTCCCGGCGCGGCGGCGGCGGGGCGGCCCTCGGAACCGGCACCTCTGCGGCGTGGCACCCACTTACCGCCTTACAAAGCCGCGGCCGCCGCCGGGAGGGAAGGAGGGCGGGGGCGGGCTGGCTCTCCCGTCCCCTCCCGGCCCTGCCCTGCCCCGGCCGGTGGCGCCGCGCCCCCCGCCCGTCTCGTCTGCTCCGCTCCGCGCTCCCCTCCCCGCCCCCGCCGCCGCTTTCGCGCCACGCGCCCCGGGGGCCGGCGCGGGAGCCAATGGGCGGCCGCGCCGCGGCGGCGGGCGGCGCTGGTAGGCGCAGGGAGCAGCCAATGGGAGGCGGCGCCGCCGCGCCGCTTTACTACGAGCGGCTATGGCCGCCCGCGGGGGCTGCGCGCCCCGGGGATGGCAGCGAGGCGAGGGCGGGCAGGGGGCTGGACGGGCGGGCGGGCGGGCGGACGGACGGACGGATGGATGGAGGAGGCAGGGGGCGCGGCCGGGCCAGGCCGGGGGCCGGGCGGGTCAGCGCGGTTGTCCGGTCCCGTCCCGTCGGCGCGGGTGTCCGCCCCACGAGGACCGGCGGCTCCGCGCCCGCGCCGCCGTGGCGGAGGCAGGGGCGCGGCGTCCCCGCCGTCGTGGCGGCGGCCGCCCGGAGCCCGCGGGGATCCCCGCCGCCGCCTCGCCCCGCGCCGCCCGCCCGGCCCCGCTGCCCATCGCGCCCCGGCCCACGCGGGAGCGTTCCGCGGGCGGCCGCAGTCCAAAAAAATCCCCACGAAACCAAAACCCAGCCCAGCCCAAAAAAAGAAATTTGGTGGGAAATATTTGGGCTGCGGGCGGTCCGACGTGCTACCCACCCACCGTGCGCCGAGCCCCGCGGACAGGGGGGGCTCGGGCCTCGGGAGGGGCAGAGGGAGCGCCCTGCCCGCCCCCGGCCGTGCGAGAGGGGGGACGGACACGGCGGCGGCCCGCGGATTCTCACCCGGAGGTGGGGAGAAGCACATGGTTGAGTTTTAATTCTAAACGGCAGAATGTCGTAAAAGCCCTTGCTAATTAAAGATTGGCTGTGCTTCCTTGTGTGCAATATTTATGTAAGTATTTCAACTTCTTCTTGGCTTCTGTGGTCAGAATGAAACAAATGAAATACAGAAAAAAATTTAATTTTTTTAATAATGCCTTTTCTTACAGAAGTAAATAATAAAATACATTAAGATGCGGGAATGCTCTGTTGTGTGCTCACGCATTTGATTTGTGACTGCCAAAATAAAATACATCTCAAATTTTAAAGCTATGTTCTCAATAACGTTAACATTTGGGGGTGCCCTACTGGTCTGAACTATATTCATCTGTGCAGGGAAGTGGAGATTTGTCAGGCAACGTGAACCAATTTTTGCTGTTGAATTGCCTTTTTTGGCATTCAAGATTTGGAATTACTCTTGAAACCACTAACCAGCCCACACTTCTTAACAAACAAAGCTATACATTATTTAGATTTACAGAAAATATTTCAGCTTATTAGCAAGAGGTTTTCAGAATATAAAAAAAAAAGAGGGGGGATTGCTAATAAGTAAGGGGATTTTTTTCCCCCAACCATCTGATTACAAAGCGGTTTATGGTGTTGTTGGGCAACTGATGCATAGTGTTATCATGAACATTCAATCTTCATTTCTTAAAGAAATCTCATAACTAAACAGATTTTCAGATCAGAATATTAGAAGAAATATATGCACCCTGTTTAGCAATTTAAGAGGAAATACCAGATAATGCTATACACCAACCATGTAGAAATGAGCACATGCAGCCTGCCTTATAGATGCAGTAAAAATCAAATTTATAAAGAATGCAATTAATCTGCAGGAACAGTGACTAATTCCTTTCACAAGTTTAACTAAGAATTCAGCTGTTTGGAGGGGGCTGTTTTTAACTTAGATAAGCAATTATTTATTTTAAGCAGACTATAGAGAGTGGGGTTATGAAATACAAATTCATTTAGGAAAGAATTCTACATGCAACATCAAAAAGTCATAAACAGGTTAAATCCCTAGGAAAAAAAAAATTTTCTCTCTATCCCCAAGATAATTATTTGCTAATTTCCTACAAAATGGAAGTTGTGATTAAATTCTGATTAGTGAAACACAAAACACTCGATTTCCTCAATCACAACCTGACAATTAAAAGTTCATTAAAATAACCCTGAGATTAAACAATGGGTCGAAATTACAAATATTAGGGTTTTGGTCAACCAACCGCTTGGATGCGCACAACAAAAGGGCCGTGTTTCCAACTTACTGCAGCATTCCCCCAGCCCCTGACGGTTTCACAATGGTCTGGGGCTCCAGCCTCATGGTGAGCCATGGCTCCTTGCATCATCATACCACCACAAGAGAAACCTTCAGCGGCTGACTCACCCCCGAGCGCTGGGTACCACCGCCACCATCGCCGAGCTGCGGCGGCCGCAGCGTGCGTAACAAAAGCCTGACCCCTGCGCGGCTTCCAAGGAGATTTAAACCACCCCTCTTTAATTGTGTACTTATTAGAAGTTAGGCACAAAGCTAGGGAGCGTTCCCCTTTACCAGAGATTTCCAGACATGCCACAGGACATGTGGAAATCCAGTCACTGCTCACTAATAAAAGTATTTAACCATTTTCCATGGATATACCTATTAAAACGTACCACAAGAAGCCTACCACGGAATAAATGAAACCTTCGGCTAAAGTGCGTTGAATTATTAAACAAAACCTACTAGATCGCTATATTAAACACAGTGCTGGCTTTCATTTCCGTATCCTTTCTTCATCTTCAGGCAACGTTTTGTTTGCACTGGAAAGGCTCCACACCCCCAAACCCCTCCCCCACAAGCCCACCATTGTATCTGTACGAATGTGGAGAATTATGAATGGTTCCTTAGACCGGGCAGGGGGAGGAGGGGAGGAAAAGAGGGGGGGTCGCCAAATCCCTTTGTGTGCCGTTACCAGCCGAGGGCAACGGTGCCTTCGCGTTTCCCCCCACGCCGTCCACCATCGCCCAGATGGGAAGGGAGCGCGGCCCCCCCGCCCCTCCCCGGGCCGGGCAGCTCCCTCGCCCCAGGACTCTCTTCTTCATCATCCCCCAACTCTCCTCCACCCCTTTGTCTTTTTTTTTTTTTTTCTTTTCCCTCTCCCCCTCTTTCTCCTTTCCGTAAGGCTCAGCAGCGCAAGGGGCACCGCGAGTAATGCGGGATCATTACCATATGGGGCTCCTCCGGGGCTGGAGGGACCCCCGCCCCCGCCCGCAGCCCCCCAGCACGCAGCCGCGCTGCGCGGGAGCGGATCCCGCTCTCTCGCCGGCCGCCTCCCCCCCGCCACCGCACCCCCTCTTTTTCCTCTCCCTTTTCCTCCTCCTCCCCCCAGCCCATACTGCCGGGGAGCGGGATCGCCCAGGCACGACCCCGATGAATAATCCCCACCGCCTGGCACGGCGGGGGAGGAGCGGGCCGGGGGGGCGGGCATTGCGGTGCCTTTTCCCCTCCCTCGCCGGGATCACACCCCGCTCACACGGGGGGAGGCGCGGCCGCCCAGCCGTTTTTGGGCGGAGGGGGCGCACAGAGCGCACTCCCCCGCGGAAGGGCAGAGGCGGCGCAGACCGGAGCCCACCCAACTCCGGTTTCCATTTCCCCCGCCCTCCGGCCCTCTCTAAACTTGTCCTGTCCTGTCCAGCCTCCCCCCACCCCTCTCCCCGTCCTTCACCCCAGCCATCCTCCTCCTCCTCCGTGAGTGTGTGTGCGCCCCATCCACTCGCTAATTGAAGAGCTGGGATTCCTCACGTGAGAAGTTGATTTGTAGTTTGAACACGTGGCTCATTCAAAAAGCCGGAATATTCAAGTAATTTTTTTTTTCTCTCTCTCCGTCCTTCCCTCCCCCCTCCCCTTCTCTCTCTCTCTCTTTTTTTTTTTTTTTTTTTTTTTTTTTTAATACGGAGAGGCGGCGCCTGCATGCACGTAGTGTGACATTTTCATAGTCCGCCTGCTGCTGCCAAAGGGGCTTGGGGGCAAGACAAAAAAAGTAGTTTTTTTTTCCCCTTCCCTCCTCCTTTTCCTCTTCTCAGCCCGCCATCCGCGGCCCCGGCGCTGGGTGTTTCCCCCGTGCCCCCCATGCGCCCGGGTAGCACGGCAGGCACTTAGGGCTCCCGTTTGGCCACGCTTTTTTTTTTTTTTTTTTTCCTTTTTTTTTCTTTTTTTTTTTTTTTTTTTTTTTTTTTTTACCCCTCGAGAGAGAGAGGGAGGGACACAAGCTGCAGATCTGATTTTTTTTTTCCCCTCTCCCTGTCTCTCTCTCTCGCTCTCTCCTTCCTCCATCGCATTTTGTTTTATTTCCCCCTTCCTCCCCACCTCCTCTCGCAAGACGAGGGTTGCAGCCCGCGGTGCGCGCCTCCCCGAGCCGCCAGGAAGATGAACAAGCTCTACATCGGCAACCTCGGCGAGAACGTCAGCCCTCTCGACCTGGAAAGTCTCTTTAAGGACTCCAAGATACCCTTCTCGGGCCAGTTCCTGGTGAAGACGGGGTACGCCTTCGTGGACTGCCCCGACGAGAGCTGGGCCATGAAGGCCATCGAGGCACTTTCAGGTGAGCGGCCCCTTCCACCGCCCCCGCCCTCTCCCCGCAGCCCCGACGGCTCCCGCCTCTCGAGCTCTTCCGCGGCCGCGGAGCGGCTGCAGCGGCGGCCTGGGCCGCGCCGCTGCTCCGGGGGGTGCTGAGGGGGGCCGGGGGGGTTCCCGTTCCCTCCGCCCTCAGGTGAGGTGGGAACTGTTTTTCCCGAGCGCGGCCGGAGCCGCCCGGCCTTCCCGTGGAGCCTTTGCGCGGGGCTTACGCGGCGGCGGCCCCCCGGGAGTGGCCGGGGAGGGGCGGGAGCCTGGGCCCAGGGACCCGCGGCGCGGCGGTTCCCATGTTTTTCCAAGCCCCACGGCCAGCCCTGCCCGCCCGGGGGCCCTCGCTGCATTGGGGGGGGGCGGTGAGTGCAGTGAGGCGGAGGCGGGCTGCGGGCGCGGAGCCCTGCGCGGGGCAGCGCCGCACACACCCCCCGGGCACAGCTGGACTCCCCCGCAGCCCCGCGCTGGGGCCGCCTCCCCCCGGAGCGGGCTGAGGCTCCTTTCGGCTCGGCTTAGGCCGCGGGGCTGGGGGCGAGCCGCTGAATCGCTCCAAACTTGGGAGGGGGCAGCCCCGCCGCCCCCCCGCCCCGCGCTGCTCTGCTATTTATTTCGGTTTCTCTTCGCTGCTCTCACGCACCCACCACCGCCTCCAGCAGCGCCGGTTCTCGGCCCGACATCCTGTTTTTGTATGCTTAAAAAAAAAAATAAATTATTTTCGCGTGAAGCGGCTTTGCGGAGGGCTGCCGAGAGAGGCTGCCTAGGAGGAGATGGGCTCAGGTCCGCCGGGAGAGGCTGCTTCGGCGGCGACGGGCTCGGGCTGCGCTCCACGCCTCCCTCCCCGCCCGCTTCCAAGGCACAAAATCGCCCGAAGTTGGCGGCGCGGGGGGTGGCGGAGCCCCCGCTGCCCTCCCCAGACGGGGCCGAGCCCGGCTCCCGCACACGACGCTTCGCTCCGCGGGCTGCTCGCAGCGGCGGCGCGGGGCGGGGAAGGGGCCCCGGCGAGGGCAGCGCGGCTCCCCCGCGGCAGCGGCCCCGGGCGCCGGCAGTGCCGCCTTGCCGCGCTCCGCCGCCCGGGCTGCCGATGAATGGGCTAACGTGTTGCGCTCCCGTTTCCTGCTTCGCGCCCCTGCGAGCCCGCTCCTGGAGACGGGGACGCACGGCCGCGCTCGAATATTTTCCCCTTTCTGTTTATCTCGGCAGGTAAAGTGGAGCTGCATGGGAAACTCATAGAAGTTGAACATTCGGTCCCGAAAAGACAAAGGTAATTTATTTTTATCCACACCCCCCAGCCCCCCCCTCCCCTCCCCGCACCGCCCCTTGCCCTTAGTTATCCAGTGAGAAGCAATTTGAAAAATGCTTAGGTTTGTGTTTCTCTTCCCCGTAGATAAATGGACCGCTTTCTTAAACCCACAGGCGTGCAGTCAGTGCAGTCCGAGAGGTTTTCTAGAATCACCCCATGTATTTATAATGTAGTGTCTTGGCCAGGCAGCAGTGTTACTATATAATTTATTTTTTTAAAAAAACACCTTTCTATGGGAGAAGCAAATTATTGTGGTCTGATGGCAAATGATCGTGTAGATTTTTAAAATTTAAAGTTCTGCGAGAGGAGTTAAAATCTGTGTGCTAGCAGGAAATGAAATGTGGTGTTGTGCACTGTATAACGGGCAAGCACGTGAGCTCTGCTTCAGCAACAAAAAGCACCTTGTAAATATACTGGTGGTTATATTTTTTTGATCCTGCCATGTTGGAATCTGCAGCATTTTACAGGCACATAGTAGAAGTCTCATCTGTATTTGAGAGGATTTTATCATCGCTATTTTGAGCTAGTCTATAGAAGCAGCAGGAGAAGGACTCCTTCCCAGTAAGGACAGGATTTATGCATCCTTAATTTCTAAATATACGTTTAATTTTTGCAAAGCAGTAACTTTGTTGGGCCTCGTGTAAAGAAGCAATATTTGGAATAAAGCAGTAGTATTTTTATGCTGCCTATAGCAATTCAGCCTGCTTCTTTCACAAATATTTATATGATAGAAAACCTGGCATGCACTAGAGAGTAAAAAAAAAAATAGATCAAACTTTCCACGTGCTTGTCCCTGCACTCCATTATTCAATCTGGGAAGTATGTCTGTCTGTGAAACTTTATTACAAGGGACTTCTACTATTTCAGGATTATTTTTAAAATTGCAGTCTTTTTAAGGTAGTTGATTGGAGAAGATGGTTTATCTGTCTCGATAGGCACTTTATCATGGTATTTTGAGAATTAGAAGTTTGATCATCTGTTTAGTGTTAGAAGAAAGCTTCACTTTGAGAAAGTATGGAGGTTTTTTGCTCTAGTTAAGGGAAGGGGGAACCCCTCTCTGGACAAATTCATTGCATGTGACTCTTTATGGTTGTATTTATTTGATACTTTTCACTGAAAATTGTTATGGTATATGTGCTTTTTCTCCTTTAATGTGCAATGCATATAGTATTGAATTACAGTAGCCTGCATTTAATAGATTTTGGATAGAAAAATACTGTTGTAGATTGAATATACTTTTAGATTTAAGAAGAAAATTCCATGGGACATCTAAAAATTGATGATTTCCTATTAGTCTAATAAATTTACTGTTATGCTTGTTAATCTTAAGCTTGCACAAAGAGCATTCTATTTATGCTTTTGAAAATAAAATCATTACATTCATATAACGGTAAATATAAAATCACTGGTGCTTCCCCAACTTTTTTTTTTTTTTGTTTTGTTTTTAAATCATTGTTTAATGTGTTTAAAAGTATTTCTCAGTTCTTTCAGCTGCCAGCTGAAATGGTGTAAAAGTCCATTCTTTGTCTTGGGTACCGTGTCCTATTTGTGAATTAGCAATTATCAGAAACATTTATCTGTCTGTAACTTGTTGAAAAGAATTCTGCACTGAGCTTCAAGCACTTTTCTAGGCATGTGTTGCCTGCATATAGGCATATTGAAAAAAATTGCAGAGGTAATTGTACCAGCATACCCACGTTGCTTCAGCCAAAGCCCTTATTTGTTAAAACACCGTTTCACCGTGCATTATCTTGTTGGAATGCATTAGATATAGTTCAGATTTATACTACTGTTTAACAGAAAATTAAATTGTATTTCTCATGACTGTACTTCCTTCCCCTTTGTTTCTGCTCCCCCTCTCCCCACATCTAATATAGAGAGCCACTTAAAATTCATTCAATGGCCTCCATATGTAATAGTGACTCTCTTGTTCCTTTTATAAATATCTAATAATTTTTTGGGTGGGGGGGAAAGGAGGGTGTCAAAAAGTTGGAGGTTTTTTTTCCCTTGTTTTTCTAAACATTGCTTACTGGGCGCATATTTCGAGTTGTTAGTTACATGTAAAAGTGCAGTTTCCAAATGTTGAGTATTGTTGGTGAAAGTGGCAAAGGTGGTTTCAAAGTAGCTTATTTGAAGTCCTTGTATCTTTTTGCAGCAGGGGAAGGTGCGGGAGCAGCTGGGGTGTGGTGGGGGTGTCGCTGGCCAGGCCCACCCAGTGTGTTTGTGGGAAGGGAAGCGCTTTCCAAAGGGCCCTGTGCTCTCCAGCGGGCTGCAGAGACATGGCTGGAGAAGTGACGCCATTTAAAAAAAAAAAACAAACGTGCATGCGTCAAGTCTGTCTTTCAGCATGAGAGTACAATTCATAGTTTGGTCAAATGATTGCTTCGTAAGAGCAAAAGTTGTTTTGTAGTGCAACAAAATTATTCAATACATTGTATTGACCTCTGCTGCTTTGAGGCAGCCTCATGGAGACTCCTAGCTCCCCTCCTCACAGCCTCCTTAAACACGATTTTTATGGAGGTTTCTGTTGTTTTATTTTTAATTTTTTTTACCAGGGTATGTAGATTATCACTCACAAAAGTAGTTTGTGGGTATCTTTCTCCAGGGACAGCTGAGGTGCACAGGAGGAAAGGGTAAGGGTTTGGTAATCCATATCCTTGTCACATAAAGGAAGGTCAAGAGGTGGTGTCAGCTAGGGCTGCCATAAAGTTGAGCTGAATCTGGAAGACATGGAGTGTGCCTGGCTTGCTATTCAGGGCGAAATTCTTGGGCCCAGTAGTCACTGCATTCCAGCCTTTGCTGGATCTTCTGATTTGAAGTGGGCACACCCAGGTTTGCAAAATTGCCTTCCTACCTGCTGTGGAAGGAAGCAAGGAGAGAGCCTGTGTGTGGCTTTCCTCCCCCCACCACTTCCCTGGAAGTATTTAAAAAACAGACCAGGAGATACGCTGTGGTTGAAAAAAAAGAACCCTGGTCAAGGTTTTCTTGGTGGAAGGGTGGGGAATTACTTTGGGGGAGGTGCAAAGCATTTAATAAGCTCAGGAGTAGATTCCTGACTTACTATTGAAATCTCGAGGGAATGCCAAAGGAATGCAGCATTTCTGCATTCAGACCCCTCGGTGTGGAAGAAGGCTATTGCAATATTTAAGGGTTTAGGTCACTTTATGCAGGAGTTAGAGGAGGCATTGTAATGGTTTTGACTGCGAGGGAAGGCAGGGCACCGTTAGTCACATCCACGCTCAGCTGAGCTTTCTCCCGAGGAAGCGGCGGGAGGGTGGTGGCTGCCCATGGCCTACGTGGAACTTGTGGAGCGAGGCTTTGGGCACGGCCTCGGCGCGGCCCAGGAGCAGCTGGCATCTCACAAGGCGATGTAGGCTGCAATCTGATTATTCAAATGGCCCTGATGTCACTTGTGCGTAATGAGGGGGGAGGGCAGCCCTGGCTCTGGGCACCTGGGGGTGTGCTTGGCGCAGCCTCCCGGCCTGCCTTCCGTGCCCAGGTGGGCTTCCCACCCAGACCTGACCCCCTCTGCCTGCTCCTGGGGCCCTCAGGTACCTCAAATGCTCACACACACCTCACTTGTGCTAATCATGATGTGCTTTTCCAGTTGGAAGGTTGATTTCCCCCCCCCCCCCCCCACCTTGAGGTGGGCTCTTTGTTGAGAAAATAAATTCCCTGTGTCTCTTCTGGGGGATTTGTTTGGGAAGGGAGCAGGAGAAGTGGGTAACAGAGCTGCACCCTAGAGGTTATGCTGCTTCTTGGGGGGAGTAATGGCCTGCCAGCTGGGCTTCACCTCTGATGCTGAGGCGTCCAAAGGCTGATTTGAGGAAAACAGGCCCCAAGTCCTCCTTGCAGCCCCTTGTGTTCCAAGAGTGACCATTAGATGGGAACTGTGTTGTGTTGCTGATTTTCAGTATAATGAGGGTTTGTGTCTCATGTGCACAAGGAGGTGGGAAATGGTTTTGTGAAGCTAAAGTATTCATGGAGTCTGCAATGGTCATGGTTATTAAAAAAAATTAATTAGTGGCATTGATTTTTAGTTTTGCTTCTGTAAATATCAAGGAAGTAGAGATATGCTCAAAGAAGACATGTTAGAATATACACCTTTGCTGTATCTGCTCTCTTTTCTGTGTGCAGACTTACTGGTTTTGAGAGTGCAGGGCCAAAACTTTACATAGTGACTTAAAGTTTTTATTCTGTTTCCACATTTGTTTTTGCAGATGTGAACAGATTTTTTTTTTTTTGTTTTAATCTTTGAAATTTTACAACTAGAGTGGAAACACCAGTTGTGACTATTCCTATACAGACAATGAGTTGTTATGAAAAAACTAGATAATCTTCACCAACCGTGTTAACTGTTACATTGTGGGAAATTTAATTTTTATAGTTCCTCATGCTGTTTGATCATTAATTAAGAAAAAAATCCCTTCTTGCTGCAGTTTTTAAAAATCAGCTGGAACACATGAAACACAGCTGTAAATGTGTGTCCTGAAAGGTTGGTCCTGTTCTCCTTTTGCTAACTTCCCTTTACAGAAGGTAGCCTGAGAAATATACTTGTAGTGGACTTGAAATTGTGCATAGATATGGTAAATTTTAAAGGAGTGGAATAAAAAATAACATTTTGGAAGTGTAATTCAAGGGTAGTAAAAATATGACCAGGAAATGTTTAAGATTTTTTTTTATTATTTCTCCTTTTTTTTCCCTTCAAGCATGGGGTAATAACATTTTCCACATTTGAGACCTTGAAGGTGGCATTTTTATAAAATGGGGCTGTGTTCATTTCAGTCACTCTTTTAAGTGCAGAGCATAGGACTCTACAGTGCTGGAGTCCTTTCATGGCTTCTGGCTAGCTACTGGGTGGACTTCAAATGCTTAGTTTTGACCTGAAAATTTTTAAATGGTCTAAGATTTACCTACCTAACAGAAACTGTGATGCTTCCCATAATGCCTGTGAGAGAGGGACCCAGGCAGAATTAAAATACACCTAATACTTAGTTATGGACAGGGCTAGTCCTTCAGGGAACCTCACACAAAAGATTCTTTGCTCCTTAAACCTGTTCCTCTCCTTAGGGTCATTTTATCTTTTAGTGTTTTATTGTCCTGTGATTTTGCTAAAAAATACGTAGTGGCATGGACCACAGCTAAAGACACTCTTTGTTCTGGTGAGTTCATCCTTAATGAGCTCAGTGAGATAGGGACAAGACAACATTGATGGAGGACCTTTTTTTTGTCATTAAGTAAATGGATAGAGAACACCTGCAAAAATGGAATGCTCTAAAATCTAAGTATGGGTGAAAACTTCTTGCTTTGTATATAGAAGGGGATGGATTAGAAAGTTTGAATAGGTTTGATCCATTTAGCAATATCAAGGTGCTTTACATGGTTCTAGAGTGTTTCGAGACCATTTTATTTTAATGCACTTTTATTTTCATATGCAAAATATCTATCTCCACATGAGTCCATTCTTCATCTCTAATGATGGAGAATATAGAACTATGTAAAGTTATTTGCTAATTACTGTTGAAAGCAAAGATAAAACCATAACTTTCCCTTATTTTGTCTAGAATCATGATGGAATCAAATACTTGAGCATTATTTTATAGTTTTAGTCTCAGGCTTCCATACTTTTTCCTTTATTTTTTTTTTCCTGGGCATGTCAAATGTAGGCGCTTGAATTCCTTTTCACCCTGTATCTTTGCTGGATGAGTGTTACCTCTGCTGTCCAAATGAGGAAAATATCTTGGATGTGCCATCCAAAAATCTCCCTGTGTGTCTGTGTTGGGGGTGTGGTGGGGAGACCAGATAGCCCAGTGCTTTCTGGTGCTACCCAGGCTCTCTGGGCATGTCTGTCCATCTGGATACTTCAGTGATGGTTGTTCCTTGTCATCAACGGGAATGTGTGATTTGGCTTTGAAAAATTTTGTGTGCGGGAGCAAGAGCTCCCGTGTTTTTGTGGTAAGTATCAAAAAATTGTAATTTTGTACTATCTCCTGGTTTTGCTTCTTTCCAGATCTGCAATATTGGTTTGTGAGTGTGTCTTCAAAGACAGATATATTTAACACAGAAAGAAATCTTGATATATGTAGTGGAATACTTAGCAAATGAAGTGCATATTAATCAATATTAATTGACCCTAGTAAACCTTAAAATACTGTATGTGTAAAGGCAGTAAAAGAGTGGTGCCAAAAAAGGTGGTTTTCCAATTTTTTTTTTTCTGCCAGTGCATTGAAATTTCAAAATGAAAAATTGCAATATTAATTGTTATTTTGCTGACTCGTATCACTGTGACAGCTGGCACAAGAGGAACCTATAGTATAAAATGTCTCCTGTTCAGCACAGCCCCAGCAGCCATGTGCTTCCCCCATAGCCTGCCTCTTCATGGTGCAGGGGAATCAGCATCTGCTCAAACTGTCCTTCTGCAGGCCTGAATGAATGGGAAACTGCCACTCACATGCAAAATGAGGTGCTCTGTGCTTTTAATTAAGTCAAAATTTGGATACGATCACAAATAATGAGTCAAAGGAGGGATCTGAGTCTTCTTGGGTATGGGACTAAGTACAGAAATGAAACGGCCTTGAAATAGAGAATCTTCAGCTGGGAAGGGCTTTACTCCATTTTAAGTTTTTTGGTGTCTTGATTATCTTGTGGCTGTAGCCTCTGCATTATTTCTCACCAATCAGTGGTTTCTAAGAGAATGTGTATGTATATGTGTGTCTCTCGTGTGTGTGTATATATATAGCCACATATGCATTTTAAAAGATTCTATTACCATAAAATAATTTGCAGTTTAAGAAGGGACCAGCTAAAAATATCTAGAGAATTTATAAAAATAGTAAGGTTGGGAGTTTTTTTGGGTTTCTTTTTTTTTTTTTCCTAGTACCAATACCCTTGAACACAACTGGAGCTGAATGTTCACTTTTGAAAGATTAACTTTCATGCTCAGCTGAACTTTAGGAATGTTATTTTAAAATATGTAGTCTACACCATGTGTCTAATGCATTTTTCCTCTTTGAAAGTAAAAGTGTTTTATTGTTTTGGTAAATTGTTTTCTAATTTTTAAATGTTAAATATACATGTTCTGTGTGTTTTCCCTCAAAAATGGAGCTCACTTCACCTTAGTGGAGCATTAAAAATTGTAGAGCAGAAATCAGAATTCCCAGTAAAGGGAATTCTAGTGTGTGTGTGAACAGAAATTTCTGTTGGAAAAAATAATAAGCTTAAGTTATTAGTTGGATTTGCAGTTACTTATTTTCCTGAAATTTCATATTAAAGAGTGGTCAGAGATGGAGTAAAAACCTTGTTGGGCTTGGATTTGGAATTATTCATTAAATATCTAGCATGGATTGATGGAGGTCGGGTTCTAATTTTCCAGGAACAATCAGGGCAGGAGAGCAGGGCTGGGGCAGCCCCTGCCTCGGGTGAGTTGTGCTGTGCAGGTGCTCCACACAACTTTGATCCCAGATCCTGCTCCTGCACTCTCTGCCCCCCTCCCCTGCCATCAGAGGGAATCCTGAGCCCCCAGTGTGCAGCAGGGAGACTCCTGGGAAACAGAGGTGACAAAATGTCTCTGGCTTTGGTAGGGAAAATGCAAGTATCTAGCAAAGGCAAAAGACACCAGTTGTTTGTGTTTTCTTAAAAAAAACAAAACAAAAAACAAACAAAACAGTAGTTTTAAAGCAGTTACAGAACAGATAATCCAGAAATTTAATTTTGGTGATAGAGTGGATTATTTGGTTTATAAGCATTGGGGAAATTCTGTGCTGTGGTGGCTTCCTGGTTATCATGGAAGAATAGTTCAATTTTTCCTCCTACATCTAAATTAGAAATTTCAAAGAAGAGTCTCTTTAGGACAAAACATAATTTATGGGATGCTTGAGGAATTCAGGTAGTACTTTAATCTATGACAATAGATTATAAATATAATGTAAATATTATCCTTTTTTAATATTAATCCTGATATACCTGCTTTAAATGATTTTCTGGTGAAAGTTTGGTGGCAAACTTATGCAGGTGATGGCTAGGGAAAAAAAAATTGTCTATCTTGGACTATTGCAGCTAACTTAGAAGTTATTTTTCAAATGATGTTGCTAACTGTGCACCAGCTTGCACAGGCTCCCCTCACCATTGAGCTGCTGGTTTGTCAGAGTTATGTACTTCTGTGCTGTGGAGAGCACAGGAGTCTTTCCTACCAGGGCAAGAGGATTCCTGAGTGAAGCACATCTTTCTTCATGGCAAACCATTGCTGTGGTGCACAGAGGGAGCTGTTCACCAGGGCCAGGCCAGAGGGATTGGATGCTGAGAGTGTCTCGATCTCAGTGGGTGCTGGGGCTGATCAGCAGCAGGAGCTCTCACACGGTGAGGTTTGTGTTAACAGGAGCTTGATTACTGAGTTCTAGGTGGGTGGTGGGCAGCAGCCTAACTTGGTGCTGTGCTAACCAAAAGTGTTAAAAACTGTCATTGCTGGTCAGGAGGCACTACTGCTGACCTGAGAGAAGTGCTGGGTATCTCAGTACTTGTTTGATACTTGACTGTATGAATTTTCTACATGCACAGAAGCTTTTAACATAGGATGAGAAATAATTGAGAAATGGACAGCTCTTACTGTTGTGTTTTTGTTTTTTTTTTTTTAATACTGTGTAGTCATTACTAAATTTCTTTTCAGAGTTTAATTCTGGAACTCAGTAGTAGTGGTGTAAAATTTTTCTTGTCCTGCTAATACTAGTTCATTTGAAGATCCATCAGAATGCTTATTCTGCTAAAATACTTAAAAAAAAAAATCCACCCCCAAAAGCAACCAAACACACCACATTGTTGTTATTGTCAGAAAGTAGAGAATATTTTTTTATTAAATACTAAGATATTTTTTCCTCAGTAATGATTTGAGTCTTAATAGCAAATGGTGAGTTCCTGTTCTATTTGATGCCTTGCTCAGGGCTGCTGCTTATTGTATTTATTTAGAATGTATTATACGCCTCTATTCAGAAATGTTCTTTTTTTTTTCCTGTCATGCACTTGAGAGAGGATTTTTATAAATAATGTAATTTCTTCCCATTCTTTTGCACTGGCTAGTCTTAAACAAGAAGTGATTGTTGACATGTAAATATGTCCCAAATTCTGCATTTAACATAGTATGATAAGCTTTAGATAAAAGTGGTGGACACGCCCTTTGTGCAACTGGGCTTTGTGACAGTTGTTCAGTTGAACTCAAAGCACGAGCAGAATTGTGTTTAACCTGTTTATAGTTGAAGCTACCAATTTTTTCTTGGAAGTAGTCTTGGGAAAAGAGTTTGAAGACTTGTCATTAACTGAAGTCTTGAAATTATAAGGATTGCTCTACCCTTGTGTTTGACTAGCTTCGTTAAAATCACAGAATTTCATTCAGTGGCTGCGGTTGGGTTTTGCCTGCCTCTGTGGCAAATAATGAGCTTATGCATATTGCTTTTCTTCCTGGCCCTTGGGCTCACGTCACCTGATCCACAGAGTTCACCCAGAATGACTGTTGCTGGTTTTGCACACGCTAAGCTCAGCATCTTAACGTGAAACTGAGACTTCTGCTCGGATCCAGCGCCGCACGCGTGGCTATTTCAGCCTCCCGCTGTACAGCAGGGCTGTGTTCTGTGTTTTGTGCTGGAACACTTCAAAAAATGGTTTTCCAAATCAAAGTTGAAGTGGAGGTTAACTTTTTAAGCTAGATTTCCACGGCTGGTGGAAATCACATGTGATTTTTGTATTCCAGAAAGCCTCTCTTTGACATAGTTCTCCCTTGTGTCACCAGATGTATCATTTTGGGTGGTACCTTTGGACAAAAAAGGCAGTAAAAGGAAAAAAAAGGGCAAAGCATGGAAAAGTCTGTCCAAAACGTAACCATGTTTTACTGTGATGAAAGCCTACAAATTCCAAATGGCATTAGAGCAGTGATAGCTTTCTGGAGGTGGCTGTGGTGTGTCACTTATCTGTTGAGACTGGGGCGAGATAAGGAGAGGATGATCTGGTTTGGGGGGGGCTGAGGAGGTGCCCTGATCTCTTTTCCCTCTAACATCCATCCCTGTGAACTTCCCTTGCTCTCTGTGTGTAATGTGTATGTGGCTGTGAAGTATTAAAGCATGTCTTTGAGGTTTGGGAGAGGCAGTGATTGCTTTGTTTTGGGGTTTTTGGTATTCTGGTTCTGGTTGTTACTGCTAGTTTTGTCTCATTGCATAGCCCAGCTCTAGGCACGAAGCTGGTGCCAGCATCATTTGAAATAAGCTGAATTTTTGGGGGGATAATGGTGGGAAGTAAAGAAGATGCACAAGCAGTAGTGTTAGCAAAAGGTGATCAGTAACCCCCAAAGAAGGATGACTTATATCTGTGGTTAAATACCTTACAACACCACAATCTTCCTTAAGCTTTTTTTTTTTTTTTTTTTTTTTTGCTATTTTAACTTTCTCCAGGTCTTTAAAAAAATGTTCTTAAATCCTCAGTTGCTGGGTATATCTATATCCAGGTGGAAAGGCTGAATTTAGAAGCTTTGAGAGACATTTAAACTATGCTAAACTGTGCTCTCAGGTAAAAGCAACTCAATCTGTTTGTGGGGGCAAGTACCACCTAATTTGGGTATCTCTGTTTATGAATCAGTGCCATGTGATTGTAAAAATAAGATAATTACTATCTTGTGTGATAATAAGCTTGAACATCTGTATACAAACTAAAGTCAAACTAATTATCTGCTAAATAATTTATTAAATGTGGTCAAAATTATCATCTTAGTTCGTATGAACTTTGCTCATAATCTTAATTTAAATACCCAGCAAAATGCCATGTCTTTGAAAACTGCAACTTACTAAATGCAAATAATCTTAACGCTAATGATGATTAACTTATAAATTATACTTATGATTTAACTGGTTAGCTGTAGCATGATATAAGCATTTTCTCTTCTTTAAGAGTAACTAATCAAAAATTACAATTTTGCTTAGTTTAATGTGAAGTGAGTTAAAACAATGTCAATATTAAATGCTCTGTAAAGAGTGTACTTTCCAGTGCAGAAATGTAAACTCTGTATTTTGTTCTCTGGTCATGGCAGTGTATTCAAATCTACAATGACTGTGAAAAAGTCAGTGCTGTCTGTGAAATTCATCCTCAAAACCTGATGCTATATCCTGTTTTCTGTGAAAAAGAAATTTAAAAAACAAGAAATTATTTACAAGGTGATAGTATTATCCTATAATTGCTCTATATACCACTAGCTAAAGTCAGGGTAAATTTTTTAATAGCATTACTAATGTGGAGGAAATCATTATATATTAATTGTAAATGTTGCTAAAGAAAATACACTCACACTTGTTATATACAAACAATTTTTCAGAATAACTTCCCTTTGAAAGAAATTGTAGAATTGAAATGTTGCATAATTTAAAGTCAGTGAACAGTTGAATTTTAGTTGTTGACTTTTCCAGTTGAACAGAATGAAATGATACTCTAAGGCTTTAATCAAGCCCTGGTATGAAAGCTCAGGGATTGCTTTCATATATTATACTATGTAAGCCTGTGTGCACTAATCAAAGCTGCTATGACAAAAGCACAGAAGATTGTTTTGGTAATTCTTAAAAATGAAGTTCAATGCAAGATATAATTAACAGCATTTCTATTAAGTCAATATAAAAATATAAAATATTGCAAAGGACTGTTTACACACAATCTGTGGTGCTTTAACTATGGCAGTACAAATTATTTACTGTGCATGAGGATTTTACCCTGACCAAACCTATTGCTCTTAAAAAAAAATAAAAAAAATTGCATGGTTATTACTGCATAGATTCACTTCTTAAAATATGTCAGCTAGAGAGCTAATTTTTTTCAGTAACCAGTCTTTAGATCACACCTTAATATATAAAATATTGCTTACGTGTGCAAGGTGTGTCTCTTTAGTTCTATGTACCAGCTGAAGGATGGCACATTCTATTCTTCAAGGGTGTAAAAAGGGTATAAAATTTTTTGATGGGAGACTGTGCAGGTCTTCTAAATAACATGTTACATTTTTCTGAAAGTACAGTTGTGAAATAATTTCATTTGGTGCTCTTCTCTGCACAAAATTTTTGTGCAAGTGAATAACATTGAATTTGTGGAGGACAATTCTTCAGAGAAAATTACTGAAAAAGTGAAAATAATGTTTGAAAACCATACACCAAATTTGTTTCTCTTTGCAAGTAACAAATAATAGAAGTAAGAAGTAACAGAAATATAGAGAAAACAATGGCATTTAGGAAAGAAATTAGGAAATGCATCTATTGATATTGAGCATAAAAATGTCAAGTTCAAACAGCAGAGTGGTCACTTTTGATGACTTTTGGGTTTTGCCAGGGCAGGTGAAAGGAAGGGAAGCTGTTTGGTGGTGAGAGTGCAAACCCTAAGGGTTCCAGCACTCCTCTGGTGAAGGTGTTATATCCCATCTGATTTAGGTCACTTAATCAGTTTAAGGCCACGTGGAATTGCAATTAATAAGGGACAGCACTTGAGAGCTCTTCTTGCTGGTGTTCTGTTAGTTCAACAAAGTGTGCTGGGGAAATGATGGCTGGAGCAACCACCAAAGTGAGAGTTGGCATCAGTGCAGTCTTGGCTACAGCATGCATCAATTTATACTTGAAAAGTTTGTCTTAAACTTGTGTTAATAAGGCTTATTGTACTGAAGCTGTTTAGATAGAAGAACTTACTTATTTTAAAGATGATGGGAAAACAGTGAGCTAGACATTTCTGATGTAAAACTGGTGGAGTATTCTACTTTTTCTCCTGTTAGTGTCGTCTAGAAGATTTAAAAGAAACAGTTTGTCTTTTCAGCAATTTTAAAATTTTTCTTGATTTGCCTTGAGATTGAAAGGTAGAAATTATTTTTAATTTAACAACAAAAAAAAAAGTTTTTTCATGTGAGCAAATTACCTGCAGGTCATGTTCCAGACTTTGCTGGAACATCAGATGATGAGCATAGTATCTTTCAAATGCTCAATTATCATGTCAGTCTAAGCTGTCCTCTTGCAAGTAATAAAAATGGAAGTTTCAGTCAGTGTGGATGCAGAAGGAAAGCCATGCATGCATGTGCACACACACACACTCTAAATACTTTGAGTGGCTCTAAACACTGGAAAGAGCCTGATACCTGCAGCTCCATTTGTAAGTGTTGATTTGCTCTGTGCATTTGTTAATTTTACTTTTGGTGTATTTTGTTCTTTTAAGCACTAGGACTATTAATATTTTTAGATATTATCATATATATAGTTGCCTAAATGAAGTAGTTTGCCCTTGTTTCTATCCTTTTTTATCGTGGAAGAGAGTTGAAAATGTCAGGGAGCCAGTATGGTAGCTGAAGTTCACATCTACACTTAAAACCAGACTAAGAAAATATTTCAATTATTGAAGATATAGCTGGTAAGCTTTTTGAAATTAGATGGTGTTTTCAGCAGCATGAGTGTTTGTGTTTCCTTTTTCTAGACCCCACAGGAATCTTTGTTTATGGAGATCCTTTTTTAGGAATTGGACATTAATTTGTGTCAGTTTTTGTGGAGTAGCCGGAGAGAGGCAGTGAGCAGGTTTTCTTTAAAAACTGCATGTGTAGGGTGAAACAGCGAGGTGATGGTGAAGTGGGGTGAGTCCCTCACCTACCCTAATGTCACACTCAGTTTAAGTTCTGAAATAGCTTGTTCTCATCCTGAATGTTTTAAATCTGATATTTGATAGTGCAAAAAAAAAAAAAAAAAAAAATGTAGCAAATGCTGAGACTGAGTAAAAGAGGTCTTCCAATTAAATGTTATAAGTGCATAGGAGAGCAACTCTTGCTATTTTGTTTCCCCTCCACTCCCTCCCCTCCCACAACTGAATTTGTTTAATCTGGAGGGTACAGTGAACTCAAATTGAGTATGAACAACTGTAGTTTCCCTTAAGTGTGACCTGAAGGAGACCAAAATAGGTTGTGCTCCCTGTCTATCGCTGTGGTGTCAGGAATCTGGGAAGCATTTCCCATGTTCTCTGCACACACGGGCTCGTGGTTGAGCAGTTGGTCTCAGCAGCATGGTGGCTACTGAATTCCTCTACAAGTGCTGCTAATTTTATTTGGATATTTCAGTCTGAGAAGGGTGAATCACTGAGTTATTGTTAGATGAGATCTAATCTGGTGCCATACCTCCCGTACCAAAAAAAAGTTGCCAAAATTTTACATAGTATGTGCTACGTGTTCCTTATTTCCATTGGATTTCTACTGGTTTGCAAACTGTTGCCGAGTAAGAGATGGTAGTAAGGAAGAGGTGCAAAACAAAAACACTGCAAGGCTTTATCCAGCAGCTACTTAGAACAAAGTATCTTGTTGGCTTTTTGATTTTTGCAGTCTGGTACCTTTTTTTTGCTTCAGAAATCACTCTGAAGTATCCTTCACCTTTCCTTTTTGCTGCTCGGGTTCTTTAAAGGGAGCTGAATTCACTGGAAATTACAAAAAAAAAAAAAAAAAAAGAATGTTTTTTTTTTGTAACCTGCTGCTCCCTATCCCCTTGTGTGGCCACGTACTGCAGGGGAACCTGATACAAATTTCGGTCTGGGGCTGCTTCTTACAGCTGATGTAGATTTTCTTAGCTGGTTCATAATGGAACTAGTGACTGCTCCAAGTGGCAGGGCCCTGTGGGCACTAGGAAAACAAGTGATGGGAGAGAAGAGGCCTTTGGCTATTTTGGTGGCTGAAGAAAATGAGGGGTGTGGAGAAGAAAGGAAAAAGCTGAGCACAGTGTTCCATTAAGAATATTAAGTAAACAAAATATTTGTGCACGCTTAGAAGTCCTTTTGCTTTTAAAGGTGATTATTTTCAATCCTTTGTGCACCTCATGTGTATTTTCACTTTTGTCTATATCCCAGTTAGTAGCAAGTTAGTTGTGTGGTGAGAGAATAGATAAGTGACCATAGCTTGAAAAAGTTTGGTCATCAAAATCAGCTTCATAGTAGAGTTGTTTAAGGAATAGAGACCCCTGCTCAGAGGAGGAGGGAAAGAGAGAGTGTGACATTTGGAAAAAAAAAAACTTACACCCCTACCCCACCCCAAAAAGAGGGGGTGGAACCAAAGAAAACCAACCCAACCATAAATGTCACAAGCCACAAAGATGAAAAAAGCCATTTTTCTGAAGGACACTAAAACTTGCCATTAGATTTAAAGCAGTGTTTAATTCTTTACTAAAAAAAATTAAATCTTGACAACCTTTTCTGTTAACAACACCTGAAAAATGAAAGTTTTTTCCTTTTTAATGAAAAATTCAATGTTAATATGGCAATGGCAGAATCTTCAGAATTTTCTTTTTAAAGTGCCTTTATGGTCCACTCAAGGGAACTCACAAATAATAAATTTAGCTTTTAGTTTAATTAGTGATGTGAAGAATTGTTGGGCTAAAACCCAAAAGCAGATGATAACAGGTGAGAGCCTACTATCCAGGTGATCCACTCAAACACAAGAACCGCAGCTGGGCTTACGCTGCTCGATGTGCCTGCTTTGCACCATGGGGCTTGGACGTGCCCATACAAACCTCGTGGCCGCCCTTGTGGAGCTGGCAGTCCATTCACAAAGCTGCAGGTTCCTTCAGAGTGCCCGAGTTTCTCGTGCAAGGAGAGGGCGGCTGGGCGGGCTGGTGGCTTTGGGCGCGGAGCTGGCGGCGGCGCTGGCACTGCTGGCCCCGCGCGCGGCTTTCCGACGGCTGGCCCCGGGCAGAGGTAGTAAACAAACCCCGTGTTTTGCAGGCAGTGGTAGGAAATTTGATCATCAGCACAGAGGGATCTGTGAGGTAATCCAAGAGTCATATTTTCATTCTCAATGCTGAGATAATGCACCTCTGCGAAGCGGCCGCTTCGCTGGGCTGTATGTGCGAGATGAAAGGGGAAAAGTGTAGTTAGGAGCCAACTATTGTGTCTTGCATGGGCTTTGGGAAAAAATTTTCTTTGTCTAAATTTTATGGAAAATCCTTATTCTGAGCGGTAGTACAGATTGCTTTTAAATCTGGGTCTGGGATTAAATGAGTCAACACAAAGAGAAGTATTGCTGCAGTTTGCCTGTGGCTTAGCCAAGTTTTGTCTGCTTGAATTGCTGAATTGGGTCTGAAATTCGAGCAATAACATTTCCTCTTCAAGTATTGTGCTGACCAGATCAGTGTGTAGAAATAAAAAGTGGTGATGTTTCTTAACAATTCAGTATTTGAAACCCTTCTCCTTTATTCTAGGGAGTAAGGTAAGTTGAAGATGAACTGGCTGTTTCATGAGCTAACAGCTTGATTAGACAAAATATAGTAATGGTGCCATCAGGGTGCCCTGTAATATAGACTAGAAATTAAATACCTTTTAATACAAGTGATATAAACACCTCTGTTTATCAGTTAACTGAACCTGAGTTTGTTTTTGAAAGAAATTCAGAGTACCTTCATTTAAGGTAGGAAGTGTGATCATTTGGTTTTGTATTAGTCAGAACTAATTTTTAGGAAAAAAACATGTTGAGATCTCTAACTGCATGAGTATATGCATACAAAATTTCATAGATAAAGATGGCTTAGAATATCCATTCAATAAGCTTTATTTTAATGGACTTCCTGCTGTTTATGAGGTACTTTCAGGAGTTAAATGTGAAAAATTTAGAGTGAAAAGATTGCTTAAGTCAAAATTTTCAGTGTGAAGCGTGGGGCAGGCAGAGACTGCAGCACCTCTTGCAGGACAAACCACTCCAGTGGCTCAGTCTGTCATTACTTCCACTTAGCATAAAGAAAATAATGACAATTCCCCCTCCCACACCCTGTAACTAGAAAACTACTGCTTTTTCCCCCAAGCGCACTGATCTGAATTGAGAGTTAAGGATTATTTATTTTGTCCTGTACACGTGGCTGCTTTTTCCCCCCCTTTCTTCCCACTAGAAGTGTGTTAAAAACACTGATTCGCTCTGTTGTGCCCAAGCATCAGCTACTTGAAGCAACCTGAGGGGGAGAAACTAATGTACTCTGTGTGGGGGTAGCTTTTGTGTGGGATTTTCCCTGCCTGTTTTTATTTTGCTGGCTGCAGAGTAAATAATAAGACACCTCTTTCCCTTCCCCTATAAATTCAGTTGATTACCAGCAGTTTTCCATTTGGCTAGGAGAGTTGCTAACTTTGTTTCCATGGCTGTTCCTGTCAGGACTTTTCATACAGAACTCATTTCTTACCGTATGGCGTTACCCACACTCCATAGAAGGTTTTTTGCTGTGTGGTGTTTTTTTAATGTTTCATCTCCAGCTGTCTATGTTCAGTTTGGGTTGTCAGTGAAGGAAGGCTGAGAACTGACAATTTTTGTGTTCCTGCCATTCTTTGGAGCTCGGGGAGAAGAGGGGCTGTTTTGGTGAGTGGGTTTGCAGTGGCATCAAGTGTAGCTGTCAGAGCTGGGGCACCACAGGCTGGGAGGCAGCACTGGGGGTACCAGCCTTGGTTCTGTGGGTATTGGCACACTCTGCACCTGTGCCAAGACTGTTCCAGGTAACCAGCATGGTTACAGACCTAGAACACAGGAAATGAATAAGCTTTTGCTCTTTGCTTGCTCTTAAGAGTGGCAAAGGTAGACCATTTGCTTTCTATCCCATAGGTATTGAGTTCAAACAGTTCAATGGACTAAGATTGTGGATGTTCACTTGATCTGCTTTCAAACATGTTTAAGTCTTTTTCCATAGGCTCTTGTTGAAAAGGAGTATGTTTGTGCTCTGTGGGTTTAAGGCATTAATGTTGTGTGTAGTTTGTATGGCTGCTGAAATAAGAGACTATTAATGGTGTTATTGTTGAGAAATGGGAATTAAGGAGTAGGAGGCAGCATGTTTCTGGGGGGGAGGGAGGATGGCAAGAAGGGCTCTGGTGAGAGTGTAGGTACAACCGTGTGGAAGTGCAGTCACTTTGATACTTGCATTTGTTTCCCTCTGTAAAATTTTCACACATCTATGAGATAAAAAAAAAATGGGGACTGTGAGCAAAAGCATGATACTTTATTCTTTGCTTTATGATTGTCTATCTTCTCTTATTTAAAATTATTTTCCCCTATGGGGAGGTGCAATCTGATGTGATTTGCCTTTGCTAAGTGTCATATAAAATACAGAGTGAGACTGTATTAGTGAAAGTGTACAGTGAGACTTAATACAGGGAGGCAAAAATAGACAATTTTGACACCCTTTTAACTTACTGGGAACTTGGTCTATTGAAGGAAAAGATCCTGGTGTACATATTGAGGGCAGAGAGAGAATGAAAGGGTATACATAAAAGTGAAGAAGACAAGCCACAATTTCAGCATTTTCTTTCTCCCACTACCCTCTTCCTAAGACATATTTAGTATTGTTTCATATGTGTGGAGGGTTCCTGTGAGCTGGGAGCACTGGGTGTCCCTGCACATGTTTGTTCTGCCTATTGATGTAGGAGAGGTGGCCCCTTCAGAGATCACTAAAATGACTTTTAGTAAATTATCCATCTTTGTGGCACTTTGCCCTTTCCGTCTCTGTGCACACATGTAGCACAAATATGCTGATTTTGCCTGGTGAAGGGGCACAGTGGTGGCTGCTTGTTTTACTTGTTTTCAGTGTTGCAGATATATTTGTGTGCCCCAAATACAAAGCTCCAGAAGAAATATGTTGGCAAATGGTTGTCAGCAGTGGCTTAAAGCAACTGAATTCTCTTACCAGGATAGTACTTGAAAAGAAGAATCAGAATGTGTGCAATTCCTCTTAAGGAAAGTAAATTTTTGCCAAACAATTGTTTATGGAGTGCAGAAACCAGAGAAGTCTCTTTTCTTACCCAAAACACTTTTATTACGTATCTTTGAAAAAGAGAAATGAGTGGGAATACCTGTTCACATTCTGTGGACATAAGTAGCTTTCCAAAACCTTATACAGAGCACAAACCTAATTTGCCCAGACTTTTTTTTTTTTTGCAGTTGACATCTATTTGCAATACCTATTTAGAATGGGAGAAATGAATTAAGAAATCTGCTTAAACTGGAAAAAGTGCATACACAAGTCTTATGTGAGTCACATTGATGAGAGGTGCTGGCACGGTTTTACTAAGAATTTCAGACTAGATGGGCTAAATATTAAAAGAAACTGAAGTGTAATAAAATACCTTCATGGGATGAGAAAGGAGTGGTTTTTGTTTTACCCACTTGGTGTGAGTGTAAGTAGTCATAAAGTAACAAAACTTGAGATTTTTTCAAAGCAGAACATAACAAAACCTCTGTAGGGTTCCGCTGCCTGGGATAAAAAAGCTTTAGGATCTTTGCATATTTCTACTTCGCTGAGGAAAACAGGGTGATGAGGAAGATGGAAAGCATCCTGAAAGAGCTAACTGCCTGAGATGGGAGTGTTTTTCCAGGAAGATACTCTATACTTTTTCCTTTCCCCACCTATTGAGCGGAGTTCTGACCCCGTGCAAGGAGTGCTTGCAGAAACCAGATCGCATCCTCACGGAAGCAGCTGCAGCTCCGTTAAACTCAGTCAGGATTTGTCAGCTTCACCCCTTTCCCTCTGCCACACTTTTGCGCTGGGTTTGGGGTTTTCCCGAGGCGCCGCAGGGCCGGTTTCCTGCGGGCGGGTGCCGGCGGGGCCGCTCGCATCCCGGTGTGCCGGGCCCGGCGGAGCCAGCGGGAGGAGCGATCGCGGGCGGGCGGGCGGGAGCTGCGTCCGCGCCTCCGGCCCCACGTGCGGCACGGGAGCGCCCTGCCCGCCGCTCCTCAGCCCCTGCCAGCGCCAAACAGCCGGCTCCTGTCAGCCCTCCCTCCTGTGTGTACAGCTACGAGCTTCGTGGGCTTGTAGGCGTCCTTAAGGAATGTATTGGGACTTCTCTAATAGCAAACGAAATGGCAAAATCTCAATGTGTCCGTGATCTTATGCAGGTTCTGTGTGATTCCTCTCTCGGCCATGCAGAGCTTTATTCAATTATATTTTTCCCCCACGGCTAATTGAGATACAGAAATAGTGAAATAAAAAATTTCACATGCAGCGGTAAATAGCAGATTTCAAACTTGTGCACTAGGAGACAAGTTAAAATTACTTGCAGCCAAGAAACTGATGAAGGTACAAATAGCTCCAAATTAAGTGGTGTGTTTATAGCTACTCTTGTACTTTTGAAGTGACCTTTCAGTTTTGTACAATAGGTGTCTCACTATTGCCATAAATTGAGGTGCACAACAGGACTGTACCTGTTTTGTACTTAGCTTGCCGTTTTCTTTTGCTGTTTGTGAATGTGGCAGGGGAACCAGTAATTTTAAGGTGACATTTCTTCCTTGCTTGTGTCCTTTCCTTCTCCTTTTCAGAATGTTCAAGTTATTTCTGGGCTACAAATGTTGGCTGGCTAAAGTTTTAAATTGTATCAAACTTTTTCAGTCCCTTGAAGCCACAAGGGGAAGGAAAAAGCCCAGTGCCAAACCTTGTGCTAGTCCTTAGCATTAGATGATTAAAAGCACAGATTGCATTTTCTGGTCCATCATTCGGGAGTCGAGCAGTAGAGAAGATTTTCAGAAGGATTTCCTTCTGAAATGAGATGTGAGGTGGTAGCTTTGTTAAACTTGTATAAGTGTTTCTGGAAAGGACTTCCTCCCCTCCAGCCCCTTCTCACCAGTGGATGTCCCCTGTTCAGTGGGAGCATTGGTGGCCAAACTCGGATGTGGGGCTGGGATGAGACCTGCTGTGGGTATGGGGTGTTGGGCTTGGGTCCTTCTGTGAATGGTGCTCCCTGCTAGGAAACTCATGAATTTTAATTTGAATCTACAAGTCTGAGAGTAATGGCACAACATGCTTGAAGCACATTGAATAGTGTATTGGCTGCCAATTTTGTGGTTTGGGGTTTTACTGTATTAAAATTGCCCAGTATTTTTAATGTTGTATGCACATCCCCTTTTATGTTCTACCTCAGGACCCAAGTTCCAGGTTGCTGTGTGCGATTATATTTTGATGTTTCAGAGCAGTGTGTCACTGCTTTAGGGTGACTGTTCTGCAGCAGTATCACTAGCTGAGATGGTGGTCTGAGGGAAACTTTGCAGGCTTCAAGGAAATGTTCTGCTCTCTCTATTACAGTGAGGCAGCTCCTGACTTTCCCTGCTTTACTGAAAATGAAACCTTAACAGGGTTGTGTGTGGTTTGGGTTTTCGTTCTCCCTTCCTTGCCTATTTATATGATCAAATGCTGAAGTCTGCTCCTACTTGCTTGAGAGGGAGTGAAAACAGCTGAGAAATGCTACAAAACTAAGGCTTGATTTTGTTTTCTGGCCAAATCATGTTTGTTGCTTGATCCATGGTCGCTGTAGTGTTGGGGATGGCACCTCCACATGAGGAGCAGTTCGGGCAAGTGGCTTTGTGCTGTAACCTCTGCTTGTGCCTTGAACAAAGCCTGTGGGGAAGAGCGTTTTAAGATGTAAAACACTCACTGCAGGCCTGGGTAGGTGGTGGTGTTAGGGAAAGGAGTGTATTTTAAAAGGATTTGGGGGCAAAAAGGAAAGCTTTTGATTTTATTGCTAGACAGGAACATCTCAAAAACTTGTTTTGCTTGAAGACTTCACTGGCTTGTATAAATTTAACTGTTATTAAAAAAATCCTTAAAGTGTTAAGCATTTTTTTCTGAGAGAGGCCATTATTGAATAATTAAAATGTGAGGTAGAACTAAGTGTTTGAACACAAGACACTTATTTTAGCTGCTTTGGTGTACCAAAATGCAGTTGAGACTTTTGAAGTGTCTGCTCTCTCTTGTCCCCTCTCCCTTCCCCAGAGCTCCCCAGGATGGTCAGGCTGACCCCACTGGCTCAACATACCTGAGCCTAGCCGAAACTGTGTTAATCTACACATTCTTGTAAATCCCAAGGGGTTTGTGGCATCTCTGGCATTTATTTGTTCTCTCACTTTGGGGGAAGGGAGAAGACAAAGGACTTGGCTGTGAAGGCAGCCAGCACACTGCCAGGCTTTGCAGCAGCACTTCAAAGTGAATGTTTTGTTTAGTAGATAAGTGAAAACTGATGTAAATTTGGGGTGAAGATACAATAAATTTACTGATTCTTACCCTTTCCTCCCAATAAGGAATGAAGAATGTTAATCATGTAAATATTAGAAAATAGTCCATCATTAGATTAATGAAAAGCTTAATATTAAACCAAATGTATTTAAATTTGTATTCCTTACCTTGAAGGATTGTGACATTGTGATGCATTGTCTTGTTGAATTATAAAAAACAAAACAACAAAAAACTCTTCAAGTGTGTAAAGGAGAACCCAGTACAAATACATGGGATCATCACACCCATTTATAACAGAGAATTAGATACTGAAGGCCTTAAAGCTAAAATAGAAATACTCTTCAGGAAAAGTGGAGGCTTCATGAAATGTAACAGCTGTCAAATGTGTAACAAGTATTTCTGTAACAGTTCTTTGGACTTGAAATGGTTTTGACCTGACATTCCCCCCTCGGCGATCTGTTGGTTTTTTTGAATTCTGTATTTGATTTTGCCCCTTTTAGTATGACAGATGCTAAAATGTATGACACTGCTATGTATAGTCTATCTTGCAATAATGTTTTCTCTGGGTTTTTTTTTAAACTATTTTCTTTAATTTATCTGCAGGAGTCGGAAGCTTCAGATCAGGAATATCCCGCCTCACTTGCAGTGGGAGGTAGGAAGTTACTTTAAAAAAAAATTTATTTTTGCTTAAAAACTATGCTTCTGTTTCTCTCTTTATCCACAGGACTTTTCCCCTTCCCCCACCTTCCACTTGCGTTGCACACACCACCCATTCTGTTCTGGGGAGAAATCCTTTGGAAGAGGGAACAATAGAGCCTTCTAAGCAATTCAGATAACTGCCTTCATTTCTGTTTTCCAAGTTAACCATAAAAAATGTTGAAATGGATTCCTTGGTGAATGCTGACTTCCTGATGCAGTCACTCTCTTAGACTGAAAGCTCATCCATTTTGGACCTTGCTGGTGTTCGGTGTATGAGTTCAGCAAACTTAATAAAAATTCTTATTTAAATAATTGGTCAAAAACTTTTACAGAAGCAGAAATTTAGTTCTGGTCCCTCTTTGGGTGTGGATGTTTTGGGGGCTTTTATTTTCCTTGCTCCTCTGTATTGGTGGCATTATGGCAAATTGTTTGTTCACAGTATTCTGATTATTGGCTCTCACCAGTATGATATGTACTTGCTATTTACACTCCACAAATAGTGTTCTAATTTTTGCAGTAGATTGCCAGCTGTGAGAACAGATAAATAAGTTTTCTTTACTCTTTTTTCTGCCTTGTATATGTCTAAAATGTTTTTTTCAAGTTTTATTAGTGTCAAGCCATCCTCCTGCCTGAGGGGATTTGGAGGGTGGTGGTTTTGGGGATAAAGATCCTGTAGCATTGTTCTCCAGCTTGGTCTGTGGCCTTCATCTGACTTTCCATCTGCAGCTACTTCTTTGTTTGCACTGCCTGATTGCCTCCTAGCTTTGAAGGAAAATGGAGGCACTGGTCTGTTGAACCAAGGCTGTCACCACAGGGTCTCTGTCCGGTGTCACAGCACCTCTCTCTGCTCCAGCCTGCCTTTCTGCTGCCAGCTGTCCTTTGAGCTTTTCCTCTGCACCTCCCAAGCCTTGCACACTCCTCAGCTTACCAGTATCCACTTGGTATCTCTTATTTCAATTTCATAACTGCTTTTTTATGTCAAACTTCTGGGAAGCATAGTAATAGAGATGGTTGAGGCTGACTAATTTGAAAATGAAGTTATTTTTTGGTACAAAATTCCTCTGAGGATTTTGTGTAGGAATAATAAGTATCACAGCAGAGGCATACAACTCAGATGTGAATAAACAGATGTTTAACAGAAGTGCTGAGTAGTTAAAAGAAGAGCAGAGTACTTAAAAATGCTTCTACCTGCTCATGACTCCTTACACATGTAGCTGATACTGCTAGTATAATACAGGTATCTAACCTGTTTTCCATTTGATTTCTGACTGAAATGATCCCTCTTCTCTGTTGTTGCAGTTTCTGTAGTGACATCTGGTCTCAGACAGATATTTTCTCTGCCCATCTTTTTAAAAACACTTTATCTTCCTAAAGTTCCCAAGGAAGAGCCAAAATTGTCCCTGTTAAAATCATCTCAGCATTGCTTACATGCTCTAAAGTTACTTTTACAGACCTGACCCTTTGAGCACAGAATTTATAGACCCAAAAGTTTCTACAATACTTTTTTTGCATTCTCCTGTGACACCAGAGTTGCCTGGCAAGTTCAGTTTGTACACTAACTTCCTAAAACTTTTCTTTGTAAATGCTGGTGGTCTGGCACCTCTGCACTCAAGCAGGTAAGCTTTGCCTGTCCTTAAAATAGTAGTGCTGATAAAGTACAGTGACTGGTGATTTAATTCATCAGAGAATTGTCCCATGTCAGTTTACATTGGGTTCTGGTATCTTGTTTTTGGTGTTAAAATCCTTGAAAAAACTTCCTTTGAACTCTGTAAGAAGGTTTTTGATGATTCCCCCTTAAAATAAGTCTTTCTTAAAGGAGAGAGTAGAAATGTATGTGTTCAAAAAAGGTATTTATATTGAAGCAATGTTCTTGCAGAATGCGTTCTGAGTGGATGGTATGTGAGTGTGCATGTGTAGCAGCTGGAGTGATTTTACTTAGATTGTGTTTTATAGTCCCTCTGTGCCAATTCACTTGCCTCATCACCCCTTTGTTAATTGCTTGAATCAAGACTGATTTCTAATAGGTGTGAAATCCTTAGAACCAGAGCAAAACAACTGATGAAAGAGGTCTTTAGGTTAGTTAGTCCAGCCCTCATGTATGTTCCAGATTGAAATACAAAACACACTTTGTACTCTGCAGCACCTTTCCTTTTACTGTGACACAGGATATGTGAAAAGAACAGCAGATTAATGTTCCTGTGAACTGTTTTACCCCAGTAAAGCCACAGTTCAAAAGGTTCTGGTGCCATCCTTTGCAAAAGCTGTAGTAACTATCTTGTTTTAATTTTTTTTTCTTTATAAGAACAAGCTCTTTATAAAAAGCCCATGGGAGTGCCCCTAGAAGTCAGTGTGCTTGCCTCTGGTTCTGTGAGTCACAGCTGTCCTTGTGGCCAGGGTGTCACACAGTGGTTCCTGCATGCCTTGGGCCATGTGGGACTGGGACCAGTGAGGACCTCTGTGCACAGAGATGGCCCTTGGCCCATAAGAAAACACCCACAGGACCCTCTTTAAAGGGATGCATCTATAATATTCTCAAATACAGCTCATCTGGAACAGAGATTGGTAGCAGCTCCCACTTCTGAGCACCACAGATGAGTTTTGCATCCTGGTTTCCAAAACCAGAAAACTTTTCAGGGAATACTGAAGGTTAATTTGAACTGAGAATGTTTTGAGTTCCATCACCTGAGGAAGGTGCCCCACTGTTGATATAGGTCCTTTGTTCTCCATGTAGGTAGAAGCTGGCTTTTGAGATTTGTGGAATGCTGGAGTAAATCCATTTCTGGTGAAAACCTAGAAACCATTCCACTGGTGTACCCTCTTATCTTTCTAAGAGATGTGCATGTCTATTTAGTAAAATTTAGTGCCATTAGTAGAAGAGAAGAGAGAAATCATTTAGTGATAAGGAGATTTTGACTTCCCCCCCTAGATGTAACTGTGTGTCCTGAAAACTCATGGTAAGGCACTTGTCCCACAGTTATTCTATATAGATTGGGAAACAGTGGGTATAAATGGCCAGAGAGTAACAAGACTTGTCAGGAATGAAGTTATTGAAATTCAGAGTAGCTATTTGCTTTTCTGAGTGTCCCTTTTGACAAAATATTCCAACTAATGTTCTCCTTCATGTAGGTTGACATTACTGATTAAAATATGACTCTCAAAAGCAGTCATAGCAATTGGGCTTGTTTCCTCTGTGTTATGTAAGCCCTCACTATGCACTTATCAGACCATCATGGTATAGGCAAAAAAGGTAAGATAACCCTTTTAGACCGTATTCAGAGCTAAGTGGTGGAGAAAAGGGCAGATAATGAACTGCTGTAATCTGCTGAGTTACTACTTTGAAGCAAAACTGTAAGGTTGCTATCCTGAAGAGCTCACTTGAAAAGTGCAGCTGTAAAAGATAAAATTCTAATTTATTCCAAGTCATTCAAGGTTAAGTTTGTACAAAACTTGTCTGGTAATTAATTTGAACTTCACAAGATTTTTGGCAAGATTCTGTAGGTTTCTGTATGTGTGGGTTGGGTACTCTTGTGCTCCTTGCCCAGATAGGAGAAGCTGGAGGTGGAGGGAAGACAGCATCTCTGTATGAGCTAAGAAAATGTAGAAGTTGCCTTAGACTGTGGTTGGGGTCTGGACTGATAAAGGGTCAAGTTTCTACTCATCCATGAATTCACTTGCATCTTGCCCCTACCCTCACTGGGCTGTCTCTGAGGATTCTGGATCAGTGACTGGTTCCATAGAAGCATAATGACTTCTGCATGCATAATCTTCCTTTTAGGCTGCTTACACATAATTTGCCTATAGAGGTTATTGTATCCATAATTTGTAATTTGGAGCACTCAAGCATGATCAGATCTTATTGTTTAAATAAATCCTTTTATCTTGTTGCAAAGTCTCTTTTGTGAAGCAAATTGTCGAACAGTTAGTGCATCACTTTTAGTGGTAATATGTGGGTAGTAGCAGTGTAATATGTAGTGGTAGTACTCTTCCCCTTTTCTGTCCTCATTTTTCAAATACAGAGCCCAGACTGATGCTAAGAATCATGACCAGTGAAGGATTTGGAAAACCCTTGTTTCCTATGCTCTAGATATACCAGACTTATCTCTTAATCATTAGAAACAAGTACTCTGGCTGTGTTGCTGCTGCAGAAAAGTAAATAGATGTCTTTTTACTCTTTCCTGAACTGCAATCTGTAGCTGATTTGACTCCTAGTTTGTAATGGCAAGTACTCTCTCTCTTAGCTTGTATATATTCAGCACTGGAGGGGTATTTGCAAGACAAAATTATAGGCCCTCTGGAAGGAGATATAGGTATGGTGATTTAAAACTGAAGTACCTATGCTTCTGGTGTACCACAACGGGAATTCAAAGAGTTCTGAGAAGGAGCTGTGCAATGCCATCCCCTTTTACCTCTCTTTCTTTTAAAACATTTTAAAACTGACATCTATGGGTGTAGAAGATGCTTCGAGAGATTTTCTCTCCAAATATTTTTTCCATGTTTAGTGAATAAAACACTAGAGAACAGACTTTCAGGACACAGATGGTGCCAGAAATGGCACTTGCTGGCTCAGCAGGAAGGTAGCTGTTGAAGAGTTCCCACTTATCTTCTGTGGGCTTATTTCCTTATCGGTTTGGATGGAGCAGATAAACAGATAGTGTTGATGAACTTGGTAACAAAAAAGGTAGACTAAAAGCTGAGCCTGTGAAGTGTGAACCTGTTGAGTGAGCAAAGAAAGCAGGAAAAATGCTGTGAATGTGTATTCCTAGCTTTGCTGTGAGACTTGCAGGTTGCTTTCGGGGACAGAAATGTGTGGGAAGGAAGGTCTGATTTAGCTCTTCTGAAAGCAAAAGAATGTTACTAAAGAGGGTTTGCTTTTCCTCACTTTTTCATGGAAATGAAAAATGAAGTCTCATAGTTATGTGGAGACCTCCAATGTTTCAGATTCCCCAAGCAGAAGTAGTAATGGAGAAGGATTTCTAGAGCTGCAAAGTGAGTCCGGTTTCTGATTTCCGACCGTGCGAGGAAGGTGGAGATGTCTCAAACCTATCTGCATATTTTGTAAGACAACTTTGAGTATCACTAAAAGAATAGATACTGATTCTCACTGGGCAAATGTTTGTAAGCCTTACGGTGCATAAGTAACTGTCCTGAGGATCTGTAGTAGCTTGTATTGCTGCTTTGAATAAAGCAGCTAAGCTCTGTGGGGTCACTGCATCTCTGAAGAGATGCAGTGTAAAAACTAATCTTTGTGAGCTTAAGATGCAGGGTATGAAGAGGACAGGTGGGGATCTTGTGGATTTTAAGAAAAGAAAACCAATGAAACTATAGCAATTAAGAATAAGTTATGATTATGTAAAGCAGATATTTTTCATAAAACCAAGATGTAAATGGGAGCTGCAGGAATGAGCTGTAAGTAAAATGAAAAGAACTCTACAAGCAGGGTGACTCAACAGTAAAGATGTATACAATATATCAAAATAGGGTCTCTCACCTCAAGCTTCCTCTAAGAATCCTAACTTGATGTAGTGCTATAAAAATAATGTTTAGCTATAAAAACGCTAGCAGAAAGCTAAGCATGCACAAATCTGCTGCTGCCTGCTAGGTCTGGGAATCTCTGGTAGGGATCTTTGAGAAAACAGTGTGCTACATCAGGCACTAAGCTGTATTTCTTGTCAATTGCTACTTGTCCTACTCAGCAGGTGAATGGAGAACATGTTATTCTGCTCCCTGCAACAGTCTTTTACATACTGGAAGACCTATGATGCTTTGGGAGGTTTAAGGAGGGAGTTTAAGTTCTTTCAACTTCTTCTCAAGACTCTTATTTCTAGACTATTGATTGTTGTGAAGTCTCTTGCCTGGGAATGTCCCATGAGGCTTCTCCAGAGTAATTTCTATAGTTTAGGATTGCTTTGAGCTCTTGGCACCAGGTATATTGTCACTCCATTTCAGCTTTGTGCCATCTTCAAATTTAGTGAGCAGAAACCTGACATAACACTAGATGGTGTATTCCCTGCAAACCCTGTGAAACTGAGCCTTTTGGTTTGACAGGGGGCTGGTGATGACTGTGACCTACAGGGATCCCAGGGTCAGCCTCTCACCTGCTGTTGTACTGTTGGCAGAGTCTGCCTTATGGGCTTGTTGTACGGGAGAGTGTCAAAAGCCTTTGGAAGGGAGAACCCCTTCCTTTCCCTGATGAGTTCTCTTAGGATGAGAAACTGGAGATATTTATCAAGAATTATGTACATCAAACAAAATTTGAATCTTGATCACATACTTCATTTGATTCCTAACTACAGGATAGAGGGCAGGGTACCTTCTGGGGCAGTGCAGACCCTCAGAAAGGCACTGCTTCCTCCTGGGCTTGGCTCTATACCCAGGGGAGCATGGGGGGCTGCCTTTGCTTCTCCTCTGACAAGAAGAAAAGAGAGGGTGATCATCTTTCCTTTCTTATCTGACCTGGGACACCCACTCTGAATTAACTGCTTTTCCTCATCCATGTATATTTCCCATTATCTGGCTGGGCTTAGCTGCAGGTGAGGCAATCTGATACACGAAAGTGACCGTGGCAGACCACCCAGTTTTCACTTCAGATGACATACTGGCTTGTGTTGGGATTTTAATTGCCTGGCTTAATTATTAGAGGGTGATATTTACAGGTATATGTGAGGTAATCAACACTACTTGCAGGTGTTTAAAATACAGTGAGGGAGTGGAGGTCCTGGGATAAATATGCAATTAGCATACTTCTCACTTAGGTTGATTTATTCTTACAGATGTGTTGGTTACAGCACTGCTGATAATTGTCATACAGTTGTTATTAAAGAGGGGAAAAATCCAGCGAGGAAAGCTAATTTTCTTTGAGATTTGGGCTGCAGCATTTTTTAATTTAAATCAGAGTCCTACTAAAAACAGTTGATAGTGATACTTTCATCAAACGTCTGCCCCTCTGTAAGACTTAATGTCCTAGAAGTCCCTAATGAAGGTATTTTGTTCTTCTTCTATTATAGTTGTAGGCTTAGAAAAGTCACATTGCATTAGTTAATACAAAGGTTTCTCTAGGAAACTTGTATTGTAGTAGCTAAGTAGTGAGTAAGGAAGTTAGAGGTGAGGTCAGGGCTCTGTTGAGAGCCCAGAAGCCCAGAAGATATAGAAGGTGATCTTCCAACCAGAGGAACTAGACTTAGTGTTAAAACCCTGCTTCAGAGAAATGAGGAGACTCATGGTATCACAGCTGGTTGACTGACCTAATTCCTAGGTGTGCAAGTTGCTCTTCTTACTCCAGGGAATTAAGCCAAAGGACATTAAACCAAAAGAAGAGGAAGTAGAAGATTTTGGGCTGTGCTGCAGGAAATGTGGTGATGGGTGGATGTTCAGGAAGCCACAGGACTCATATGGCAGAGGCAAGAAATTTGGCTGAGGAAGTTTTAAACTGTGCCTTGAGGTGTCTCAGCTTTTTGATCATGACCTTGAGCCAGCTGAGTAGTAAGTTGCAGTGACTTTGGAGCAAGGTTTGTGAGATGCTGTGGAGGGGACAAGGAGTGGAGAAAAGGTTCCATTTGGACCTGAGACTTTTAAGCTGGGCCACACAACTTTGTGGTTCAGTGAGTTGTCTACGTATCTGCTTTAGGAGTGTAAACTGCTTTTGGTTGTGATGGGCTCTAATTGTCAAAACACAGCAAACTGGTGAGTTTTAAGTGTTAAATTCCAGCTAATATGTGCATAATATTTGTCTTTTGAGACTGCTTTTGTAGCCTGGTCTTACTAGTCTTACTTCCCTTTCAGAATTCAATGCTAGAAATAGCCATGTGAAGGGTATAGAAAAAGGAAGAAATGTTTCAGTGCAACTGTTTGACCAAAAACTTTCTCCCATCCATTGTCCTGTGACTCAGATGAGAAAGTCTGTTCTCATTACTGATTTTTAGTCTTCTGTGATAAGGGAAATTACAACTTGTAATCTCTTAACTTTTCAGAAATGTTCTAATACCTAAAACAGCTGTTAGTGTGCAAGAATTTTGGCATTGTCACCATAGGGTTGCTCGGCACTGTTAAAACAACATGTTGCTAGCAAGCCTAGAATAATAGTTACTTGTTTACCCTGTCACTAACAGTGACCCCAAAACTTGAGAAATCTTAACATAGAAAATTTTCTTGGTTCAAAACTTTTTGGGAAACCAGCCACCAATCCTTCCTTTTTGTCTGCAGTTCTAGAAACATGTTGGTGGAGATCTTTGTTCAAGGACTCAGTTGTAAAGGTGTTGCACTCCTTAGCTATAATTTCTACTTAAGGAGTCACTTTAATCAGGATGCAACCATTTATCCGGCATTGTGACATGTTTGTTCTGAGAATTACAAAACCATTCAGGTTGAAAGGGGTCTCAGGAGGTCTACAGACCAACTTTCTGCTCAAATCAGAACTCTGGATTGAATTCAAGCCACTTTGCTTAAGGATTTGTCCCCTCCAGGAGATCTCTAGAACTGCAGTTCTGCAACCTCCCTGGGTGACCAGTTCAAAGGATTGATTATCCTGCTGGTGAGAATTATTTTCCTTGTACCTGGTGAGGACATCTGTTGTGCCAGCTTGAACCTGGTGTCTCCTGCTCTCCCACGCTCCCCCTCTGTGGAGAGCTTGGGTCTGTCTTCTCAGTGGCCTCTGGGGCAGGCTGCTGCTATGCTCTCCCCAAAGCCGTCAGTTTTTGGGCTCAACACGCCCATTTTCCTCAGCTTTTCCTTGACTGGAGAGGTGTTCCAGTCTCCAGTCACCTTGGTGGCCCTTCGCTGAGTTTATTCCAGGTTCTCAATGGCTGTCTTGTGCTGGAGGTCCCAAAACTGGCTGAAGTTTTTTTCCTGTGAGTGGTTATCCCCTTTTACTCAGTATTCATTAAGTTTCCTCCATCCATTGCCTGTGTTCTTGTCAATGCAGGATGTTTTTGACCTCCTCTGCTGCCAGATCAGACATTTGTTTCTTCCCTCCAGGTAGGATGTGGCCAGGTAGGGTGCCATCCTCTGAGCCCTAATGTTACCCAGTAGAGCATCATTACTGGAATTTGGGCTGAATGTAGAACCTCTGCAAGTCTCTAACCTATATATATAGCAGGCAAACCTGTCTGGGAATGGTGTTGCAGCTCTGCAGATAGATCTTGGATGTTGTATGCCATTGCTGGATGAATTTCCTTAAACACAGTGATAAATTAAGCCATTGTTCAAACCACCCTTAAGTGAGGCAGCCTGGAAATCAAGTGAGTAGCACCACCACAGTGCTGGGAAGAGCTGCATTTCACAGGTTCATTGCCACTGGTACTCCAACAGCATAAACCCCAAACTGCCAAGGAACTGCTTGCTGAAAATGGTAGGTTCTGAAGCTTTACAACTTCATAGCAAGTCTCAAAATGTGTTTTTGGCCCACAAAGTAATATGCTTTTCTTATAAGAAATATATGCTTATCCCTGTCAAAGATATTGACATAGTTTTTCTTTGTCTCTTAATTAATTATTCATGCTGCCTGATATCAAAATCTTACTCGGTTTTCTCTCTGTCAAATAAGGAGCCAGTAGTTCCTACTGGTGTTAAGTCTTCTGCTGAGGTGCTGGTTTTAGATGCTGAGAGTGCAGCCCAAAAACTCCTGAAGAAATTAGACATCCATACCTTTTCTGTGAAGCTGCTGGTAAAGCTACATGCTTTTATAAGGAAAAAGACCCTTCAAATGTTGTAAAATTGGTGTGATTAAGAAAATAGTTACTCCTGCCCCACTCTTAGGTAAGTTCTGAACTAATTTCAGTTACCAGCCTTGAAAGAAGAGGCCACTAGCAGGGATTGTTGCTTCAGACTGACTTACCTATTGTATAATTTGAAAAAGAATTGGAGGAAATGTATAGAAGAGTTGTTCCTCAGGCAATAGAACAAGAAATTTTGACTTCTTGTTCACAGTAGCCAAAGGAATAGAAAAATGTTGATTTCAAGTGGCCTCAATGATTCTTTATATATAAACTGAGAAGAATGGATTAAGAACAGGAAATCAGCAACACTGGGTCAGAAGGGAGGTTAATGTACAGTAACCCACCTTTGCTGTGCCTTGGGAGGGGTACAGCAATAAGGGCAAGGATATAGAGATAGTTCACCAGAGCAGTCTACTGGCTTTTGGCATTTTGCAGCCCTGAAACCTACTGACCTAAAACCAGTGAGTTTGTATTTGAGAAATTAATCTAGAGTTTCTGGCAAGCATGTTGTTGAACCATGCAAATTCCTGACATCCACAATACACTGCAGTGAGTGGATTCTTAGGGCATGTTGAAGGAAGAACCATCCCATTTCACATGCTTTGAACTTCCACCCATCTCCCAGCTCCTGTATTGGAAGGAAGAGTGAATAGAAATGTCTTTGTTAACTTTTTCTCCTTCTCTATTTTCCTTACTGTTTCAATGGCCTTTATTCCTCAGCCCTTTCTTTTTCATGCTGGAGAGGTAGAGCCTGCTTAGCTGTTTTTTGGAAACTGTTTCCCATTCTTTGATTATCTTTGTCCATTCTTGGAATTTTTTATTGGTTTGGAATTGGGAAATGAAATCTGCACATTCTTAATTTTAGGTTGTTTCACTTTATGAAGGCAGTTGCTGTCGGACTTCTCTGTGTATGTGTTAGGCTTTGCTCCTTTGAACAACAACAAACCCCTTCCCCCCCAAACCAACCAACCAACCAACAAGAACTTGCAGTAAAACCTGTAGAAAGCTAATAAGTGGAATGGGGCTTGCTTCTTATGTCTCAAGAGATTAGCAGACTTTTATTTTTTATGATGGCCATGGCAAAAATCGACAGTATCAGTCAGTGGCGCAGATCCTCCTCTGGGCACGCTGCTGGTTGCCAGGAAATGTTATATTTGAATCATATGTCTAACACATGTTGACCTAACTTTATGCAACTGACTCTTTAGTGGAGGGAGGGAAACAAAATGTGATTATTTCCAAGGGTCTGGCTAGTTCCAGTCCTATTGATGCTATAATGCAATGGCAGTCGGAACATTTCTGCTCATAGCTGTGCTTAGGCATGTGGGATTTTTTCCTCTTTTGCTAGCCAAGTAGAAACTGGCTTTTGGGCTATCTCTCAATGACCAACTCTGTTGTGGGGCTGCTCCTGACACAAATATTTCATTGCTACTTGTACAAGTACACTGCTGGATTGTCTCTGTGCTCCCTTCCACAGTCAGTTTTGGTTGTAGCCTTGAACTTGACCATTCAAGACTGAGGCCCCATCTTTGTCCCCTCTTGCAGCTCCTATTTGCTTTCATCCAGTGCTACGGGAAAATCTTGAGTTATTTCTTGGATGAGGGGAATAGGGGAAGAAAGTGAGTTCAGCTGCAGAATCTCCTGCAGAAAAATAGGAGACCTGCAACTGAGGCAAGCAGTGGAGCTGTTGTATCAAGTCCAGGAAAATGTCACTTTTACAGGAAGGCCAGAGATACCAACCCAACCTGCAGCTGCATGATGCCATTCCATCCAGCAGCTAGTGCTCACTCCAGGAGCTGGGTGATTTGGGTACTGCCTGCTGGGCTCAGGCCTTCAAAACTTGCAGTTGAGGACATGAAGGATAGGTAGGAGGTCTCTAAGATGTACGTGAACACCAGCAGAGCCAAATCTGCTGAGCAGGGGGAAGAGAGGTAAAGGTCTGTTAATTTTGTGTTATTCTAAAGCCCAAAGCTCCCTCTGATCCCATGTCCCAAATTGGTAGCCAAGTACATGTGGGCAGGGAGGGATGGGAATGTAACTTGAAATAGCTCCCTTATTTTCAGACATTGAGTGTTGTGGCAATCAAAAAGGGGGGATGTGACTAAAAGCCATCAAAACCACTTCCAAGCACATGCCTTTTAGTGAAGCAAATGAGCAGGGTTTTTAGAATATAATGCAAACAGGAAATCACTCTGAAAACTGTAGCCCACCATTAACTTGCTGGGGGAAGGGAAGACAGATTTAAACTATCCTTGCAAACAGCTGCTTTGTTATAAAACCTAATAGGGGATTGAATGCATGTGTAAGAAATGAATCCAAATCAACACCTTTTATTGGGTGCTGGGGTTTTTTTTGTTGCTCTTAGTAATAAAATCATGCTGCTGTTATGTGAGTAGTAGATAGCTGTTCATGCAACAATTTCACTTATTTGCTCATGTAGCTCCTTCACTGAACTTATAGTTACCAGTGTGAGCAGCAGCTAGGAGGCCAACCTCAGCGATGTACTTTGAAGTGGAGGGGTTATAATGATGTGCCAGTGGCTTCTAGGAAGGTGTTGCTCAGCCCTTTGCATTGGATTTATAATGAAACCTGTAGCCTTCATGATTGCATATAGCAGCTGTTGCCCTTTTGGATGTGGTAGTTGATCTGCTGCCCATGAGTGTGTGCTAGTGTCATTGTGGAGATTCAGCAGAGTTTTAGCCTGGGCAAGTCTTACATGCTACCTTCTCAGCACTTTGTTTCCTTTTCTTGGCTTGTTGTTTTCTGGTATCTCTGCTTTTCTGTCCAAATCTATAGAAATTTACAGGAACCACCATGGAAGCTTAAGGTGAAGTGATGTGTATTACATCCCAACTACAGGAATAGTTTTCTTCTTTTGGGGTACAGGACTCATGTGGACCTGCAGCATTCTCACAGGCAATGTGGGATCAGCTCATAATTCCTAACTTTATGATTTGTTGGTATTGGTTATTGCAACCCTAATGGTCACAAGCAACCTAAACCAGGAATGGCTTAAGTACTTTAGTGACTGCAACCTTATAGACTTGCCTGTTGCCATTTAATTTTGGCCTCTTGCTAATGTTCAGTAATTAGCACGTGTGTAGTTGATCAGCAGTTTGGGTTTCATACCCAGGAGGTAATCTGTTCCTGGTGGCATGCCTTTTTTTTCAAAGGTGTAGTAGAAGAATCAGCACAGTGGTGGGAATACTTGAAAACTTGGCTTTGTGTCTGGGACTGCAGTGGGAGTGTGCAGAGGGGATTCATGACACATCAGTGATTGGGACTGTCCCAGCTGTGCAATCTTCTGGGAATTGTGATGGACTCTGAACACCTTTAGCAGATGCAGGTGGCTGTAAAAAAGGCATGAACATTTTGGATATGTAGTGTACATTCCAAAGCCAGCCTTCAGGTATCTGAGCTCACTGGCTGTAGAATTCATTCTGGGATCTAGGAGGAGGGTGGAAGGACTATGAAATATATGAAAAGAGATCATAAGCTTTTGCCAGCTCAGCAGCTGTGAGAAAAAAAAAAAATCAGGTATTGCTTACTGATGCTTCACCACTTTGCTACATGCCAGCTTCCAGTCTAAGCCAATGTCTCGTGGTGCCTCTGGACCCTATGGAAATGCACGCCATGGTGACTCTTTTGGATGGCCATATGTTCCAAAAGTAACTTCTGCCTTTGCAAAACAAATAGGAGAACAGGAGAACTCTTAAAGTGGTGTCCTCACCTAACTAATGAAATATCTTAACTTGCTTCAACATGGAAGTGTGGGTTTGTTTCCAAAATAGATATAAGCTATGCAATGCTTTGTTTCAGCTTGTCAAAGTGATCTTGCAGCTTCCCTAGGATGCATGAGGCATTGATGCGTTTGCAAGTGCCCTGTGTGCCTTCCTGTTTAAAGTCTGCAGGCAATCACCTCCTCCATCCTTTTGGAATGTTACTGTCTGCAGAGCAAAGACAGGAACAACGAATTTTGTTCTTGCAGTAGGAATACTTGATTTTCTGAGACTTTGCATGTCAACAGTTCCATCTAATTTGTCATAACCAACCTGTTTTGTGGCCACCCTTGTGTTCCATTGTTCATGTTTCCATGGAGTGGCTGTTAATTGTCCATGGTTTAGACAGTGAAAAAATGCACATCACAGAGGTGAGCAAGGCATGGGTCACTGAGACTGCAATGTGTAAGGGATGTTAGAGTTGCAGCCTCCAGCATCCTGGGATTACATTGACTGCCCTGCATTGTTCCCAGTTCTGCTGCTATTATCTCCTAAGCTTTGTGGGATTAGAAGCATTGCCTCCTACATGTAACTTGTAAGATGTCTTTCTGCTTGGCAAGGAAGGTACAATGCTGTCTTTTGCTTGCATTTTTGATGCAATGAGACCAGCTGTTTTAGTAGCTGATGGGACCTTCCCAAATGCAGGGGAGACCTGCTGATCTTGAGATTAAAGAGCAAACTCATCAGGTCTGTTTGTTATATGGCCTTTGTTGTGCTGGGGGTGATGGCAAACTTGAAAATCTGTCCCTGACAATGCCAGGCTGCTGATGCAAAGGTGCTTGGAGCTGGCCCCAGGATTCTGCAGGGCAGGAGGTGTTTGTGCTGGGCTGGGGGGCTGCAGGTTTGTGGTGGTGGAGCACAGGAGTGTCTGCTGGAGATCCCTGCTGCTGCTCCTGGAGCCCATCCCTTGCAGCGCTTGGCACCAGGAAGGGTCTCCACAGGCACTGCCCTGCTCATGCCATCACAGACATGGAACTCTGCAGGGTTTAAGGCCTCTAAAAATATTTTTAATAAACATGCACACCACTGGATCTAATACACAAATGAAAAGACTACAGAACTTCTGAGTTGCAGCAGTTTGCCCCTCTCAGAGAAGCAGGTGGTACAGTTGTGTGAAAAGGTGGAGTGGAAGTCAAGTAATATGCTGTTTTCTGTATTGACTCTAAAAAAAGGTCATATTTGAGAAGTAAGCAGGTTGTAAACTGCCCTATAACTAGTGGAATGAAAAATCATCATGGTACAGTGGTTTTTGACAGTTTTTCTCTTTAAATTTCCAGTTTTAGTGGAAGTAAGTACAACTAGAAATGATCAACAGCTGTTCCAGCAGAACTTTGACAATTTTCTACTCTGTATGTGGTAGAAAATATGATCTCTCCTGCCTTCTTATATCTAACCAAGTTCATGTGATTGAGTTTGGGACAGAAGAAATTTCCATTTTGCAAGTAAGAGAAAAAGTTGCCTTCAGTCTGAATGGGAAATTTTCAATGAATAATGATAAAGCTAATGTCTAAAGTATAAGAGTGGGTACTGCTGACCTTTTCTGCTAGAGAGATCTGTGTGGGGCGAAGCCCCTAAAAACCCCACTGACTTCTGCAGCATGTTGACTTTGTTCACTGTCACTTCTTTGGGTCATGGCAAAAGCTTCTTAGCTGTAAAAGTTAAGAGTTTAAAGACTTCTTTGTTTTGAAAATGTGGAAAAAGAAATACTTCTAAAGAGTGTTTATCTTTTGTCATCTAATTAGGGTAGATAAAGGTATAAACTTCCTTTCACAAGAGTTTTCTCTCATTCAGGCAATGGTAAATTTATAATCAAGTGAGGGATCATTTGAATACTAGGTTTCAGGACACTGATATCATCACATTCAATTTGTGTCTAGGAAGTTAATTATAGATATTGAATATTAGTTCTGCTTTTCTTTTTGACATCTTAAACTTGGCAAAAGAAAAATGTAGATTATAAAAAGGTTGAAAATTAAAGTCTCTAGCTGAGTTCTAACATCTCATGCACAGTTACTTAAACTTTAAAAAATGCTTTTAAATAGATCTTCCCAGACTGTTAGGCTGATGCCAGATGAACAGTTATGGGGTATTTCTATAAATCCGCAAAGGAAAATTTTACCAAGAGCTGAATCCCAATTTTTGTCTGCAAGGAGGAAAAGTTAAAAAACAAAACCCAAATAATCCAACAACAACCCAAAACCCAACCCTTTCTTGGTTTGTACTTAAAACCTGATAATAAGCATTTTCATAACTTTACCTGAAAAAAAACCCACTGTGATTGTCCATGAATTATTCTCTCATTTGAAGTCCCCCATCTTCCTCCTTGCCAAGTATTTGCTTTTCACCTGTTTGGTTTCTTTCTCTGGGTTGAGCAAAAAGTGAGCTAAAAAAAAGTTTCTGTTATCTTACCTGCTTGGTAACCTTTCTGAAGCTGGTGTTAGCAGGGAAGTGTAGGTGCTGTGAGCCATCCTGGTGCACACTGGGGTGTGTTTTTTCAGCAGGCAGTTTACCCAGTGGCTTTCTAGGCCTGCAAACTATTGGATGAGGCTTCATACCTGGAGACTTACTGCCCCAAAAGGAGACTCCTAGCCTGTGAGCCAAGGGTCCTGTCCTGTTTGCCAAGTAAGAGAGCTCTGCAATTCCCTTTTTCTTTCATTTCAACAAACTCTTGGAGGAAGTTGTTTTTATTTTCTTGTCTCCCACCTCCTGGTCCTCGATGCTCTCTAAGCACAGCAGCTGCATGGTAACATCCTTATGCTGTATTCCATGGGTGCTAGAGGGCCTCCTGGATTTGTAGGGCACACAGCTTTCCTGGGCCTTTTGCTTCCCTCAAAGATCAGGACAGGGTGGGGACAGAGGGCATCTTATCCTCCTTGCCAGGGACCAGTGCCAGGTTACATTGTTATGGAGAAGGTCTTTTATGAGCTTGAAGTCTTGAGTGTGTGGATTTTTTTCCCAGTTTTTGTGTTGTCCTGGTGCTGAAGATGTCATTCTTTCCAAATAATTTGATAGCCACAAGTTGGAGGATACAGAGATGGTAAGCATTCCAGCAGTGCTTGAAGATGCTCAGAGTGAAGGGGTGGGAAATCTTAAACCTATTCTTTCTGGGGAGTGTGAGGAATAAGTAGTTGGAATTATAGAATTGTGAGTATTTCTTTCACCAAAATAAGTAGGTTTTCAGGTTGCTTTGTTTTTTCTTGTTCTAGAGAGAAAATTAAAATTGTAGGAACATTATGATTTTTTTATAGGCATAAGAAATACCTGGTGGGTGATGTGGCAAACATTACTTTAGAACTAATAGATTGCTTCACCACTTGCAACTTCATGGATGCTTTCTATGAATTCTGTCTAAAATGTCTGCTTCTATTTAATTTTAAGGAAAACTGGCATTATTTTTCTAAATTAAAAAAAATCTGACATAACAAGATATCAAAAAATCTGATATAACAGAACTGCAAGGAAGTTTTATATTGTGCTAGCTCAAAGTGGTATTCTTAATAAAAAGCCTTCATATTTTGTGGTAGCCCATAACAGGAGTCTTTGCACCTGTGATCATGTGTATCAGATGCACACAAGATCCTCAAGTAGAGATTTTATGTTGTGCCTATCTTGTGTATAAAGCTATAACCCATAGAATACACAGCCTCCATCAGTTGTTAATGGTCATTATGAATGCAAAAATCTGCTAAATGAGATATACGGGACAGAAATGACCATAAGTAAGCTTAGACCTCCTAATTCCCTATCCATTGCTGTCAAGTCATAGTCTGCTAGGGGTTTAGAAGAATATTCATTGTATTTGGGAAAGAAAAATATTATCAGCACAGCAAATGTTTCGTACAGAACTGATTGTGCATTATGCTGTTCTGCAAACCACTTCTAGAACCAAGCTCTAAAGGTATTAGTTAGCAGTTCTGCACACTCATTCTCTTTTCAAAAATGTCTGAATAACACTTGGCTTGTTCACACTTTTTGAGATTTCCCTTACCTTGTTGGGTTAATGAAACTGCTTTTTTCACCTCACTGCTTGTGTTGCTTAAATACCTATCGTCTGATAGTATCTAATTTCTAGTGATCATTCTTAGGTGATATTTGTGTTTTTCCTTGCCAAGGTATGATGGTCACCTGAAACAGAGGTAACTATTTTGCCAGGGTGCATTAACTTCTCCTTTATTTTTGCTATCATTTCAATTCATATCATCATTACCTCTTGCATGCTTTTGCAGCTTTGGCATATCTGGCAGAATATCTTGTAGAAGCATTGCTTTTCATTTCCCTTGGAGAGCGATCCAGATGTAGCAATGCTGTCTAAGGAAATCCTGCTCCTTGACTCCAGCTGCAGTCGTGAGGGGGTCATTTACATGGTCTTTGCTCTTTCCTGCAGTCCCATGCTATTGTAGCTGTTGTCTCCTCTGTGTATCTATAAAATTTATCAGTCAGCCTAGCCTTTCACAATCTATCAGTGAGAGGATCTTTACTCCAGGAAGCAAGAAAACGGAAGATTAGAGAGAAACGTGGGAAACTAAAAGACGTGGATTCTTCCTTTCTGTTTTCTTGTGATGTAAGATATACAGAATAATTTTGCAATATATCTGAATGTAAAATTTTTTTTCTTATTTCTAAGAGCTACTTCATCAAACTGTTCACTGAGTAATGTGAGAACACTGAACATGTGCTATCACCCAAAATACACAACCCACAGGGTGATACTGACTCTGGATGCAGGTACCATGATGCCTACCACTTGCATTGGAAGCGGTGTGCTCCACTTAAAGTCTGTTTTGGGATCATCAGAGGCATTTGAATGAGCAGGGCACTTGCTCTTCAATGTGTGTCCTGCGTATGTCACTGATTTAGTGAAATTGGGGTTTGTGTGGATGGAAGTCCGCCATAAGTAAAGGTATTTGTCATTTTGATTTTCTAGTTTGGTTTAGGAGATGAACATAGGTTTTTTTAAAATATTCCTGAAGTGTGTTGTGTGCTGTTCCCTCTTGTTCATGATGAGTCCACTTTGCGTCGCACAGTTCTTCACAGGTGCTTCTTACAGTACTTGGGGGCCATCTGTGCTCCTCACTTGGTGACCTGTGACAGAGTTTGTCCCCACCAGCCCTCCTGCTTTCTCTGGGCCGTGCCCCAGCCGGTGGGGCTTGCCAGGGCGTGGAGAGGCAGTTCGCATCTCTCGGGAGTCGCTGGGTGGGTGCTGCGGAGCGCGGCCCCTCCCGGCACAGGCGGGCTCCTGGCCTTGGCCGGGCCGGGACGTTCCTCGAGTGCGAGCGCCGGGCTCGGCGCGATCTGGCTTGGGACAGCGCCCGATGGCTGCGCCCCTCCCTCAGCCACGGCCCAAAATAAACATTGCGCAAATTGCAGGGCCCTCAGACAAGCGACCAGAGAAAACTGCTGAGCTTCCACTGAGATTAAGACTAATCAAAGTGGGCAGTGATTGCAGGAGTCAGTCTTTGCTTGGAGTGTGTTCTAACGAAGCCTTCGCTGCCCCATGAAGGCACGGAAAGAATATGAAATGACACAACCTACAAAGACTTTACCACTAATTGCATTTTATGTTGTTCAGCTACACCGCAATCTTTCTTGGTCTCATTTTTGGTGGAAAACCCTTCTGGTAAAGAGGAAAATTTTGTGTAGGCTAAGTAAGTAGGAGACATTGAGCTTTTGCCATGAGGTGAAACATAACTTCTGTGGTAAATACACTTCAAAATGCTAATGTAAAAAAAAAAAAATCAACACCCCCTCCTGCAAATCAGTGAATTCCTGTGTCTCTAATTAGTTTAATGGAGAAAAAAAGATGGTATATGAAATGTATACAGTTTCATTTTATGAATTCTAGTTTACTGTGTGAATAATTCTTTATAAACATAGCTAGTGATTTAAGTGATGACTCATTAATGGTTTAAAAGAAGGATAGTAAAAATGAAACGTGGTTGTTTGTGTGAGAGCTATTTTTGTGTGTGTGTGTGGTTTGGTTTTTTTTAAAGTTATTTTGGGAGTTACTTTCAGTGGAATCCCAAGAGTTCTCTACAGTGCAACCGTGATTGCCCACCTTGCTGGTTTTGGTTTTTCCTTTAATACAGTGGCAACAAACTGGGAAATGTTGCTGCCAGGAAAGCTAACTAAAGGTACAGCTTTAAAGAAGGGCTACAATGAGGGTGATGTTAAAATGGTGGTAAATTTTGATACTTGCTACAGTACCAGATCATATCCTCCTACTGAACTGAAATTATGATTAAAACCCAGTGTAATTCTAACTTTTTTTGAAGTGTTGCCACCTCAGTGATTCTGGCTGGCCAATTCCATTCTATGCAAGAAAATTCCTCTTCTTGAACACTGGTAGTAATCTTAAGAAGAAAAAAATTCACAGTAATTAAGTTTTAGAAGACTTAAAGCTCTGTATCTTTTCTTATATGCTAGTTCTTCAGAGCAAGGCTTATTTTTATGATTCATTATATAAATCACTCTGTTTTATTTAGCACTTTACTGAGAGTATTGGACTTAAGAACAGTATGCATGCCTCCTAAAATGTGCATAAATATAAGAACTAAGATACACTGATAAAAAAGCCATGCATTTAAATTTCAAAGAAGTGTCATTTCCTGTCTGTTTTACTACAAAAACTTGCCTATGCATGGAGTTGCAGCAAAAACAACTCATCGAGGTGTGTTCTGCACTTGAGCAATTTGTCTCTTAGTAATATTGTTGCTTTTACATCTTCCAATTAGCAGAACTTAATTCTAAAGATAGTCTGGGCTTAAAGTAATGGGAACTCCAAATTCAGTGACTCGTGGGAGGTTCTAAACCAGTCTGCTTTTCTCAGCCTTGCCTCTTCATGTGTGTATAATCAGGTCTTGAAATCCATAGTTCTTTTCCATTATCTAAAAGATATACATGATTTTGGTTGAACCTTCTGTCAGACCCTCTGCTCATCTGAAAGAAAAAAAAGGCAACCATGCTTTCAGAACACTTCCAATGAAGAGTTAGAATTATTAACTGAAGGTTTACGGCAGAACAGTTGCCTTGAATAACGCTGTGGTATGTTACTGCTGATAGATTAGGAACACTGACCTATGATTTTTAGGCAAGCGTTTGACTTGGTGGACACTTGGTGTGATAGTTTTAACAAATGTCAGTGAAAGGTTGTTGCATTTTGTAATAAGACAGTGTTTTTAAAACAGTATTTGCTTTCATTTAAGGCAAATTATTTCAGAATGGAGAATTTTACTTGATAGTTTGAGAAAAAATGGTAAAAAACAACCCTGAGCATAACCTTGATGCCTTCAGATTTATGTGGTTATATACCTATTTCCCCTTTCTTTCCTTTTTTTTTTTTTTACTTTCCTGATGCTTTTCCACTTTGCTGCTGCTTCTCTTTCCTGAGTCTCCCCTGTTCTCCCTGGTCCCTTTCCCAACAGAGTGCTGCACTGACTGACCAGTTTGGATCCCAAACGCTGTCTGGATGAGGCAGCCCCAGAGGGTCAAAGCTCTGTAGGGCTGGTGGTGCAGGCAGACTTTGGCTGGAACTGAGGGTTAAAGGTGGCCTGGAGTGGCACAATTTGTGCTTTGCATGACAGGGAGAGTGGGGAAAGGACAAAGGTAGCCACATGCCACACCTGAGATCAAGGTTTTGAGGTCAATATGCAGCAACCCAGTTAGTAATTGCTTGGGCTTGGAGGGCAGATTAGCTGCACCCTTCACCCCTGGGTTTAGCTGGGTAATTTTTCAGCAGTAGAACATCCACAAATCTTTAGAGCTGAGCTCTCTAAACTTCAGCAGTGTGGATGCTCACAAAGCAGTTGTGCTGGGCTAGTTTGTGAAAATGTCACCTGTGGTTTACACAGATCACCTGAGTAGTAGCACAGGAGTATGATCATATTTAGGAGAGAAGCTGCAATATGGGGATTAGGTCCAAGTCCTACTTTGCTTATCCCAACACAGTAACTTGGAACTGTCTTTTGTTTCATTCGGTTTTCTCTTGTTTTTTAGCAGTGTGTTTTGTGTGATGTATTCTCTTGTATGAGCAAGTGTTGAAAGTGAGGTAGTGTTAAGCAAACATCTGTTCCTATGGAAGATTAGTGGGATCTCTGTTTCTCAACACCTTATTTACTAATGCAGCCAAAAAGAGATGCAAATATCTCTCCACTTTGTTCCTCCCCCTCAACTCCCCAGTCCCAAGTTGTATTTGTTTTCTTGCTTTGCTGGCAACAGGAACTTTACAGTGGTCCCGTGCTGTCCTTATTTACTGTCCTAAGAACAGCACAGTTTGCACATCAGTCACAGCAGCCAAGGCCAAAGCAACACTGCCATTCTGTTAACCCTTCAGAGCAATGTCTGACCACCTCTTGTGCCATCTGCTCCTGCCTTTGACCTGTTTGCTAGTTGACCTTGTCTTCTGTCCTGAACTCTGTATGGCTAGCCCTGGGTGTAGCTGTCACGTGTACTTGCTGTTGGAGTACCTGCAGTCTGTGGACCATGCTGGTCAGCACACAGCACTTGTTTCATTGTCAATGAGAGTTTGAAAAGAAGACACTCTTGAAAGTTCTGTTAACTTTGCTTAAACAGAACTTAAGGTAGTTTCTCAAGCTAGTGAAAATGAGTGTTGAAGTCAGCATAGGTGTGGAGATTTTTCTATGCAATTATAAAACTCAAGTAAACTGACCTAGGTTGTTTTTCTTCCAATTTCTGACTTCAGTGCTGTAACAGCTGAATGGCTTTTGCCACTAGAACTCTGGAGAGCATGTGGCAGCTAATTTTCATATTTTTGTTCAGAATGAGCAGAGCCTACCACAGGCTGTTAATTAGTACCTGCTCTAGTATTTCTGTTTTTTGCAAACCTGTTGAGGATGCTGCAGACCACATACCAAGTTGTAAGGTTTTTTGGTGGGATGGGAATGCACATAGCTTTGAAGAATAAAACTCTTGGGTACAGAACCCAAGCATTCTGTAACCTTAGGTAGAATGCTGCTTGTCTTGCACATACATTTGTCCTATTAATATCTTATTTTATTTGGTTATTGCCATGTTTTCAGGCAATGCAGTGCTTCACAGTTTTCTGTTCATTCACACATGGCTATGCTAGCATTCTGAGTCAGGTGGTGAAGGTTTGGAGATCTGACCTTGCTTTGACAAAAAAGATTTGTTTAATAGCTTTTAGATGGCCTAAGCACAGCTCTTGTGGTGCCCTGATGCCACTACAGGGGAGAAAGAAGGAGTTTATATTCAATTTTCTGAAATTGTGCAAATTTTAGTCCTCGTTGTCTTCCTCACTGCAAAGCTTATTAGCTAAGTGTAAAGGTGCTCAGTGAGTCTGCCAGTGCCTCACAGTAAAGAATTTTCTTGAAATGACCCAGCTGAGATTTCAGATAAAGGACACTTGATAGTGGACAATGCAGCAGACTTGTCTGTGACAGTGGCTGGAGACAGTAGTGGGTATATAAGTATTAATTGAAAGCAGAGGGTCAATACATGTTATATGTATTGGCAAAACCTTTGTTGTTTGATAATTTTTCCTATTTAAAAATGAGAGCTACCTGGTAAAGCGTGACTTTATGGTGTTACACAGAGTGTTAGAGTTTTGGAAGTATTGAATAACAGTAGAAATGATGGTCAGGGTTAGGGCTTCTTGCTTCCTTTAGACAGCTGTACAAGCTTTCATCCAGTGGTGAAACATTTTTCTGGGGTTTTTTTGAACAGCTGATGCTAGAGGTACTGAAAAGTTTGAAAATTAGTCATATGTAGAACCTAAAATAGAAAACCAGTGGGGAATGTAAGGTCTTTGACAACAGTTCACTTTTTTTTTTTTTTTTGGCAGACCCTTTATCATTCTTGCCTATCTGAAAGACTTTCTTTTCACTTGAAAGACATTAATGTAGTCCATTAGCTTTCTGTTTACTGCCCAGCCCCTCGGCTGCTTCAGGATTTTTGAGTGCTGTGCAGCCATTTCCTTCCGCTAGTGCTGAGCTCCGGGGCTGCGTCGGAGCCCTGATGCTGCCCTGGTGAGTCACCCTGTAAAACTGAAGCAGTCCCATGTGATTATTCACACACAAGATTTGGGCTCATCTGTCTGTAAATAAGCATGTGCTTGTCTACCTTGTTTTTCCTGTAAACTGCTGAAGCAGTGAAAGTGCTTTCTAGGCATGTGCCCTTGACACACAATGCTAAAAATAGGGCAGTTTGACATTGCTACAAACTCGCAGGCTTCCTAGCTGTCTGAAGAGTCACTCCCTTATTTAAGCAGTCGTTTGAGTAGGCACGTTTTCACTCAAGAGGTGTTCTGAGTGGGTTTTTTGTGTCCTAATCTAATACGTGGAACTTCCAGTTTTATTTCTTCTGTGTATGAAGCAAGGTTGGGCAGCATATCTGTAATGCTTTCAGTAACTTTTTATAATGTCACTGAAAGAGAGAAGAGGTGGGTTTTGGCCTGTTTAAGGTATCTGTGCCCTTTATGATATTTGTGCTTTATTGAGTATTTTAAGCACTTGTTTCACTTCTGAAATCATATTGCTGTTTTTTGTCCTGGTTGTTGTCACCATTACTGAAACCATTTCAGATGTGGTTGAGACCTTGTTAAAAGAACAATCAGTTATGTTAGCCAAAGCTGGTCTATTTTTGACTGTGCTTTTGTTATACTTTTCTTCCAAAAAAGCTGAACTAGTTAAGCCCCTGAAAGCGTTTCATGCTGTTTTACTGGCGTGACACTGGCTGCACCATGCGAAGGTTGCTGTACTTCCCTCAGATGTGTTCCACAAAACTTGTGCTTTGGACCTGTGTGCTGTGACACCATGTGGTGTTTCCCCCTGGTCATTCAGGAAGCAATTCCTCAGAGCACAGCCTGGTTGAAGCACAAAGCCTGCATTTGGAGCCTGATCCTGAGAGACAGCTCTCTGTGCTGGGTGTAAGGGGGATGTTTAGAGCTGGCTATGTGAGGCCAGGGGGAAGGGGAGGGGAAGAGAGATTTATTTTAACTAACTGAAAGCTTAATGTAGCTTCCTTCCTTCCCTGCTTCCTTTGCCCCCTGCTTTACCTTTACAGTAAGAGCATACAATAGTCTGTGTGTCTTTATACGTGCTGCCCAAAAGGAATGGGTGGGTTTGCCCCAGACTGTCCTCCCAGCGTGCCTGTGCCCTGTGCTGTGGCAGTGGTGTGAGGATGGCTCAGGCAAAGCAGGCTCTGAGCAGGGGACAGGGCTGGAGGTGGTTGCTGTGTGATCAAGGACTCTGTTCATCCCCCAGCCCTTCAGTGGAAATGCTGGTCTAGCAGCCCTGAAAATTCTGCAGCGGCGAAATGTGGGGAGCGGGGCCGCCTGAGCAAGCGGCATCCGTGGGCCAGGGACAGGCTGTGAAAGTGTAAGAGATGTGAGCAAGCACTGATTTTGGTAGGGCAAGGCTTTGCTTTGCTAGGTTGGTGCTGATGAGACAGCAGAGGTCTGTCTCATGGCCTCCTCACATGGCCTTGCTAATCAGCCTCCTGTTCTCTTGGTGTGGTTGTAGCCAGCTTACAACTCAGCACATCTGCTGCTCTAGGTGCAGAAATTCCCTGTGCCCCCTCTCTCTCTCTCCACTTCCTCACATGCATCCACAGGCTCAAGACTTCCCTCAGGCCTTTCTCTTGTAGCTGGTATGACTGCAAGCCCTTCCACTGCTCCTTGAGGTCATGTTTTGTGGGCTTTGGAGGGCTCTGTGCTGCAGATGCCTTCAGAGCAGTTTGTGTGTTTTTTCAAGAGGTGGCACATGGAGAGTGACCAGTGCTGTGGGGAAAAACCTGATGGGACTAGCCTGGTAGAGGGAAGACTCAGAGGTTCAGTGCTGGAAGCAGCATTTGCAGGGAGCCATGGCTCTGCAAACATAATTTGGCTTATGCCAAAATGATTGCCCTTTCAAACAGAATAGCTCTTAGGGCTTGCACCATATCCTGCCTTATAGCAACACTTAGTGTTGCATGGAATTCCTTGGCACTTATACCCATGAAACTCTTGAGTGACTTTCACTTTAAAATAATCTGAGATCCTTGAGAAAATGAATGTTTAGTCTCTGTACTTCATCATTCTCTATTGCTTTAGAAGCAGAACTGAGGAGTTTGCAAGCTGTGCTTAGTTTCTTTCCCAGCTTGAGCCACCATAAAGAACAAGTTACATGGCATTAAAAGACAGAGACTAGGCTGTAAAGCAGTACAAATTAAGCTGTGCATTTCTAAATCATGAATAATTCTGAAAACCCTGTTGTATGAGAGAAATGCATGTCCCTGCATTTTTGAATCAGTTGCAGAAACAGCGTATGGTTGGGACAAAGACAAGGGGTGGAATGTGACTCATGATGCATGAAAATATATAATTCACTGAAGTCTTTCACTGCTCATAAGCAACAATCTAAAATGAGAAGAAACATGGCTTAAAAAAAATTTCTAAGCATGAAAGGACTTCCTCTGTTGGTACCCAACAGGTTGACACCCTTGGTGGAGTGGCTGCACGGCTTTGTAAGCAGTGCCTGGTCTCACTTTGTGAGATTTGTGGCCAGCCACCCTCTCCAGCCTCTCACCCCACTGTCGCCATCTGCAATGGCTCTTGGTGGTGCAGGAGAACATGGGCTGCTGCTGGTGAAGCTGCAGGTGCACATCTGGCTCCCACCTGAGGCTTTGTCCCTCCTCTCTCTTGGTTACAAGGCAGGCTCTCCGACCTTGCTGCTCAGGTGCTCAGAGGTGCAGTGCAAAGGGCAGCTCTGCCTGCTGCAGCCAGTCCTGGGCATTCCTGCATGGATCCCTGGGCTCTGCATGTGCTCACACGTGCTGGGAGCGCAGCCTCCTCGGCAGGGATGGGCACTGCAGGCCATGAGCTCATTTCCACGGCACCTCACACAGCTGTGTGGGGCTGAACTGCATGGTCCTGTCTCCAGCTCTGCAGGCCTTGGAGCTTCTCTTGGGAAGTTATTGTTGTGAGCAGGCATGTGCTTGACTTGCATGGTTTTGTGCTGGTGCCTGTGACGTGGGAGGAACAGGACACGCCTCGGCAGTGCCGTGCCTCGCAGTCCTTACACAGATGGCCCATCCTCGTGGGGTCTGCTTCCTACCAGATTTACAACTGCCTGCTCATTATTACATTTGGAGCTGTGTGTGAGTGCTGTTTGTGGAGTTGCCTGCATATTTAAAGTTTGCAGAGATACAATTCTTCTTGGTGATGCCTGGTAGAGACCTGTGCCGCTTTCTTTACTTAGCAGCTGACACCAGAAACAAAATAAACCCCAATATACTTGCCGTGAGGGTTTGATTTTTCTAAAGCTAAATAAGTAAGATTAGACACACTTTCGAGGGTCTAGAATATTTGCTGTCTCTGCTGGGAAGGGCAGGGGTGCTGAGCTCTTCTGCTAGTTGGCTTGTTCTGGGTTATGGAATTTAAGTTTTGACATCCAAGTTAGAAAACTGAGTGTTTTTTTGGAGCTGATTGGTGGTTTGGAACCACTGCAACAGCACAACATATACTTGCATGGGGTAGTTTAGAGGTATATACAATGGAGCATTTATTCACTTTTTATTATTATTGGCCAGTGCAAAGAGGTGATTGTATTTTACACAAAAACCCAGAATATTTCAGCCTCTCCATACATAATTTACCACTTGGAATTTTGTAATTATGGTTCTAGTTGAGCTTGGAGTTGGTAACTCCAGAACTTGAACTGTTTGCCTTCTCTCTAATGGTTAGAAAATGAGCTTTTATTGAAAGGTTTAGGATGACCCATGGCTGCTCTTTCTTCGTGGTGTAACAAATGAAGGACAGGCATACAGATGGTTTCCTGCCTGCTATGCTCACAGCCCTTCTTGGGGCTCATGTGTTGCTGATGTGTACTTACATATTGCACTTAAACAGTTTCAGAGCTTTGAAGCTGGAATTGCAAGTGTTTCCTCAAACTTTTTAAAGGAAATTTATTATGATTTTTATTTTCCAAAGCTGATGATGGCTAAGAATGAAGAGATTTTGTAGTTTGTGCATCTTGATGCTCCTCTGTTACAAACTCAGATTGTTGCCTGTTATGTTCATGGCACTGCTGTGATTGGTAAGGAGTTCTTGTGTTGTCACTTGTTCTGCGCTACTCTGCTTTTCATGCTTGGCTTCCACTGCCATATTTAGAGAATTTTTTTAAGGCAGAAATCATATGTAAATTATATCAGCCTTCAAACCCCCAAATGAAAGCTTTGCTACCTTTTCTATTTTACAGCTGCAATTAGCTCCATGTACTCTTAGCATCCACCAGCTCTAGAGCTTTGTTTTCCCTTTTTCTTCAAATCACTGCACACCTATTTGATACTTCTACAATGCTTTTAATTTCCATTTAAGAACACAATAGAAAGTAGATTTGGAAAAACTAAAGGGAAGAAAAAACAAATCCTTGTAATACTGCTCCTTACATATTTTGTATTTAAAGGGCAAATGTGTTTACACAGCTGTACTTATTTGCTCCCCCAGTATGTGAACTGTATGAAAGATGGATGATAATGTTTTTTGCCTATACACTCATGTACAGATTTATATTAGCAAATGATGTTTTGCTTTATGACCCCATTTCTGTCTTTTAATGCTGCATAACTTGCACTTCATAGTTGGCTCAAACTGAGAACAAAACTAAGGAGCTTGCAAACACCTTGGTACTGTTTCTGAAGCAATAGATAATGATGAAGTGCAGAATCTAAGCATTCGTTTTCTGGAGTATCTTGGATGATTTAAAAATGAAATTTATTCAAGGATTTGATGAATACAGGCTTACTCTATGCCAGTTACTGATATATCAAATTATATTTGTAGAGACAAGAGTTTTAATATTTTCCCACTGTGAGTGAAATGACTGTGGATGTTTCCCTTTACTTCACACTGCTACCTCCTTTGAGATGAACATCCTCCTCTCTGCTACTTCTGTATTGTTAGTGTCTTTACCCAAGTGTCTCTCTGGAGTTTGCTCTTTGTGTGCCATTGTAAGATGTATGTGGACAACTGAAGGTATCTCCAGCAGGAGTAAAACCTGACCAAAAAAAGACCTAAGGGCATTAAGTCTTTCTACTGCCTTTCATGAAGAAAAAAGTGTTTGAGTGCATAAAATGTTTCAGTACCTGTTGGGTAATGGTAGAAGTCTTAATAAATCTTGATATGGGAAGGATATCTGGAGTGGTGAGTGTCTAAAATTCATCCATACTCCGACCGTACAGATTCAAAAGTTCACTCGAAATCACTGACGTGTAGATGATTGTGCCTTATGCTGGGTGAAATGACCTGGTGTTTAGATCTTGAATAACTCTAGTGATGGTGTTTCATATAGCTGTTCACAGAATTTGGGCGCCCCACCAAAAGCCGAAACCAACTTCAGCCTAATGCATCAGGCTGGTCTTTGTTCTGATACCAGGTAGCTGCAGTTGTTGTGGGGCAAGGTCTAGATTTGGTCCTCAGCTGCAGTCCTACTGTGACACGAGTGGTGGTGCTTGGGTTGACTGGACTTCAGCAGACACTGAAGGCCAGTGAAAGCATTTGAACTTTAAGCCAATGTTCTGTGCATGCAGCTTTGTGTGCGTCCATGTTGGCATTGTCCTCTTCTAAATGGTATGTGTGGGGAAAAGACCACAGGTGCCTCAATACTGAGATATGGGATCAGAAGTAGAGGGTGTGTCCATGTCCAATGTACAGTATTCAGGTACAGGGTTTCCCCTTACAAAAGGATGTGTACAAAGCCTACTGTGTACTGTGTGGTTGCTGAACATCTTTTCCTAAATTAGTAATTTTTGGTGTTGTAAAACTGTCCCTGGTAGACCTGCTCTCAGCTGCTGATGTGAGTTCTAGTCATGTTTTTTATGTTTGGCCCGAGGAATATTTAGCTATGAATACCTTTAGGAGGCCACTTGAACTGTGTTTATAATAATAAACACAATGCTATGACAAGATGCTGAATTCAGTAAACAATATTCCATATGTCCTACCAGACTCTGAGATGTCACTTTTTAAAATGAACCAGTTGTGAGTTAAGTGACCAATATTCATGCTATCCTAATGCTAATGCTGTGCAGGGTTCTTTGAGGTGTGTGTGCTGTGAGCACATCCCACAACCTGTGTTTTTATGCCCAAAGTCAGCTTGCTCTTCCATGCTGAGTCCTGCTACCCTGCAAGTGGGAGGGGTATGAATGAATATGTGCAGTATGTTGTGTGTGTGGATATGCATTTGTACACAGTAGAAGGACACTATTTTAACTTCTAGAAAATATATAGTCAGCTGCATGCATTGAAGCACAAGCAGCTGCCATCCACATCGGCAGCAGTGGCAGTGAAGACCTCAGCAGGAGTGTGGAGAGAAATGGGGGGCTGGACCACTTCTGTGAACAAATTTAACTTATCCCAAGGATGGATTTGCTTAGACTTACATCTGCCAACTGCCAAAACTAATTTGAATGTTTGTCTAAGAGGTTTCTAGGAGAACAATGTTCTATATTACAATATTACTTAGGAGAATGTACTAAGGTGGTTAATATGACAAATAGCTTCACTAGCTTCATGTTTTTCTTGTTGAAGCTTGCTTTTAGCATTTCTCCTGTGATGAAGAGCCAGCTGAAGGTGTTACCTGTACCATAACAAGAAACAGATGAGAGGAAGTGGGTAATGGTTATTTGTTAGCTTTTTAAAAAATTATACCAAGTATTTATGTAACACGTAGTCACAGATGTAGTCAAGAGTGCAGATAAATCAGGCTTCCTTTTCCCAGAATTTGGACAGAGATCTCTTGAGTTATTTCCTCATTTCTTGTCTGCAGATATAAAAATATCGCAAGCATTGAAGATTTTAACAGGAGTTTTAATGCAGCCAAAACAGTAAGAAACATCTTCTCATACAGGCATTGTTGTTCAGAGACTTAGGTTCTGTATCATTGTCACATCAGAATTTCATTGTTAGCTAGATATTGCGAAGAAAAATGACTAGAGGTAACTTTTCTACTTAAAAGAACCCAAAGTGGATAGGGCTGAGGTGGAAGACAGGAGGAAAAAGTGGAAAGCCTGCTTGGTAGTCTTGTGTTAGATACCTTCACATACAATGCCCTGTTATTAAAAATGTACTGAGGGGAAATTTTGTCCTCTGATTTTAGTCAAGACTCATGGAAGGGGAAAAAAAACCATTTAAAAAAAGCACTATTAGTTAGCATTGAGATAGATGACTTCAAGGGGAAGATTGAGAGTGGAGCAGTTGGTCCATCAGTCCAGAAGGCCTGGTCATTTTCTCATCTAGAAGTAGGCTGCTGACATTTTTGTGCATATCCATTCTTGTGAGGATTCTTCTGAAAGGGTCAAGGAAAAAAATACCAAGCAAACTGAAAGTGAAATCTGTCTTGTTTGTCTCTGAGCATGCAGAAATGAACATTAAATGAATCAAAATTTAACCTCAGAAGACACCGGTTGACTGAAATTGGATATCTAAGACTGAGTATTGAAATGGCTGCCAGAAAAAGGAGGGTCCAAGATGATTTCTCAGAGTTAAGTCTGTCTGTGATAACACCTGGTGTGTACTTTAAGAGCTGCTCTGTGATGGCCACCGCTGATAAGAGGTTAAGGAGTGCCCTGCATTGTCCTGGTGGGAGACAATGCAAGGAATAAAGCTTGTATGGCTCCTTGTCACCATCTATTCATATTTCCAGAGTGTTAACCCTGAGGTGATTCCTTTATCATATTGGAAGGCATGAGAGCCTTCATTAACCACAAAGAGGGCACACCCTGTGCATGTTGTAGTGTGCAGAGGCAAAGTGTGTCTGCCTTAATTATGCTTTTTGTTCCTGAACACCCCAGAACTGGGCTGGAGGGTGACAAGGGAAAAGTCTGGGTTGGGTTTTCCCTTGCTTCTTCAAGGAAAAACTAATATGGTCATCCACATGTACTGAACTATCTGCCTTTTTCTTGTGAAAGTTCAATATTGCAGATCAGGTTGCATGCAGAAATTTTCCTGCATGCTACTTGGGAATAGCAGAAGATAAGTTGGAGCCTGCAGCAAAGATGAGCATGTTGGAGTGTCTGTTTACAAATCAAATATCTGCCTGGCATGGCCTGTCCTGGCAGCAGAGCTGTGTGTGCACTAAAATTAAAGAGGAGGCTGGAAAGGGAGACATTCCTTGTGTTCTGGGCTGGTCTCATTGGTTCAGCAGCATGTACCACTTCTGTGCTGCTGGCATGGCGGCCAGCACAACTACAGTAGCACATTGTGCACTGGTGGGTAAGAGCTCAACAATAAGGGACTGGAAAAGACCACTTTCCATAGGGAGGTTTTTAGGAGGCTGAATATTACCAAAATAATTTCACAAAGCTATATAATCTGAAAAGCAACTGAAGTGACTGCTCTTGATCTGCTGCCAGACCTCATGGGGTATTGCTTTCCACAGGCTGCTGCAGTGCATTCGGCCATGTTACCCCATCCCATAATTTTTTTCTGCCATAACTGAGCTGACTATTTGTGCTGATTTGCAAGTTAACCATGCTCTCAAGTAAGCAGAGGGAAAAGTGATTTTACTGTTGCTATGTGGCAGAATGGCCAAATGCTTGCATGTATTTTTGGGGTGGTACAGAGTGTTTAGACTTTAAATTCTAGCCAAGGGTGTTCAGGTTTCTAAGCCTGCCTCTGTGCCTGGCAGCAGCTCCTCTGGTGTTGTCAGCCCTGCTGCCAGGGATGTTGTGATGTCCTGGAGGGGACAATATGGCAGCCTGTTAGTCTGAAACTCCCACATTCATTTAAAGTCAAAAATATTACATGTTGGTAAAAGGCCCCCAGTGCATGGAGCATTTTCTATTTTTAAAGTAAAGAAACCCTGTGATGTCCTCAGCTTATCCTGCCTTGCAGTTTGGAGCAGTAAGTCAGCAGAAAGGCACTGTTTGTAGTGCTTCCAGGAGCTGTGCTGGTGCAGAAGCCTATTCTCCACATTCAGTGTCCACGTTTTTTTTAGAGTTTGACACCTTCTCGTTGCTTATTGGGAAGTTTGCTTCTAGTTTCACAGGGGAAGAGGAGGGTTTGGGTTTTTGCATTTATTTTCTTGGCATTTAAATATTTCTCATCTCCTCTGGGATGCTGTGCTCTGTGTCTTGTGGTCTCTGTTTGTAATTTAAGAACATTTCTTTATTGTAGAATATGTGCAACCAGGCCCACCTTTATTCAGTTGACTCTTGTATGAAGACTATCTCAGAGTACCTTGGTGCTGAGCACAGCTCTGTGTTTATTAGAGGATTTTGTCTGTCATGCTTCTGATTCTCCATCCTGCTCCCCTGCTTTCAAGTATCTGGGTGATGAAAATCATGTTGTCAGTGTTGTCTTGTGTTTTATGGCTTCTGGTATATGACTGCTTAAGCCTGCTGAGCTATTTCTATCTCCCTGAAACAAGCACCAGGGGATGTGTTATGTGTAAGGGTATGTGGTTGTAAGGGAGTGTGGATTAGGTGACTTCTAAGGTTTCTGCTACTGTGTTTCTCCATCCTTCTCATTTTTGTTCATCTTATGTTCCCTTGCACTGGTGAGCTGCTCTTGTGTGGCCTCTGACCTGGGATCCTGATCTTCCTATTTGCTTCCTTCTCTGACCTGGTTATGATACAGCTTGTCCCTAAATGCTGTTGTTGAGGTTTTCTTGGATGGCTTTCATGATGCCTCATTTTACAAGCACCTCTAGAACTTACTGCTTCCACAATAGCTCAGACTTCATCAATGTCCCTTCCTACACGGCTCAGATCATGTTCCCTCAGAAATCCCTCCTGACCGCTCCCGCCCCGCTGTTCGCCTCCATCTCAGGAGACCTGGCAAAGGCTGGCCACTGCTCCTGGTGTCCATCCAGCCTCCCAGCTAGGCTACACCTCCTTCAGCTGCTTGTTGTGCATTTTGCTGTCCAGGCAGCCCTTGGCTGCACCTGCAGGCTCTCTGGGCTACCCTGGTTTGGTGCTGCTGCTCGTGCACAGCTGCTGAGCTCATGCGTGCCTCTAATGCTTCAAAATAAAGCTTTGCCCTGTTCCAGCAGTCTTCTACTACTGCTCTCTGCATCTTCTTGCCATCCTTAGCTCTGAATAGAATGTTCATTCTTATCCAGATGCCATGAGCAAGGATTTAAAGATCTGTGATTCCCTAAATATTCAACAGGCGAATAACCAAGATTTCTTAGTTCCTCTTACACCGCCTCCTCTTTCTTTCCATGTCAAGAGCAATGCACTGAAGTACTCTTTCCCTCAGTGCCTAAAAATCTAATTCCCCTTCTGTTGAGCTGAGTATTTAGCTATGAATCAGTGAAAAAATCAGAATGAAGTGTGCATTCATACAGGCGTATACTGGGATTTACACTCCTACTTCCCTTATTTTAAACAGTGCTGGCTTTTTAAATGTCAAAAAATTTAAATTTAAAGTTTTTTTAAGGAGAAGGAGTTGTTTTGACAAGGGAACATAGTTTGTTGTACAGTAAATGTGAAAGTGGTAAATGGCATACAACTTCTTCATGCTGTGCAGTATTCTTCACCTTTACTCTTAAATTTTAGTGCTACAGATTGTTTTTATTAATGTTCAGGGAAACATTGCTGTAGAGAGTTATAGTACTTTCAGCAGAGGATGGCTTGTGCAGCTACTTATGGAGTAGCAATGAAACACAACTTGAGCCACTTATTCAAATATTTGCAGTGCCTGTTCAGAGCATAAGAAGGAGGTTGCATCAAAACTGAGTCCAGGCTTCTGGAAAACAGGTTTGTGTTGAGGGGTTTTTCTTAAGACCAAGTGTATCAGTCTAGTCTGGTGTAACCAAACTGCTCAGATCCTTGCTCAAGGATGACTTTTGCAAAGGACAACTCTACTGAATAAAAGGACAGTAAACACCTCAAGACCTTATATCATCCACATTATTTAATATTCCCCTTTTCCTCTATGAATCCCAATGCTTGTAAGAAATGAGGGTAGGTTTTTTCAGATCTGTATAACTACTGAGTGATAATTACTGCAGAGTGAGTGCAACAGTGTAAACTTGCCTCCTTTGTGATTGCATTTCTTTTGTTTCCCCTTTAAAATGAGGGAAAACATTCTAATTTTATTAATAATGTGGTTGAACAATAAGCTTGAACATTTGAGAGCTTGCTGGGGACTGAATGCATTCTGCAAATGGAAAGCTCACTACTTTGTAGAAGGCCCTGAATGCAAGTAGATGGAAGTGAAGGTCACTCTTACACCCTAGGTATAATTAACTCATTTAATTGTGGCCCTTTCCATTGAATTGTTCCAGTGATCTTACTCTTCATTCAACTGCTCCTTCAAAACTGATTCTTAAAAGTAATTCACAGTTCATAAGCTGTCAGCTAATACTCAGCATTCGCACTCTGAATTGTTTTGCTACATATAGGTCAAATGCTATTAACATAGTGCATCTCTTGAAATCTTAATTTCTAGTTTAGATAATTGCATTGAAAAATTTGTGGCTATTTGTAAACATCTTGAACCTTACCTGTCAGATTAGTGCATGAGTTGGCCTTAATACCAGGATTCTTTAAGGTAGACTGGGAAAACCCACACATCTTGGTAAATTTGTGTTTAACAGAATTTCATTATAATATTTCTTTAACTTTAGTGTGGATTTTAGTAGCTTGGTTTTGAGTGTTTAAATTTGTACACCCTAATTTTGATGACGGAGTGATTAGGTAGCCACTAGATTGTGTGTTTTACTTCAGAAATTTTCTGCACTCAAAAAACCCATGTTTCCCCTTTGCTCCAAGGTTCATGTTTTTGGAGTCTGAAGGCTTTGGCAGCATGTAATTGTTGTTGTTTGCAAAGCTTTCATCTCTGTGTTAGCACTGTGGAAACCTTTACTGTGGATTTTATTTCAATTCAGTTTTGCAGCTCAGGTAACTCAAGCATTTGAAGATGGTGTACTTGTTCCACCAGGATCACTCCATGTTATAAAGTGTGTATAATTTTTGCTTCTCTTTGATCCCAGGCTTCAGTTCTTGAGTATTGCCTGCAACTCCTCTCCACTTTTTTTTCAGTGCCCAGCCCTCACAGTAGGGACTAGGTAAGGTTGCCCTCTTTCCTCCCCTTTCCCTGGAAACAAGCCACACTAACTAGGAGAGGTGGGTTAAAAAAAAAAGGGAAAAAGTCTTCTCTAGCTGTGGGGATTGACTTGTGTAATTTCAGGAATAGGTGTTACAACTGCTTGCGTAACTGGGCTGCCCTGTGAGTTACAGGACAGCTACTGATGGTCTGCCCTCAGGGGCAGGAGTTTGGTCATGCCAGCCCACCTAGGGAAGTGAAGTGCATGGTGTGCACCTACGGCTTCAGGGAAAGTTTTGGATGAGGATATCCAGCACCCATGTGCCTGGAAGCCTCTGTAAATGCAAATAACAGCTCCCTCCCTTCAGCAGTCTCCTGTCTGTCAGAACCTCATTGCTTGGAGGCCAAACCTACACCTCTGCTCCGCAGCAGTGCTGTCCTCAGTAGATCTGCTGAGAAGCCGAAGGCAGGCCATGCATCCTATGGATGACCATTTCATAAAGGGAGAAGGGGAATCTTACAGCTCCAGAAAAATGCTTCAATCTTTTTATAGTTTTTCCTGGTTATAAAGAGACTCGAGATAGTCATGAAGTGGTTGTTAAGGACTTATCTTTTTCCTGGAAGCTTGTCATTTTGCATCTTGTGCACAATAGAGGGAATGTCTCAGACGTGATCTCCATCTGAGTTATAATATACTACTTTTTTATCTGCATTAATCTGTGAACTAAATCCATTTTACAGGATTTTCCTCTGTGATTCCCTCTATCATTTTTGGATCGTTGCAAGCAGATCTTAGCAGAAATTCTTAATGTTAAAATATGGGACAACCTTCCCAGGAAAGATTTCCCTGGTATCAAGCTCTGGCTTGGCTCTGTTTCTACAAAGCACAGTCATATCTGTACCAGAGGGAACACTTTTCATACATGTGGCCCCTTCTTGAAATTATGCCTGTGCCCTTGTGGAGAGATTTCTTGGAATTTGTAATTGTTGATAGGTTCCAAAAGATGATTTGAAAATTGATTTTTTTTTTTTTTTAAGTCTGACAGATATTTGTTATAATTGCAGGATTCCAGCTTTACAGAAGGCATTTTTTTGAATGCACAAACTATTATTGTGCTGAAACTAAAAATATCAGGCTAGCACCAGCCTTGTAGAGCAGTAATGAAGTGGCATCAAGACTTTTAAATAGCTACAGAAAATAGCTTTTAAAAGTGCTATTTTTGCACACACAGACAAAAGAGAGTAAAGTGTATAGGAGAAATACAATTTTCCCTGATAAAGCTCACAATTAAAAAGAACACATTTTCTGTAATGACATGGAGGTAACAAAATTGAGAGGACTGAAAGGATGAAGGGGACAGGAAAAAACATAGATGTTTCTGTTCTAGTTTTCATGGCCCAGAACAGGACATGGCAGCTTGCACTGCCAGGCTGAGCCACGGCCTTCCTGATGGAGACCAGTGCTTGGTGCCTCCACAGGAAAGGGCCAAAACTGCCAATAAGGCACCAACTGCATCTTAGTATAGCCCTGTGAGTAAAGCAGAAAAATCATCCTTTATCCCAGTGTCTTTTCCAAACATTTCTTTAAGATTTGCCGGTTCCCTTGCTTTTGTTCTATCATTTAATCAGAGTTGAGTAATGAGTGTTCAGCGGATAGTAATGCTTTTAAAACTTTTTTTTTTCTTTTCTTTCCCTTTGGCAAACTACAAATGACATGGTAGAAGTAGTGAGGAGTGTTTCCACTTAAGCTGCCCTCCCCAGCTGGAGAGGAGGCAGCTGAACATGAGCTGGTGCTGCTGCTGCATCCTGCTACGTTTCACAACCCCCATGTGCCAGCCCGGCGTGTGATCCCTCCCTCCCTCCCTCACACCGAGCCCAGAAATGTCCTGGTAGCCCGTCTGCCCCAGGAGGAGGGACCCCAACAGTGCCCACAAGGAGCTACTGGGAATGGGGATCAGCTCCATAAAACAGCAGCTCCCGCCTTTAAGGACCAATCAGTGTGACAGTGCTTTTTCATTTCTGGAAATAAGGATGGGTACTGAATCAGGAGGGTTAACATTAGTGTTAACCTGGTTCATAAACTCCAGTGTTATCTGCAACTGCACTTGAAGTTACACCCTTAGTGTGAAGAGAGGGGAGATTAATGAAGTATTGTAGCAGATATTGTGAGGTGCTTAATTGTGTTCAGATAATGTTGCATAAATACTTTTTCTCTGTGTTTTCAAACTTGTTTTCATTTAATTTAGATGAAGGGTGAATAGAAGCTGCCAATTTGGCCATCTCTATATGATTCGTTATTTCATAATACCTGTATCATATTCCCTCTCAGTCCTTTCCAAACTGAATTATCCTGCTCCCTTTAATCTCTTTGTGAAGGAGGCCACCCATGCATCTAATAAGTGAGGTTTTTTGCTTTTCTCTTAAACATGTCTCAAGTACTTTTTTTAGCCTTGCAGACCATTTAACGCCATTTGTCAGCCTTGATACTATGATTTTTCTTTCTTCATCTCGTGCATCTTTAGCATAATGTACGCTAATCTTTTGTCCTTATCAGACATTAAAGAGACTATTTCCAGCTTAGGGTGTAATGTGGGAACATGAAAGCACATGAGAACTTTTTGTGTTCTGTGTTCAGCACCTGGGCTAATCTAGTAGCCCAAAAATTTCTTTTGAAATTTCTTCTCTTTTCAGAGCTTTATTAGAATATTCTCTCAGTGAATTTTTCTATTGTATGAGTTAGTTTTTTTAGAAAAAAGGAGAGGGAGGGAGTTTTGATACTGATGTTATCTGTTATGATTTATCATGTTGCTTATACTTGTTGGATTCCTTTTTTTTATTTAGAAACCAGCCTTCTATTGGTACATCATAGTAATTATACTTTAAGCAATTTCTGACTTAGCAGATTCAAGGCAGGTACTTTTAAATGCTATTTCATATTAGTGTGGTTTTAAAGCATTTAGCCCTCTTTTTCCTTTACCTTTTTAAATATACAGGGATTGTGTGTGTATATATATATATAACAATTTAAATGGTCCAGCAGTATTATCTAGAAATACTTAAACACATGTGGTATGTGGAGTTAGTTATAATAGTTGTACTCACAGTTCCACATGATGTTCTACCTGATACCTATTTTCAGTTGCTTCCTATGTTTTGCTTAATTCAAAACACTGAAATTGAAATAGTTTACAACATCCCTTACCTCCTTATTTCTTTTAATTGAGCATTTCAGAAGTTCCACAGTTACACCAAGGTAAATGGGGACCTGCTGTTTGCTCTTAGCCCTGTAGGGAGGGATGCTGGCTGGGGCCAGAGGGTGGCTCTGCTGCCACCAAGTCCAGCCTGTGCAGTGGAGATGAGCAGTCCATAAGAGCTGTGACCCAGTTATTCACCACACACTTTCTTAATTTGTTAGCAAGTCAAGGGCTTTGAGGAAGACAAACCCTTTTGGTTAAGGGGAATTGAATTTGTTGCCATGGCAAACTGAATCCTGCACGTTCTGGTCTCTGGTGCTGTGCTCCCCTCCCTAAGCAGAAGTTGCTATTAGTTGCTAACAGTGGCTTCAGCTTGTCTTGTGATGAGCCTGAGGTCTTTCCTGCAGAAGTGCTGTGTTCCCCTTACTACCAGAAGTGGCACTGAAGCTGCCCTTTGAACACACAGACGTGCTGAGCACTATGGAAAATCAAGCCCTTGGTGTCCAAATTGGTCACTCAATTAGTAGATCCTTTGACAATTTTGTCTTTGTTCTCTGTGGTTCAGCATTACATTCTTAAAACCCTGGTAATGCCACCTAAACAGAATTGTATTATAGGGTAAACTTATTATTAGTTTTGAACATTTGGATACAACTGTAAGTTCCCAGGAGAAGAATTCACTCCAGGGTTTGTATGGGATGTGGTAAATAAGCCAGAGTTATTGTTTTCAGGCGCTGCCTTTCTGGTGTGTGCAAACAATGACTTCAGCAGCTTCCAGGCTTATTTTTCTGATTCTTCCAGACTATGGTCATGGTTTCATGAGACAGTAAACTGGGTTTTGGAGGGCCTACAAGATGAAAAACACCATCACCACACGCTGCAGCGCGTTGAGCCATTGCAGACTGGCTTTGCCTATTCAAATGCCTTCACGAGGTTTTGGGAAAATAACTGTGTCCTGGCAGACTGAATTGGGTATTCCATGTCCATGCTGCTTTGCCTTCACAAGGAACCAGCATGCTCTGACCTGTTTGGTGAAAATGGGCAAAGTTGCTGTGTTTGGGCTGTGGGGGGTGGCAGTGATGCAGGGAGGCTGAGCAATGCACTGGGTGACCTGGAGCTCAGTTCACCTGTCCACCACAGTCTGCATTCAGGCAATGCAGTGTTATCCAAGTTACACCTTTCAAAAATAACCCTCAGGAATTTATTAGGGTCTTCTTCAGTTTAATTTTCCTTCTAAAGCCATGCTAGCTGGGATCCTTGTTGGGAATATTGATTTTTTTCTACCAGCCAAAAATAATGCCAAACTGAAGGTGCTTTGAGGAGCCTTTTTGCCAAGGTCAGTTGTTGGCAGCTGATGTGGCTGTGAGAGGAGCAGCACCTCTGCCAAGGTAATATCACACCTCCAAGTCACAAAATGCCAGGTCTGCTCCTGCTGCACTGCAAATTCTAGTACACCAGGGCCTGGTGGGGGCCACATCAGACTAGTTAGGCTCAATTAATATAATTAATGGAAAAGGACATTATGGTAACTTTTTTTTTTTTTGTTGACTTAGGTATATTAAGAAAGTACTTGAAATATGGAGATGGCATTCATGGTTCAGCCAGGCTCAGTATCTGTGATATCAGCACTGCTTTTTACCCCACCCACATCCTCCTTTCATTACCTGGCTCTTTTGTTTTCCTTCACCCCCCCCCCCCAATTAAATAAAAAATTTTTGTTTGTTAGATCACATTGTAGACTCAAAGACTTTGCAGCCAAACATTTCTATGTGGTTTCTCAACTGAATTACCCTAATACTTCTGTCTCTTTTAGCCTCTGCTATTTATGATTTCAGTTGTGTTGTCTAATTTTAATTCCTTGTCAACATGACACAGGAGTCATGGAAACAAGGGGGTGGTGGTGGTGGTCTAATGGATTTGGTCTACATGAGAGGAGAAAATTTCAGGTTCTCCAGCAGCAGTGTGACGTTCCTGTCGCTAGGTGCATGTGTGAGAGAGAAACAGAATGGATAACTGTGCTTACAGACCAGATGTCTTGAGACTAATTTCCTTACAGTGTACAGCAGAAGTCCTACAGCACTATGAGATGATGTGTATAAAATAGTCTGTTCTGAAAGTGTAGAAAACTGCTCTGATTTGTTCAAAAGTGCTGCTTCTAAACCTGTGAAATCTGTACGAGAGCTGCGGTATTTTAACGTGTGCATCGAGCTCTCGGTTTCACTGAAGAGTAATGTTTCCTTCCTTTTTTTTCCATGTAAAGGAGCCTTGATTTGTGGGGCTTGGTGTAGGGTAATGCTGTTTATAATGAAGTCAGAATTGGCTTTTAGAGCCTGATGAATGAAAGTCCACAGTATAAGACTGCAGCTTTTTGTGAGAGAGACATCTGTGCTATAACAAGAGCAGGAGACCCAATTTAGACAACTGCTAGAAGGAGGGCTCAAGAAAAGGAAAGACCTTTTTTTTCTAGCTTAGATTAAATATTTGTACAAATAAACTTTTCAGCTGCTCATCAGAATTGCTGCTGCACCACCAACTTGGCTTTGAATTTTGTTCTGATTGCCCAACAAGGCTGTACACGAAGAGTGTTACGGAAGAGCAGCTCAAACAAAACATGTTTGTTTTGCAGCAGAACTATGGGCTTTGGACTAGAGAGAAATTTGGGGAGAGTGAAAAGATAGCAAGAGACATATGAAGAAATGAAAGATGTAAATAGAAACTGACTGTTGCAGTAAATACATGTAAAGCAAGGAACTTGTGCAGGAATTGAGTTCTGTGTTTTCAAAGTGAGTTACAATAAAGGATCTGGCTTTGAATATGACTGCAATGACTTTTCCCCACTGGATCAGCTGGTTCGGTTAAAAGTGTTCTCACCCATGAAGCTTGCTCCTCACACTCACTCACACATACCCCAACTGCTGCTGGAACTTTTGTACTAGTGCATTTTTATTTAAAAGGCTACCTCTGGAGTGATGATCACACTTAAAGTCCTGCTGCATGAGGCTGATGGGAGATGAAAATTCAAGTTTCTCCTGAAGACCATGCTGTAGAGAGCAAGTGTCTTTGACCAAAGAGGATTGTTTCTCATTTTGGTTAAAGCAAGCTCCAATCCTTTGAGGAAACTTCTCATGAATCTTTTCAGTAAAGCAACTATTTTAAAAAGATGGGAACCACTTGGATTAAAGCCCAGATGGACACTGTCTCTGACTGAAATGGATCAGAAGAGGATTAAGGAGCAGTATAAGTGGAGAACTCCTGCTGGAGAGGGGTGTGATACTGTACATGCCATTCTGGGCTGCTCCTCAGCATTAACAGCAAAGCAGTCTTGGGGTTCTTAGGCTCCTGGAAGCAGACACAAGGGATAGTGGTGAGAAGTTTCTGATGGCTGATCACAAACATGCTGAAAGTGCTTTTTAGAGAAAATGTGTCTTTTAACAGTTGTGTGGATTCAGCTTTAAAGTATTTATTTTATTAGTGAAGATGGTGACTTTAATATGTGGGTTGCAATATAAAGGTATGCTTAGCCCAGAATATAAGTTGAATATAGAAATACCTTATAAAATATTGATTAATTATTACCAAGCAAACTGTTGTGGTACCTTTGGTATTCTAGCACTCTTTGCCTGTATGAATAAGGATGAAAATGAAATTCTGTTTTAAAATGATGGAGCTTTGGGGGCAGAGTGGCCATGAGTGGTGGTCTGCACAGTTCAAACATAATCACAGCTAAGCACACTTGCCCATGTTGTGGCACGGTCTGTGGTGTTGGGCAGCACAGGTGTTGGCATACTGTAGGGACAAAGGAATTGCTTAATCAGACTAGTGAACTATTTGGTATCTAATTTCAGATAAACATCCCAGAAAGGATCTCTAAGCCAGGAAAAGCTTTGCTTTTCTTGTTTTAAATCCCTGACCCCACCTGGGGTTCTGTTCACCCACTGGTTTCAGTGGATCCCTTAAGCAGTCTGTGAAAGGAGGTTTTCCTCTAATCTCATGCTGTGGCTCTCTTGGCTTGTGTGAGGTACAGCTGCAGACCTGCAAGACCTCACAACTCTCCCACTCATCTGTGCCAGTGTTTTAATTGTCTTAAAAGGATCTTCCAGAGACTTTTAATTTGTTTTAATCCCCTGGAGCATCTCTGCTTCAGTAATATTTAGCAAATTTCAGCGCAGACATTCACTTAGATTCCAATTGTCAGATCCGAGGAGCAGCAGAAAAATTATTTTTTAGGGGATTGAAAAGGGAAATTCTCAGACTAAGCTAATCTCTACTTGTAGAATGAGAGGACAATTAACAACTTGTCTATGAAAACAAAATTCTTGCCAAGAAAACTTACTAGAGTCTCTACAAGAAGGATGGGGAAATTCTGCAGTCAGAAGCAGTAATGCATTCTCAAACTTGGTGAGCACTGAATTGCCTTTTAAATACCTGGTTTGAAATGTTACCTTTGAAACATCTCTGTGCAGTTTAAACTTTAGTAGGTGGTAAAGAGTGGAAATTGCACTGATATAATTTGTCTTTGGGTTTGGCATATAAAATACAGTTGTAGTAAAAGTATGTGGTAGATGGATAGATTATAATTTAGGAATTGTAATCTCATGGAGATGTAGTCTGAATTTTACATCTTTACATTTTTAGGGACTGGGGGTTTGTGCACACTTGATTGCTGGTTCTAGCAAAGGGAAGTGGCACAGATGCTTTTTTATGCCAACTGCTTTCCTTTATCTTTGCTTCTTTGTTTTCTTCCTTTCCCTAAGGGGTTTCCTCCCTTTCTTACTTACATTTCTCCTTAAGAGATTATCTGAAGAAATGTCATTTTGGTTACAGAAGGGTGTGCAAACTTACTTTTTCACTTCTTAATGTAAATTGTGAACCTTTCCAGCATCAGTTAAATTTGAGACAAAATGTTAGGATGCAATACACCACAATGCTGCTGCACTTCTGTCTGTGCTAGTTACTGCCAGAGTCACCATTTTCTGCAACATTATTTCTCACCAGGAAAAAAATAAAACTCTATACCATGTGAATTTTAGATGTGGTACAACTGTGGGTGTGTTAATGCTTTTACAGGAATACTCTGACACCTTGATTTTTCTCCAGAAGCTTGTGTATTTCCCCCTTCTTCATCCTCCATTTGACAAGAATAAAACTATGCAAAATACAACTACTTAATTTAGGTTTCTTTTGCCACTTGTCACATACATTTACCTGTTTCTTCCTAGCTTTCTACTGAAGGAAAAATTAATTGTGATTTTCAAATAATGGTGAAGGTACTGTTGTGAATGGTTCCTCTGGCATGGTGATCTTTGAGAAATCTGTCAAAATAATTCTGAAACAGCTCTTCGTGTGCTGGTTTTTCCTGTTACCTTCTCCACACAGACAATTCTCCACTAAGGAAGAGAATGACACTTTTATGTACAACCTAAGTGTGTTAGGAGGAAAAACCCCAATAACTCTAAACAGGGACAAAGATAGATATATGTTCTTGGAATACATGGAGAAAGTTTTATTTTGGATTTGCTGTCCTCTAACTTTTTCTGCCTCTCCTTTAGCCCACTCTGAGAACAGTGAGTTTTTTTTTGAAGGTTTATTTTTATTGAAGGTTTATTTTCAAAGTTTGGAATATACAGTGCAGTGTGCCTGCCTGAAGTTTTACTTTGTGTTTTCACATTAATGAAGTTTTAAATGCAGATTTTCTGACAGGAGAGAGAAAAAAAGCAATGTATGCTTGTTCTTCCTGGAATAATAATTTCTTCTTTATTGGAATGGCTGTCTTAAATGATCTATATTCTCCTACGATAATTTAAAAGATTCTGGTGGTTTTTAGAGGCTTTTTTTGTTTTCTTAACCTGCTTTGAAATTTAAATCTGTAATTTTTTTTGCCCCTTATAGGTGCTGGATAGTTTGTTAGCTCAGTATGGAACTGTGGAGAACTGTGAGCAAGGTACTGTTACTACTCTCAATTTGCTTTTAAATTTGAAGTGGGAAGTGAATGCACACTGAACTTACCCTCCTCCTGTTGCATTTTCCTTTCTAGTGAACACTGACACTGAGACTGCAGTTGTAAATGTAACATATGGCAATAAGGACCAGGCTAGACAGTAAGTATCTTTTTTAGTTGTTTCTGTCACCTAACTTGCATTTTGGAGTTCATGTTGTTGTGACTTTACGTGTGCCTTTGCTTCTGATCACGTCACCATTTTAACAGTAAATTAAGGCTTGACTTCTAAGAAAGTTTGGTGTAATTCACCTTAATTAACAATTTTTAAAATCAGCTTTGCTTTCATTTTGATGAAAAGTGAATTAATAATTTCAAAAAATGGAAAAATTGAAGAAACTTTTTTATTGGGGAGAGCAGAAAATTAATTTGCCAGTTGGGGGAGGATAGGAGTTATTGTTTAATGATTTTTTAGCCACATTTCAGTAATGCCTTCTTGCAGTGTTCATTGTTTTGTGACTGTTTCTTAACAAACAATCATAGCAAAAATAACAGGGGAAAAATATGTAGCTGCTAACCAGAATACAGGACTTTTTTGTTAGAAAATTTAATGCTGCTTCCCAACACACAAAAGGCATAATATGCATACCTAAAATAATTTATTTGGTATTTTTGAAATTTAGGCTGCCTACTTTATGCTTGCCTATATCTTCAGTGATTGCGAACTTTTAATCTAGTTATTAACATTTTTAGAATGTTTTACTTAATCATTGTTTGTGCATAATTTTCCTTTAAAAATCTGTATTATGTACCATGCTAAAGGTTTAATTTTGCTTCTCTACCATAAAAAAAGGACTTGTGTGGTTCTTAAGTTTTAACCTGGTGACAGAAACTTACTTCCTCTCTTTCTAGTCATGGCAGGTCAAACAAAACCAAACTCATGGAATAGCCTACCACAATCTATTTTAACTTTGAAATTTCTGCCACCTTGTGGCAAACTAAAACCAGCAGTTAAGATGCAGGGTGTGCTTATGGTGTGCATTAATTCAAAATTACAAATGAAATAATATTTGTACATATAATTAAGTAATTATCATCTGTGCGTAACTTGAATGCGACACATGTATTTAATCTTTCAAAGCATTAGGTTACTTGTAAATGTATTATAAACAAATGTGATGGGAAACTTGTGTCAGTGGTATCTCCTGTGTATGCTGGAGCCAAAGGAAATGTTTTCTTGAATTCACTGTTTAACTTTTCTCAAAACCTGAATTGTTCTAACAAGTCCTTCAGGTTCTTCTGTTGCTTTTGATTCTGCTGCATAGCAATTAAGAAAGGCTGTATTTCTAGTTCTGAAGAAATCATGGTGCAGTGTTACAGATTAGTACTACGTGTGCCGGTTTCTCCTTTGAAAATATAAGGAAGTACTAAAAATATCATGGAAAGAAGTAGAATATATTTTTTTGAGCTGTCATCTGTGATGTGGGTTCCTGGACTTGTCCACTCCCTTCTGAAGATGAAAACAACAGTTTCTTCCCCAATTTTAGATGCTAAATTTTAGGGTCAATCGCAAGGAAATGCTGGGATAAGCAAAGACTCTGAAGAAGTGTCTAAGATGATAATTTTTTCTTTTCCATAAGAAACCATGTGACACTAACTGAGAACCTGTTGAGTTTGAAGCAGGCAAATTGGCATGCAGCATGGGTGTTGTAGGGCAGCTGAAGCAATGCAGGTTGAATGGTGGCAGTTTTGCTCCTTGGAACAGGTAGAGAAAGTGGAGGAACATTGATTTGCATTTGTGAATGGTTTCACATGACACGGGTTTTCTAAGCAGATGAGTCCATATTATGTACAAAAAATATTAGCTCAGATTGTCTGAGTTTGGGAGGTGACCTTGCAACTGTTTAGAAACCCAAGTCTCTAGATCAAGGTAATTTTAGGGAAAAAACTGTGAGGGGTTGGAATGAAGGCTCACTACAGGACCTGCATGTGTGTGGATTTTCCACAGTGACTGTTTCAGTGAAATGGTTTTCCCAGACCTGACCTAGCTCTGCTGCTTGGAACTGGCTGTGGGGGATGGCAGTGGAGAGGGAGCAGCGTGCAAGTGCTGATAGCTGATAAGGGCAGTGCTGGTCATCCCGTGAAGGACATGCAGTAACAAGAACTGACTTTATCAAAAGCTGTTTAGGGCTGCAAAGAGTCAGCAGCTGGTAACAAGCTTTGTAGTTTGGAATTCAGCTCTTTAGGGAAAATTTGCTTTGCCATGGCTTTTGGATCAAACACCATGACATGAAAATTTCAATGCTGCCACATACAGTGGGTCCCTAGTTCTAATTGCACCTCAGCTGTACTTTTTGCAATGCACACACTAACCTCTCAGTAGTGTTGGCTGAGAGAACATGCAAAGTTGGCTACTTCCCTGCTGGATATCTGTATGGCATTGCCATGACTCTTGGAGTGTGTACTGGCAGTGTGAGGTGAGGGTGCTGCAACACAATCTGGAGATACTTTTGATAAGCAAGTGTGGTATGCATTGCTTGGAGGACAGTACTTTTGAATAAAACTTGTGGTTCCACCCAGCTGGGAAACTAAGCTGCCTTCTGTCTTGCAAATCTAAGTAGTTGTGGCAGAGGTTTTTTCCTCTAGGCTGGTACTACAGTTGTGGCATGTTCAATTCAGGTCTGCATCCAAAATTAACTTGGAAAATGAAGACACTGAAGATTGCTGCAGTCTTTTTGAGAAAGAAGTCTTAGAACAGACAGCACCCAAAATCTGAGATGTGCACAGTTCCTGACTTCTAGCTGGGACAGAGGTCTGTCTTTGACATGATGTGGTGGTGCCTCTTTCCTACTGGAGAGGCACAGTGTGTCTTGTCAGAAAAAGCAGGATGCTGCTTCTGTGACCCCAGAGCAAGGGAGCCAGCATGGCAGATCAGGTACTGTTTGGCAGCCCAGGAGCATTGTGGAGGGATGTGCAGAGCAATGTGTGGGTCTTGGAAAGCCACTTTTGCTCTCTAGCACTGTGAGTAGCAAAGAGAAGGCTGGCCCTACCAGGTCTGACACCACATCCCTCCTCTCCTCTCCTGCAAGCACTTGGGAGGAGAAGAGATTTGTTTGAGCTCTCAAACTGCCCCTGCTGCTCTCCCTCCCAGAAACTGGAGAGGGCTTTACCAAGTGTGTGTACTGCTTGGTTAGTGGCATAGGCAATGATTGGATGTTGTAGTGGGTTGTGGAATATTTGAAAGAGAGGAGAGGGTGAGGGACAGAGCCTGGAGCCCGTGGTTCACCCTGCACAACCCAAGCAGCTGCATGCAGGTGCTGAGGCAGCCTGGCACGTGCTTGCCAAAAGACAATCCCCCTTCTCCCAATATCAATCCCTGGCTGCAACCAGCAGGACATGCTGACTGTGTCCTTGTGACATGCTGCCACCTAAATTATGGCTGCTGGCTTCAAAAGTTATACCACCCTCCCTTTTCCTGCCCCAAAGATTCCAGTGTGTAGGAGTCTAGTACATGCTACAGGATTTAGCTCTACCCAGGATTTTGAAAGTCCACTAGTGATTACCTCTTAATCAGAATAATTGCAAAAAAAATTTTATTAGCCTTTCAATGAAAAACACATCTGTGTGTGTATGCACAACATGTATCCTTGAATGAATGAGGGTTCACATAACTAATACTTTTACATGCCATTGTGGGTCAGGGCTAATGTTACCATAGGAATCATAATACTGAAAACTCAGTGGTGTATTAAAAGCTTAGGTTTCATTTTGGCTTTGTTTTCAGAAGTACTGGTGAAACCCAGATTTTTATTTAATGTAAAAAAAAATTATGCTAAAGAAAATTTGCCATATATGTCTTCTCATATGCAATTGTATCTGGTCAGGGATGAAAAAAGAAAAGTGGTGTATGTAAAAGCCTCATGTGAGAGTGAAATATGTTCTCCTTCTATTGCTTAGTGTCATCGTGCTATCAGTGGAAGAATGATTTCCAGCACAAGACTTGCTGCTTTTACTGTAATAATTTATCTAGGGTGTTTAAATTCCACTAACATCAAAAGGGAGAAGGCTGGGCAAGCACCCTCTTGTAGGGAACTCATGAGAGGACAGTGGTGAGATGTCATTTTGATGGGAAAAACTCAGGTGACTAATTTACAGAATAGTTGTTTAAGGTTTCATTTTCATGTAGAAACTCTTGGTTCTGAGCAAGTGTCACATGAACATGAGCCAGGCTGCTATCCATCTTATCAGTGCATAGACAGTAGTTGCTGCAGTCTCTTAATGAATTCATTTTATTAAAAAATTCAGAGCTATGCTAAGAGAATTCTGTGTACCAGCTCTCGCTGGTATGTGAAATGGAAACATTTTCTGTTTCTACTAAATATAAATTTTAAACAATGACTTCAGGGAGGAGAGCACCTCCTAATGGGACAGGTAACTGAATTTTTTTCTCCATCTTTGTCCTCGTTGGGTGGCTCTTTAGGCTTTTAGACTCTGTATAAAAGTGGTTTGTGGTTTGTTTCAGCAGTGCTCCCTGACAGAGACGGTTTGCATGGCCTTTATTAACTTGTGCCCATGGAAGGAGAGCCCCCAGCACTTGGGAAGGCAGGGGTCTCTGTGGGAGGACAGAGGTGGTGCTGCTGTGTTCTGGAGCCTCCAGGTGGTCAGTCAGTGAGAGCATGTGCTTTGCAGAAGGAGCTTGGTGTAACCTGTGGTTGGAGGAGTGCAGCAGTGACAATAGCTTTGCCTGAAACAGATGCCCCTAGTGCTGTGAGGAGCTGGTCACCTGCTTTGAGCTGAGGCTCAGACTTCCCCTGAGAGCAAGGCCGGCTCTCCTGATAGCAAGTGCTGTCCTAGATGCTGTTCTACAGCAGTTTTGCATCCATCTAGAAGACAGTTCTTAACCACTTGTCTCTTCCTAGGTCTTCTTCCACATCTGTCTCTCCAGCCCCCAAAGCACTGCCTAGATGCCTCTAAAACTGAGCTTGTTATGGTGCTGAAGGGCTGCTGAATCATGACATTGCCTAATTCTAGCCCTAGGTTTAGTGCCACAAAAGTGGTAAAAATTAGTCCAGAAGAGCTGAAGTGTATGACTGTACTATAAAAGTCTAGTGAAAATTGTCAAATATTGGAACATGAAGGCCAGAATCAACAAGCCAGAGGGACCTTTCAAAAGCTGAGGTTTGTTCTCTGTAAGAAATGCACTAGAACAGGGTATGTGCTACATCCACTGCAAATCAGTTATCTTGGCATTCCAGTCTGTGTACCCAAATCAGTGTAGAATATGGAACCACATACCCAGGAAATATCAGTTCCACAAAAGGCTTGAGAGATCAGTATTTAATTACTGATTCTTCTTCTGACTTCCCATCATTTGAACAAGTCAAATTATAAAACAAGTCAGGCTGTAAAATATGGAGAACTCAGTGACTCACAGGGTGAATTATTAGTGTGTTGTTTTTCCATGTCATCATATGGCTTTTGTGGCCAGAGATTGTTCACTGCTGACATAATTAATTTTCCACAATGGCAAATGAACTTTTCTCAGTTTGCTTTGAATTTAAGGTACTTATAGACAGATGGAACCATTTAGTAATTTATAAATTGTTATTAAGAAGAAAAATTCCAACCTTCTTTCTAGGAAAAGTGTGGTGCACATGTATGTGTATATGCAAGTGTGTGTGTATATATACATAGTTGTTGCTGTAAAGTGTTTTTTGTGAAAGCATGATAGGTATGAAGCCTGGTTGCAAACAATAAGCCTACTCTTTCCTTTCCCAACCACTTCTAAGGAAGAGTGAGAAGCCTGTTGCCCTGATTTACTGTCAGGTTTTATGTTAATGCTGGGATTCTGGTCAAAGATGTTTTAAAGCCAGAGGAGGCTGATGCATTTTGGGAAAGAAGCAATGCCTGAACTTGTCAAATAAAGGCTTGGAGGGAAATGAGCTGGGATGGACGTTAATCTGGAGCCTATCAGCACATTTGCAAAATTGTCGGTGTTCATCTCTCCAACATCTTGATGTTTGATTCCAAAAGAAACAGGGCTTGTGCAACTGGATGGTCTGGCAGTGCTGTTTCCCTTCATGGTAGAAATTCAGCCTTCTGGTTGATTTCAGGGAAACTCAGCCTAGAAACAGAGGTCGTGGATATTTGCAACCAACAAGAAATTAGCCTGTTCAGGGTGTATGGAAAGGAAAGGTCTCAGACCCCTTTTCCAAGTAGGATGTCCAGAAAGAGAGAGAGGCTTCAGTGGAATGTCTTTCAGACATTGGAAATCTATGCAAAAATTAAAAATTGAGACAAATCCATAGAAACGTAAGTCTCACTAGTCTGCTCACTCCTCTTCCTGTTTTGTAAACATGTTTTATTGTGTAATAAAATGCTCTTCCAAGTCCATGGAGTAAAAGATTAAAAATGTCAGCTCTGAAATAACCTCACCAAATTTTAATCCAGCTCGTTTGCCACTTGCTGTAAAGGATTCCTCTATTATGGGAGTAATTACACTCCTGGCAATTCCCAAAGGACCTGTGTCTCATTTGGTTAACAGAAGTATTTAATGAACAGTGATCAGTTATTCAATATTTTGCTTTCTTTGTTCATTGGCATTGCCTTGGGCCTTATTTATTATCAGCCCTTATTAAACATTGTTCCAAAGACACAAATTACTTATTTTCTCATAAGCTCTTTACTGTCAGACTGGAGTATTTTGAGGATGCTGGCTCAACCCCTGGGAGAAGACGGACCTGTTATCCTTGGTATCCAAATACCACTTCTTAACTGGGCTTCAACAGCTCTTGTGACCCAGACTGTGAAATGGGACACCCAGGAGACAAATAGTATTTTTCACTTGCTGGCCTTGAAAATGTAGGCAACTGGCTATCATAATCTTTTATCTCTGTAGTAGAGGCAGGCATAAAAGTGTTGCTGAGGCTAATGTTTGGTAAACTGGCAGTAGTGTCCTGCAAATATTCATGAATGGAGGGGCAGGGTTAAGTTTCTGAATTCAGAGACCTACCTCCAGAGCATATAGTTGTTGGAGCTTTATAATGAAAGTATTGGTGAGCTCTTTAGTAAAAGATGCAGACTCCCTCCCTCCCACGAAGGCCTTCAATTTAAATTTTGGTTTTAAAGAAAATCTGTCAGTAATCTTTGGTCCAATATTAAGTCTGGCATATTTCAGTGCATATTTCAGTGACCAGTATATTAATGATAATCTGAACAGTAATACTTTAAATTCCTTTTTGGGGCAAACATGTTTATTTTATTCCACTGGTTTACCAATGTGTAGCTTAGTTATCCCTACTGTTTGCTAGATATTTAGTCTTATTGACTCTAATCTGTTTGGGAGTGGAAGGTGTCCTACCTTCTGGAAATCTATCATTTTTGAGTTGAGTTGTTCCTCCTGGGAAGAGGAGACCCAAGAGCGCCTGCAGAGTTGTCCTTGGTTAGGAAGAGGGACAGAGCAGACGGAATGCTGAGTGACCAGGAGCTTTTCAGCATGAGAGACCACAGCGAGAGAGGGCTGGGTACATTTGGGCAGTATCCCTCTTCAATGCTTTACTGTAAGAACAAGAGAAATTGAAACAACATTTTAAGTGCCTTCTAACAACTTTGCTTTCATGGGGAGTTTAAGATAGACATGGGGCTTTAATTTCCTTGTTAACTTTTAAACTTACCTTCAACGTGACTAATTAATAAGTTGCAAGGTGCTGTTGCAGTCTAAGGGGCATTTCAGATGCCATTGACTTGGTTTGAGTGCTTCTTTTCCTGCTGAGGTGAAGGTGCTCTCTTCTTTCATAAAAACGTGTTTTTTCATTCCTGTCACAGCTATATCAGTTATTGTGAAAGCTCCAGCCAAATAGCTGTGCTGGCAAAAACCCTAATGAAGGTGCTCTGATAGCAGCTAGAAAGTTTTCCCTCTGGTGCAGCTTTAATTCTATTTGGGAAATTGATTTAAATTAAATCAGGCAAAAGAATGCTTTTGAGTGTATAAGCTCTGTCTCCTGTGAGGTTTGGCTGGTAGGGTTGGACCAGCAAAATCTTTAAAGTGTAAAGAAGCCCAGGACAAGCAAGAGCTAACTTGTAGTGCTTAATACAGTGGCTTTGTGTAATCGAAATCTTGGCTGAAGAGTTTCAAATGTAACTTTTCATCTTGGAATGTGTTTTTAGTTTCACCACACAAGTCAGAGAGGACAGAAGTCTGTCTGAATAACTTGTCATTTCATAAGGCCCTGTGTGTGCTCGTGGGGCTTTTTTTTAATCTCCTCTCTCCTCCCCTTTCCAAATAAACAGAGCAATAGAAAAACTGAACGGGTTTCAGCTTGAAAACTATTCCTTGAAAGTTGCTTACATCCCCGATGAGATGGCAGCCCAGCAACCTCCACAGCAACATCCCCAGGGAAGACGTGGATTTGGCCAGCGGGGCCCTCCCAGGCAAGGGTCACCCGGCGCAACCACTCGGCAGAAACCGCAGTCGGACGTTCCGCTACGGATGCTGGTGCCCACTCAGTTTGTGGGAGCCATTATTGGGAAAGAAGGAGCAACAATCAGAAACATTACCAAGCAGACACAGTCCAAGTAAGTCATTTTACAAAACTGATTAATAGCTTTAATGTTGTGTCATCATTGCTTGTGTAAAGAGGAGTTTGTAAAACTTCAGTATACTAACCTGCATGATCAGAGAGCAAATGAAGATGACAGAGAACAGGAAATATTTTGCAATATTTATTTAAGGACTGGATTCTGTCCCTGATATGTGTTCAAGTGCTATCTGACTTTTTTATCCCTCTTTAAAATAGAAGTGCTAGCAGGATGGTACTCTGTCGGAGAGTTTTGCTTTCAGATGTACTAATATGGTTCTGGCACAAAAAGTGAAACTGAAAGAGCTGTAATATGTTCTGGGGGATGTACAGTCAGTGTGGTGATGTACCCAAGTGTCCCAAGTGTACTTCAAGTGTTTATCTAGTTTTAGTTAGATAAGGGCATTTTTAGGATTTGTAAATGTTGTCCTTTCAAGATGTGGGGGGAAAAGCCCTAAACAAGGAACTTTTTTTATGTCCCTGCTTCCCCCTCTGTTTCTGGAAAATACATTTGTTGATATCAAGTTGCAGACCACACCAAAACACAGATTAAGGAAATGCACAGGAGGCAAAAAGCAAGCTGCTAAGTGACCTAAGAAGCTTAGAGCACTGGGGTCTAGAGACACTGGAAGAAGAGATTGTTTCCAGTGTGTGTTAAATCCTGCCCACAAGGAAGAGCTCAGCACAGACGCAGAGGGAGGGAGGTGGGGTTCTTATTGCAAGAGTTTTTCTAGGATGCCCCTAAAAGCAGAGAATTGAAAGGCTGCCTTCAGAAGCCCCCACTGTAGGAGCCCCTAGTTTTGTAGTTGCAGCATTCAGGACTTGGGAATGAGCTGTGTGTGAGGGGAATGAGGGTGGGCAGGAGCCTCAGTTTTGAGAGTAGTTAATGAGGATAAGGGACTCCTCTCTAATTACACCCCAACCCCCTACAAACAGGCTTACCCCCCTCCCCAAACCCAGGATTATCATAACGCTCCCTCCAACCTCTCATTAGCACAATGTAGCCCAGGAGACTATTCAGCATGTTTAACAACACAGGTTTAAGAGATTTGTGGTGTCCTGACAAGACTTGGTTGTAATTTTTCTATGGGTAACCAACTTTTCAGGTGATACATAAAACATCTAATTCTTGGACTATAAAAATCCTGGAAGATTGACATAAGAAAAGTTTTATGTCTAGAAGAAGGGTGGGTGGACGAGAAATAATTGCAGGTTGCTAACTTTACAGATATGTGACTTTGAGAATGATGTTTTCACTGGTTTGGGGATTAAAAAAAGGAAATTTCATCTACTTTCATTTCCACCAAGGATTGCCGAGATGGGTTTCTTGGAAAATGTTGCATTGTAAAACAAAATGAGTTTTCAACACTTGAAAGAATTGCAAAAATAAAGGGGCTACTTGAAAAGCAGCATGGTTGTTTCAGTTAGAAAACAGCTGTTACATGTGAAAGAGGGGCAAAAACAAAAAGCAGAGGTGGAAAGAATATTGGCAGGGAAAAGTAATATCCAAGGCATTGTCTTTATGCAGGTAATAACTAATTTTTGTTAAATTCTTAGAGCTGCATAAACCTGTTGTAGAACAAGGCTAGTAGTTTCAGGGTGGTAGAGCGCAGAGTAAAGGTAATATAAGGACAAAATCAGGCCAGACAAGTATAAGAAACTAATCTTGTGGATGGATGCAAAGTACTACCATGCTACTTGCTAGCAGAGGAGTGCTGGGAAACTCTGCTGCTGAGGTATTTAAAATAAGATGGGACAAAGCCTGACTGTCCTGCAGCTGCACAGTCACTCTAAGTGGAGCTGTGGGGCTGGAGATGGGGCACTGGGAAAGCTTGATGAGATGTTGTTGTCTTCAGGGGTTTGCCACATTCTGTCTATCAACCCTCCTGAACATCTTGAGGGGAGTTTACCAAGAAAAGGAGATCCCAGTGTCTACAAAAGTGGGGTTTAGCTGGTAAAATCAGGACAGGAGAGGCTCTTCATAACACTCAAATTTGTACGTAGGAAATGCTTAAGTAGTCGTAAGCTTTTCAAAATTAAACTACTAACATATAGTCACTGTTAGCTCAAAATAAGTTAGTTTTACAACAGTTGGAAGTGCACAAGGCTTACCATAGAGTGTGTGGTTACCATAGAGTGTTTTTCTTTCTTTCAAGAATTGATATTCATCGTAAAGAGAATGCAGGTGCTGCTGAGAAACCAATTACCATCCACTCAACTCCTGAAGGCTGCTCAACAGCTTGTAAAATTATTATGGAGATCATGCAAAAGGAAGCTCAAGATACTAAATTGTGAGTAAAAAGCATTTCATCGTGGAAGCATTAAAAGTTTTGAATTCTCACTAGCTCCATTTAAAGTTATAGTCTTTAAAGCTGTTAACAAGTGAATATTTGCTGTTATCCATATCTTAGTAGGTAAAGGTACTGAGATATTTTACCTTACAGGATCGTCTACTTGCTTAATTAGCCCCAGCATGCTTCTGTGATTTCAGTTGTTGTCTGGCTGTGATTTTGAGGTGAACTGGAGCAAATATGAAAGTTTCTTGAGCAACTGACAGCTTTTAGTCTGAGTGAGCATAACAAGTTGTGAGCCCTCACTAAAAGCCTTAAGATCTATTTCTTCCCTCCCAACAGCTCTAGTTACTTCAGTCTGAGCTTTATTTAGTTAAAGGTATGTTGCAATTGAGTTATAGGTGATAGTGCTTGAAAGCCCATTGCACTTGGACTTATTCTGCATCCAGTGAAAGCATGTAATTGTGGATATTTCAATGAAAACTAAATTTATCCATAACATGCATAAAAGCTTGTACTCTGGTCTCCAAAAGTCTCACTAGGTATAACTTCCATTACAGTACAGAAGAAATTCCCTTGAAGATACTGGCACACAACAACTTTGTTGGCCGACTTATTGGCAAAGAAGGAAGAAACCTGAAGAAAATTGAGCAGGATACAGATACTAAAATCACAATATCACCGTAAGTTTTTGGTGGCCTGATTTTCAGTGAGATGTTAAATGGCAGCAGTACTGCTGTGGGATGTTCAGGTACAGAGTTCTTAGAAAAATATTCTGTGTGTCGAAGGCTGAGATAACAGCCCTTCAGAGGCCTTTCCATCACATGGATTAAACTGTTGCTTAAGCTCAGTGAAATTTCATGTAAACAGTGAGTCTTCATTGTAAACTCAGTCAAGAGCAAGCCTAAAAATAACATAGGCTATGTGGAGCCTGTGTTAGACTAGATTTTAAGTGTCAGTTGTTTCTAATATATTATACCATATGTAATGATGATTGTTTGAAACTATAAGTCTGGATCAGTTCGGAGCTATGTGTGAAAATGAGTGAAATTAGTGATGTTTTAGTTTCCAGTATATATTAAATTCTTGGACTGGAAAGAAAGAAATAGAGCAAATGAATACTGAAAATGGTATCTTTAGTAGCAGTTCTGTCCCTCTTGACCACTGACAGCCAAATTACAACACATTGGCTAGTCTGGTGCAAAGTAATAGCTTTTTTGGTCTGACTTTGTGAGGGTATCTGAGACCTTTTCAAATTTAGCTGAGATTAAACAGGAGTTTTCACCTTTACTGGAAATCTGTAAATCACTGATTAGATTAACATCTCTGTAGAAGCTTGGCAGTCAACAGTAGTTTTACCCTGGAGTAATATCTTCAGAGAACCTCCTGTTCTGAATAATGAATGCTCTGGCATGAACTTCCAAGCATTTGAAGGCATCCTGGATTTGGCTTTAGCCAGGAAGGGTGAGAATTAGGCTTACAGGCTGTAGGAAAGGGAAAAGGTTTGGAAGACACATGAAGATGTGTGAAGAGGTGTGAATACATGCAGGAGACAAAAAAAGTAGTGCAGGAAATAATTCAAACGAGGACAAGGAAGCTGCGAGTAAATGTGGCTCTTCAAAAAGAGGAAAACAAATTTAGATGAAAGCACCTGAGGCCTTCCTTAAAGGTGTGTGTGTGTGTTTATGAATTAATCAGAGGAAAATAAACAAATGGAGAAAAAGCACCTAAATAGGTGTGCTTCAAGAATAGATTTTACAGGGCTAGCATGCTCTCCTGAATATGTTTGCATAAACATTTTATCTGCAAACAGTACACAGACTATTAATGCTAAAAGGAGAAAAATGAGTACAGAGTACATGGAAAAATGGTCTTCATTCCATGAAATCCGCTTGTCTTTATTGATGATGACACAAATAACACATTGTCTGTAAATAGCTACAGAGTAGTTTTTAATTTACTGAGTTAAAGGCTTCTTTGCATTATAATCTTGGCCTCAAGATTATATTTGTCATACTATGCCTAAAATAGCCCCCTGAAGTCATCTGGTGTAATCAATACAAAAATGAGAGCATATATGCCCATTGATTTTGCTATTTCTAATTAGTCTTTCTCATGATCTCTTCATTCAGGCCTTTGGGTAAGCTTGTCCATAGATTTAAAGGCAGATGGTTTGGGAAAGTGTTTCCTCTCTTCTCTGGGATGTTTCCCAACATTTTCCTTCCAGAGGCAGTACTTCAGTGCTCACGCACTAGAGAGTCAAGTGGATGTGTACTGTGCCTGCCCCTGCTCGGCTGAGCTGTGCAGGCTGCCATGCTGCCTGCTGTGCAGGAAGGCAAGGCCTCGTGTGCTGCTTCCTGTCCTTCCTGCCATGGGTTTCCTCACTCTGCATCCTGCTCTGTGCTTTGTCTGCACCCCTCTACCTTTCCTCAGTGCATGGCTATGCCATGGCTTCCCAGTGTGTTTAATCCACGTTACCACAGTAGGTTTGCATCTGTTGCCAAATAGAGCACTGGTTTAAAGCAGTCACCCTTTCATTTTCCCTGAGGAGTTACTAGTGTTGAGCAGCAAATGCTGACTTGCACACAGCTTTTCTTTTCCCCACTTTGAGGGTTTGGAGGCTCTCCTGCAGTTTCACTGAGGCTGGGCTTTTCTCCAGTTTCCTTAAGGAATATACCATAGTTCTCAAGGAAAGAATGTTTTTATGGTGTGCTTCTGAGGTGTCTAAAATGTGTGTGAAGCCCTGTCCCAGCTGGCAGTGCTGTGTGAGGTGGGACAGGGCTGCACTGCCCTGCAGCAGCTCTGTGTGCTCATGCACAGTGTGTGGCTCTGTTTTGTGCAGCAGCCAAGTGTGTCCCAGCCACCTCCCCCCCCGCAAACCTTGCTGTGAGGGTTTTGTTGGGTTTCCCATGAGGACAGAGTTTCCCCACATTATCTGAGGATGTGTTTGAACCCTGTTATGTACTGATACTACAGCCTTTGGAGGGCAAACTTGACATGCTTGGATGTTGTTACACTCAAACGATAAATCTGGATTATCTTCTTTGTTTGCTAATTAACTGTGCTTCTGTGTCATTGCAGATTGCAGGACTTGACGCTCTATAATCCAGAAAGGACCATTACAGTTAAAGGCAGTATTGAAACTTGTGCCAAGGCTGAGGAAGAAATCATGAAAAAAATCAGGGAGTCCTATGAAAATGATATTGCTGCTATGAATGTGAGTTTCCTCAGGGTGTGGGCTCTTTCTGGGACTAAAACCACAGAAGGATTTTGGGTGTGAGAGACCCCTGGAGGCTGCCTGGCCCAGCAGTGGGTTTGCTCAATGTAGGCCACGCTTCAAATTTAAGCCAGGTTGTGTAGGGACTTGAGTTCTCCTTAACATTTCCATGGATAGAAACCCATAGTGCCTCTGGGCAGCCTGTGCCCTGTCTCACTGCTCTCATGATGATTTTTTTTCCTAATATCACATCAGAATTTTCTGTTGCAGCCTCTCTGTTGCCTCATTTATTTGTGGGAGTGTAGGCAAGCATTTTTGTTATTTATGTATGCTATTTTAATGGAGACTTTTTCTGGTTTATTTTTGAGTGGGAGAACTGAGAACTTTATTTAGACTGAGGAAATGAATGAGCATTTAATTTTTTTCTTGTTGCAAGGACCTGAAGCAGGGTATGTTTGTGCTGTTGTGGCTTATGTGCTCTGGCTTGCATGTTTTTTAAAGAAGTGATTCAGTCTCATCACATAAATAGCATAATAATGTGTGGAAGAAAGATCCCTCCTGTTTTTAATTATTTCATTTAAGAAGGTCTTATTAAGGTTTTTTTCTTGATGTAGATGATAAAGGCATTTACCTATTTGAAGATGATTGGTGATTATATGATGAAAACAACATACCTCATTAGTTTGCCAAAGTATTACTAATGCATATTGAGAAATGATTGAGATTTTTGATAGTTAGGAAAAGCATTGTATGTGCATGTGTATCCAAATCTTATGGTCTAGAGTTGGAATGGAAATGTTTTTTCAGTTTACAGTAGTCCTGACTTTCTAGAAATGTTTGTTTTCATGCTTATCCTACCAAGTGAATATTCTCCCCACTTTTCCCCCGTGTCCCCCACACGAAGCAAATTGCAATACATGAGGTACTCACGAAGAACAAAGTATTCAGTAATGGTGCATTTTTGTTTCATACAACAAGCAGGAACATGGGGTGAGTTAGAGACTGTACTGCTATTTGGCAAAGGTACGGAAAGTCAAAAAACTACCTCTGTTACTGTATAGGTTTTGAGTTTAGTTTGTAGTGATTATTCAGGTAGTTTCTGAGGTGGTGAAGTTTTGAGGTTTTTTGGTGTCCTGTGATTGACTTATCTTAATGGCCTGAGATAGCACGTGTCTCTCTAGCTGAAATATTTCTAAAGCATGTTCATGTTTTTGAGTAATAATCTGGAAAAGGGAAAGGGGTGCTGACTAGTTTTGTATCAGACAACAAATGCTTCCTACCACGTGACGATGTCACTTTTCTCAGGTGTGGTCAAGCAAGGGACATGCAGCTTTATAGCTGATCCTTTCCCAGCAATTTGCTGAAGATTGCTGAAGATATCTCACTTCATCTTTTGCAAGGGAGGGAGGATGGGGTGATAGTGTCACATACATGTTCCCCCAGTGTAAGAAAAGCAGGGCTTTGTACATGATCTTTCTCTGTTTCTACAGGGCTGTCTTTTTAGTATAAGGACAAAACTACTGTTTTTCTGATAAATTTGTTCACTCTGAAAGTAAATAGTACTATTATCTGAACATCTTGCTGTAAAATTTGAAATGTGTTTTGATGACTAAGTTGTAGCAAGTGATCCCCATCTGCCTTTCCTACTATGTGTTTTTGATGTTATTGGTCTGTACATGTGTCTGGGAAACAGGTTTGAATGAGAGTCCTTTGGGTAATGGAAATTACTTTCTTTTAAAATAACATCCCAAAAGGTTAATAGCATATGCCAACTGGGATTTTATTAGAGTTAATAACCAAGACTCTAAATCTTAACTCTTCTGCCATTGCAGCTTCAAGCACATTTAATTCCTGGATTAAATCTGAATGCCTTGGGTCTGTTCCCACCTTCTTCTTCAGGAATACCACCTCCCGCAGTGAGTGTTGCCTCCGCTGCTGCTGCTGCTTCATATCCACCTTTTGGGGTAAGGGAAGCTCTGATTTTGGATGGTCAGTGCATGGTGATACTAATGTCTGCAATGCTGCATTTTTTGCCTTTTTCCCCCAGAAAATCTGGAAGGGTGTTTTGCTAGCTGTGTTCTGTCATTTTTCTAAATGCTGTCTGTCTTCCTGCTTGCACACTGAAAAGTATTTCATGTGGCTGCAGTTGGGAGCAGGCATTAGTTGTTTTTCTAGTGAAATGCTCAGTGAAACTGGAAAATAGTGCTGCTTAGAAAAGTTAGATTTTATTTTATATAGAATTTGAATTATTGCACAAAGAACTTCCACATAAAATAGCATTTCAAAATTGCTGGAATTGGCAATTAACAATGCTAGTCTGCAGTTTTATTCCTTGTGGTATGGAAGGAAAAGAAATTATCTCTTGTCATGAAGTGGGAATCTATGTGTAGCTAAAGTGTTTGTTTGAATGTAGCAGTTTTATAAATGCCCTGTTGAAATGCAATACTGCTAAATATATAGTATGTAAATTGCATGGATCAGTCTCCAGAAAGCTGTGATTTACTTGCCATTTTGCTCTCTAAAAAATATATGAAAAAGTTTAACAGAATCTTACTCAAATTCTTTGCTGATTCGTAAACATAAATGAGGAATTTTACTGTGGAGCAGAAGGTGATTCGTTGTACCAGAAACCTCCAGAGTCAGTCTGGAGCTGAGATGGTGCTTTGCTTTCAAGAAAAGACAACCTCATTACAAGGAAAAGGTGGTGTTTTTTAATCTCTTTTCTGTTTCTGTGCTGCTGGCTGTTAGCAACTCAATGCAAGGTGAATTTCCGAAACAATTCTAAAAAGTCTCTTAAGAAGTAGATGGCAGAACTTTACAAACTCTGCTGTGTTTGACTTGGTCCCCTTCTTTGCCCAACAGTGACATCTAGAGAGCTAAGTCTGAGACTCTTCATGAACTAGAAATGTGAAAATGCAGCACAACACTAAACTTCATCAAATAACTCAAGCTATGTTGTACTAAAGGGTAGTTGTGGTATAAATATTTTTCCCAGAGGAAGAAGCCAAGAGAGAGACAGTGCAAGGACCAGGAAAAATTCTTCTCTTGTAGCATTGTTTGTAAGAATGAACAACTTTGGTGTTATGAATGTATTATGAACTATTTTGAGTATAATAGTGGCTTTATCAGAAAAATGTGCTTCAATGAAAGCTACAATAGAAATATGTTTATACTCAGTTATTTTACTGTCAATAGCAGAGCCTCCATTTATGACAAACAAGTTCTCTCCCTCACAGTCCTTCTGCACTTCAATTAGATTGGCAGACTAAACTAAACAAGACAGGTTTCAGCTTCACTGCATTATAGAAAATGCCATCTCTGGTAATGAATTGCCTCCAGTTTTTTCTTAAATACTAGATGTGGTTTGTTAAAAGTATATAACTTTCTATATTGGTAATTAAAAGTGTGGCTTTTCCTGTCTTTTTACTCCAGATTTGCAGACTACTTTGCTATTCTTGAGATTCATATTGTAAGCCCACAGTTCTGTTCATCACTCAGTTTATTTTCATTTCTTTCCCACTTTCCCCCCCTGTTGTGGTTCCTTTTGCTTTAAATATGCACCTAAACAGTGCTGAATTTGGTGGTTACTCCTGTCTGTCCCTCTGTTGCTAGTGCACCTTTACCCCCCAAATGCACCTCTTTTGGCCTGCAAAGATCTCTGGCAGTATCCAGGTTTCTGGAAAGAGGATAATGGCAACATCTGGAAAAAAGCATCAAGAAACAAATGTCATTGTGCAGAAACTGTGCAGCTGGAAGTTCAGATCACTGTCTGAACTCTCTTGCTTCTGTTTGTGCTCATTCCTCTGAAATGGCTCTCATTCCGTGCAGTCTAGATGTGTGACCCAGCTAACATGCAGAGAGAAGGGATGAGCTTACAGACTGGGAGGTGAACTCAGATTTTGTGGAGGTTGGGGGTGGCACTGATACAGCCCCTGAGGCAGACACTAAGGGCTTCTAAAGCAAATGTATGAACAAAGGGAATTATCTCACCTGTTTGTAACTAAATGTGTTGGTATTTGGAAAAGAGCAGGTGGCTCTGTGGGCTTCAGGTGAGTCAGCCCCTCAAATTACTTGGAGTGCTTGTTGCTCTCTGAGGAGAGAAAACAACAAAAAGTATGAGTCTATTCCTTTAATGGATGCATTAGTTTCCATTTGGAAGACTTTTAAGTCTTGTGTATGAATTAATTTTCTGTAACTTTTGAGCTTTACTCTCCTCTAACTTTTTCCCCTAGTAGAACAGTTTTTCAGACACTGATTAAATTGGTTATTGAGGCATTCACAAGTAGAAAGAGAAAAAAAAGTCTGGCTATATTTTGAAGGAGAAATTGATACATTTTGAAAGGCTAAAGGTAACCACAGGGGGAGATCTAGGAGAACTCATGAGGGATTTAAAAACTAAAATAAAATCTGTGTGTCTAAAAGAGGCTTTGGGGAAACAAGGTCTTAGAAGAAAAATTAATGAAAAACTCCCAGGGAGACTTTATGTCCATTTACCTATGAGCTATTTGTTACCAAGTTCATTATTTTGACAAAAGCATTTGGACAACCCAAGTCCCTTTACCATGTTTTCAGTGCATGTCCTTTTATGCTTGGGAGCAGGGATTAGTGGATATTGAAGATATCCCTTTCAGGAAAGTGGAAATCCTTTCTGAAAACACTGCTGGCATCAGGGTCTAAAGAAGTGTATCCTGCTGCTGCCCTGCTTATTTGTGTGTAGTGCAAGTTTTCCTTCTGCTCAGGGCTGCCTCTTCCCCGTCTCCTGTAAGGTGTGCTCCCCAGCAGTCTCAGCTACAGCATCACTTGGCATCCAGGTGTCTGAAGTCTGTGCTTAAAGCTGTACAGAGAGCCTTGGGACACTCCTGTGCTGTGTCTGAGGGTGGGTTTGAAGCTTTTATTGCAAAATCTGTGTATGGACCTTTTCTTCACCTCATTGTGGGGATGGACTTGCCTGGGGCTCTCCCTTGGGTCAGAAGAATCAGGTGGTTGAGTTTGGGAGTTAGCAGCAGGGTTTCCATATGGAGCTGATGGTTCATATGAACTACTTTCAAGTGACAAGGTGTGGCTGTGACCTTGTATAGGACTTGTTCCCAAAGAAACTGAAGTGTCATCTTAATTATTGAAACAATGATCTGTCACATTCCTGCTTCTGCGTTTTTAACATGGGTATAAAGAGGAAAAACCTGCATAGACAGATCTAGGATTTTGTAACAGTGCCAGGGCTTAGCAACAGTTCTGAATGCTCATACACACAGCTGGAGCCAAGTGTTCCTGAAACATTCTGTACTCAGGAGCTTGAGGCTGAGTAGTTAAATAGGTTTGGCTGTGCTAACATGTGTGATGCTTCATCCTATCCCTCTTCATGCAAACCTTTAAGACATTTGACAAGAGCATAAACACTGTTCTCCAGCTGCTTTAGCTACACTCTGGTATCACAAACTTAGGAAATGGTGATGTTATCAGTTATCAAACACTAGTTTGCATTTAGTTCCTTGGACTGGGTCACATTCAGGAGAATGATTTCCATGTGACTCAGAGACCTTGCTCCATGATGGTTAACTGTGATGTACAGCACCAAAACCTCAGCTAAATTAATCTAAAAAGATGCAGATTGTGTCTCAGTAATAATCTGGGTGCTGCTTTTACTCTTTGTCATGGCAGTGGAGCCCCCACAGGAAGGCACAAGTTGTCCTTGGTACTTGTCTGGTGGCAGATACAAACACACACACGGGCACGTGGCCTTTGCACGTGGTTAACAGTGTCTGATTACCACAGCAGTGCAGGCTAACCATCCATTTTCTTGTATTTTTACCTACTGCTAGCAACAATCCTTGATATTGAAATTGTATAGTTTATTTGCAGAGTCCAGGTTCTGTTTGCCTGTTCAAAGCACTCATTTTGTGCAGTTGCTGAAAAGGGATGCAATGGAATTGCATATTGTGTTTCAGTTCTTGAACGTTCCTCTCTCTTCTTGCAAAAGTCCAAGATCTGTTTGATTTTTTCCTGGATTCCTAAAATACAAACAAATCAGAATGTGAGAATCTTTGCAGTGTTTATGGTTTGAGGGAAAAGTAGGACTTAACTGAGACATTTAAAAGTATTAAGAGCTAAAAATTCTTTTTACTGTCAAATGGCTGTGATTTTGCTCTTATGATCCTGGTGATAGGCTCAAGCTAATGGTCTTTTTTTGACTGATCAATGCCCTTGTGTGACCATATTAAGGACCAGTAGCCTTTCTGTGCTTATTTGTACCCAATGTCTTGTCCAGCTGCCTTTGGACCTGGAAAACCACCACTTTCTGTTTATCCTCAAATCTTTCTCCTTAGCTGTGCACTTAAATGCTTGTGTGTGTTGCAGCTCTGACACGATTGCCAAGAGCTTTGTTGGTCTGCCCACTGTCACTTGTAAAAAATGTCATGACCTGAGCACCTGCACAAAGTGCTGGGATTTCTGTGAGGAGGAGAGTAAGGTTCTGCAAAAGGGAATATCAACCATGCTTATGTTTTCCAGAAGATATGTTGCCACCAAAAAAAAAAAAAAAAAAGAAAGTACTTTTAGCAAGTATCCCAGCCAAACTGCTTCAGATGTAGTGTTGTACTGCTCAAAGCTGTTTTGATGGAGTTGTTGCTTCTGTCTTCTGAACTGTGGGGAGAATATGCACGTACTTGTCTCTCAAGAATAGAATTTTGTTCTCATGCAACACTGAAGGTTTTAAAGCTTCAAGCAAACAAGAAATCCTTATCTTAAAATCCAACTGTGTACAGTCATGCAATTAATACACCTGGCCCACCTACTGGGGTTAAGTGGGTTGTGCCCTTCCTTTTATAATTGGAACTTTGCATGTTTAATTTTACATCCAACTGCATTTCTTTTGCAGCCTCTGGATCTGAAATTTGGCATCCCAAGGGCATGGGGGAAGAAGGGATAACCTGTGGAGACCTCATCCTGCCCTTAAATGCCCTGAAACAGGGTAGTAGAATTAATTCTGTCTCATGGCAGGTAAACTCAAAGTAAGGTGAGAAGTAGAGAGCTTTTCTCCATAAGAGAAGTTCACACCAGCTGCTCCTCTTCTTCTGTAAGGTCATGGAAGAGATACATGAACTTCTGCCCTGTGAAAGTTGGCTAGAGTGAAGACATGCTCCTCTGCTTGCAGTGGGACTGCTTTCTCTGCTGGCCTTTTTGGACACCTGTTGTGGCTTCTTGAAGCTCTGCCTTCAAAAAAAGAGCACTCTTTCTAACCTTTTCTTTAGCCTCACAGTGAACTTTTATGTGATATGCATATGGGCTTCCAGGAAGAGACAGAGAGGAACAGGAAAATTAAAGAAAAAAAAAAACCCAACAAAACAACAAAAACAAAGAAGAGGTCATTTCATACAGTAAACAAACCCAAGAAATCAAACCACCTTTTTCTGATTACAAAAAAACTCTTGTACAGTTAGGCTGATAGGTTGCTTTCCTTTATTCTTTTTTGCCATCTCTTGAAGCTTTTTGTTGCAGGTGAGGAACATGCCAATGGAAAACTTTCTCCTTAGAAGATGTTGTGGTCAAGAGAAAGATTCCTTCTTTATTCTCCAGTCATTTTCTTAAATAATAATAGTAAAGAAGACAACCTCTATATTGAATAGACGTAAGAGAAGAAATAACTGCATTGTGCTTTTGGCAGGAAAGAAAAGTAATTTAAAATGAAAAATTGCTTCATTGAGGGCCTTCATTTGATGCCCTGAGCATAGATGAGAAACACAAGGAAGAGGAAAAACTGTCCTATGTTTCCAGGTACTTTGACTCTTACTTGGTGAAGTTGGGCTCCTTTGGATGTCTGGGTTTGATAGGATTAATTTGTGCAACTGTTATGCCTGATCTACCCAGAGGCAGTAATGTCTGTTCATCTATGATGTGTGTAGTTGCAAGTGGCTTTGCCCTAATTTGCCCAGCTTGTTAAGCAGTAGATGATTTTTGAGAAGCTGTCCTGCAGCCAAAAGAGGATGTGGTTTTGGGGGATGAAGAAGGATTTGCCAGTGCTTTTACAAAATGATTTTTCATTGGTGAAATTAGAACCATACATGTGCAGCACATGCAATCTTGAGGAGGGCACTGTAGGACAACAGCACTGTCTGAAAAAATCTACCTGCTAATTAGACTCCTTTTGAAGACTGCAGCCTCAGTGCCTTGAAATACACCTTTACTGATGGTTAATTTCTTACATTCATAATGAGGCTTTTTTTTTTTTGACAACTAAAAAAATTTAGTTCTTGGTGTGTAACATTGTGGGATTGTTTTGCCCTGTGGAGAAAATGGTTGGTCTTCCCACTGTGTTGAAAGTCTCCTGCTTCTTCCATGCTGTGCTGGCAGGGACATGTGTCCAGAGCAGTCAGACTATTCTGCCTCTGGAGATGGACCAACCCCTCAGTGAGGGAAGGAAAAATGCAACTGGCACCCGATGATGTTCCAAGATCTGGCAGGTCAGTGGTATAGGTTGTCAAGGTGTTGAAGCCTCCAGTTATTCTTAATAGCTTCTTTTAGAGTTCTCAGGTTGTCATAATGCAAATAGCATCACTAGTCATCCATGCTTTTTAAAATAAAAATGGTTTCTTCTTTGCTGCAAGTTTGAATACTTGTAGAGATTTGTAGTTTCTTGGAACAAGAGAATTAGAATTTGTGTTGGTTCCCTGCTTTTAGATTCTTGTGGGAAGATTTAATTGTTGTTCCCTTTGACCATCTCAGAGTCTCAAGCCCTAAGTACCAGGCTCCAAACCTTCTGGATGTTAAACTGAATGGGAAATTTAATTCCTTAAGGTGCCAAATATTTTGTTACTAGGGTGTACTGAGCTCCTTCAGGCCAGAAACAATAGTAGGTCAAGTCCTCATTCTGTTGTATCTGGCTCCATCTCTGGTTTGTTTGTTAAACATGACGGAAAAATAAGTGATCTTTGTGTTTACACAACTTGCTTTTCTGGCAGCTGTCAAGGAATCTGAGAGCAGTCCCTTTATAAACCAGAGCTGATGAGTACCTGCATCTTCCAAAGCCATTGATTTCATGGGCAACTTCTATGGATTTTGAGTGTCCGTATGACTGCTGAGTCACAGCTATTATTTTTGAAGTGGAAGTGTTTATATGCTTACACTTTTTGATGGTCATACAGTGTTGCAACACTGAATACCTATGCTTACTGCTTGTGAATGACCAGCAAAATTCCTGCTTACATAGTTTCACAATCTGTTCCTTATGTTGATTTCTGATTTTGGCTGTCTGTTCTGAATAAAAGGTGGCAGATTGCTTTTTTTGGCATTGTGGCCAGTCAGATTTTGCAAAAACAAAAAGTTCATGCCATGTTCAGAAATATGTCAAACCAGTTCCTGCTTGTAAATTGCCTTATAAGCAGCCTGCCAGAAAATGTTCCTTCTCTGCTTCCGTGATTTGTACTCCCTTGTTGCTAGCTAGGCTGTCATGTTGGAAAAACTTCTATGTGTGGTTCTTTTAGTGACTTCTAGTAGTCCAAGAAGATCCTCAGTTCAGAGACAATCATGATGAAAAGTAGTCAATTTGAGAGCCAAGAAGTGGAATGAGTAGTACTAAGTGAAATTATTCCAGTGGCATCTCACTTAAGGTACTGACCACTGTGTAAGAACAGCTGTCTTTGAGTTTCAGGTGTTGAAATGTCGTAGTCTCCAAAATGGAAATGTAGACAGGGTGGGCCATTCTTAGATTTTCAACCCAGAGGAGAGGATCAGCTCAGCTAGATGGACAGAGGACACTCACACACAATTTCTGGGGCTGATTGTAGGGGGGAAAGAGGTAGGGCTGCATGGCCTTTCCATGGGCTGTGTGTCCCAGAAAGGGTCATGCCCTTGGTTCATCTAGTGACATGAGTGTTTCTCACATAATGCAGCATTTGCACTAAAGGGGAGCATCTTGGATTTACCTGGGGCTCATGGGAAGGTGGAACCCTGGCTGGAGGGTGGCTGGGCAGTTCATGCATGGCAATGTGAGCAGTGCTTTAATGTGCAAATCAAAGTGAAAAATATGCATTGCTTCTTTTAAATTGTTTTGCTACTGCTTGACTGACTGAATTCAGCAATGCAGAATCCTTCTGAGTGTGATCCTGGATTTTCAGGCAGTGAGTGTGGCAGAAAGATTTAGACTCTCAGCATGGACCTAAATCTGTTTGAAGTAGACCTAAAAAGCTTGGAGGGTGCAGAGAGTTCAGGCTGCAGTTTGTTGATTTGTGCTGGCAGCAGCGCTTCAGCTCAGTGATTGTACATGATGGTGCCACAAGGTATCTGCAAGGATGTTATGAAACTGTGGATCATGTTAGACCTATCTGCTAAAACTTTGTTTTCCTTAATGAGCCCCTTGTTTCCAATGAAGGCTTAAAGTTTTAGCACTAGTATTGCAAAATGAATACTCTAGGATTTCTTTCACCATCATCTCAAGCTTATTTCTTATCATTGCATTGAATCCAACTAGAATGTCTTCAAGGATACTTGGCTAAATGTTCATTTCCCCTTGCTGCAAGTTTTCATTACTGAATAAATAAGAGCATTTAATGTAGCTGTGGGCCAGGATAATTCTTCACAGTACATTGCAAAAACATGGTTTAAATTTTGGCTTTGGATCTGGTACAGGGTTTGAATAATATGATACCTCACTTCCTGACAAACTCAGGGTATTCTGAAGACTGAATGAGCTGTCTGCAAATCTGCCTTGTCTTGGTAATCATGGTTTTTGGGAAGAGGGTAGAAAAGCAAAAAAAGGAACTTTTTAATGCAGTCACTTACTGTCTGTATTAATTTACTTCTGCCAAGTGGATTTGTTTACTATGTAAAAAAACCCCAAAAAACAACACCAGTATCTCACTAAGCTAAATGGTAGCTCCATGCAGTCTTACAACAGTTCTTAATTATTGCCTTCATAACTAAAAATCCTGATGCTGACTTAAAATGGATAACATGACTTTGTGACTTAAAATAAATGTCTTGTGCTAAGGTAATTTATTTGCAACATGAAACATAACAAGCTTAGGAACCAGGAAAGATCTGATTCTTCTCCCATTCATGTCTGGCTTAAAAGTCTATTGACTTCAGTGGGTACAATATTTTAAAAGATTTACAGCCTCATCCCAAATGTTGCCAAGGATTTACCAACCACATGCATTTGATGGAGCAAGGGATCTATGGAGACACTTACGCACATGACTGGAAAAAATTTTGTACTGTTGGCAGGCTTGCAGAAAAAGACTGAGATTAATGCTCAAATTAACTTGAGGGACATAAATAACAAACCTACCCCCTTATGAGCCCTGACTCATGCTGACTGAGGGAGCTGTGGACTGACCTAGCAGCATCATCAGCCAAAATCAAGCGAGGAGGGGTCGTCTTGGGGAAGAAATGAGGAGGCAAATATCTGTTGGCTTTTCTGTGTATTATTTGTTGTTCTCTGTTGTTCTTTGTTTTGTTTTTCAAATGCCATTTTTCAAATAGGATGTCCATTCCCTCAGCTGTAGTGGCTTGGGACCTGCTCTTTTACCTACCACCCTCTACTCTGGAGGGTCATAGCTTACTTTTCCTGAGTTTTCATTCTTGCCTGGCAGTGCTATGGCTCTGTTACCCAAGTGTGAGATGAGGAGCAATGCTTTTCCTTCTGACAATCTAACAGGTAAGGGAAAAGCTCTCCTCCTGTGTGACTTTCTGCAGTTTGTAGGATTGATGCACCAGGAGTTGGCAGAGAAAAGTTATAACAACCTTATCCTAAGGGCAGATGGTTTCTACAAATCTTTCTAACCCTGCAGGCAAGAATTGCAGAAAGAGGAGTGAATCTGCGAATTTTCTTGGCTGGGACTCCTCAGCTTCTAGCTCTGGTGTGCAGCAGTAGCCCTCATGCTGAAGGACTGGTGGCAATATCCCAAGGAGAGGAAGAACCTCACTCCTGCTGAAACTCTGGAAACCAGGAAATGATGGCTATGCTAAGCCAGTTTCCTAAGAGTTAATGTGCTAGGGTTGGCAGCAGAAGGAACAATCTCCTGTAGGGCTGCAGGGTCTGGCTGGAGTGAAGGGGATATTCCTGATGCTACATGCAGTGCAGGGGCTCCAGGTGAGCCCAGAGTAATGGGGAACCAGCCAGGAGTTACATGATTTACAAACAGATCAGTTTGTCTTGGATGGTGATGGTGGGAATTTAAAAGGGAAATATCAAAAAAAGAAGATAAATAGTTGGTATGGACTGTTGGGCTAGGGACAGATGGCTGGAGCTCAGGGACTTGCAGGAGGTGTGGAGGGAGGTGTATCCAAGCTGCTCCAGGAAAGAGTTGTATTAGTGTAAAAAGTCAGAGCTAATGGTGTGCTGCAGCAGTTGCTTAGTGTCATCCAGTGGGGTAGATTAATTTCCATCTCTGTGTTAGATCACCATTTTCAATCATGATTTAAATGAGCAAGCAGGAAATCTGATTTAAGTTGACTTATTGAATTTTATATGTGTACTTTAGTTATCTTTCTGAAAGCCGTAGTCTGTACCTTTGCTTACACTGAATGTCTATTTATACAAGTATGCAATTTCCCATTTGCTTTGGGTAATGTATATTTTCCTTTTTCTGTTAAAAATGATGAATGATGCTTTTCTTATTTTCTTGATTAATTTTAACTTCTGATTTTCATCAGGCAACATTTGGATGGAAATTGGAATCCAATTAATGAACAAAACCAGCATTTAAAATTGTTTTCATTAGTTCAATGTGCTGGATATAGACAAAAATTCCTTATCAACCCTGTTTTGTGACTAAAGCAGACTGATTTTTGCAGAAACAAAGCAAGTACTTTCAGCTATTTATGAATTGAACTAATTGTTTCTGGTCACCATGCTTTTGAAGAATCTGTTTTGTATATCTAAGAATCTTGGTTTCTGGAGCTCTTCTCTTAAAACACAAAGCCACAGAATCCCAAAACAACCTAGATTCTACATAGAAGTGAATATCTCAGTGGTCTGTGTGCCACAGCTACACAAGACAAACTTCTCTTATTTGGGTGGACTAGCCATGAGCCCATACTGCAAATATTGCTGAGGCAGAAGAGGTGGTCTGTGCATCACAGATACTGCAGAGGGCTCCTTGCAAATTAGGGTGGATGGATAGACTACAAATCTTGATGAACCCAGGCTGCTACTCTAAAAGATTTTCTTTCTGCATTCCTGTCTGTTCCCAGGGCTGGGCTGACTTTGAATAAAATATTTCCTTATGTAGGGGGAAAAAAAAAACTGAATGGAGAAGAAGAGAAAATTGTCCAGGAGACCTTACTCTTGTCAAAAAATATATACACGTACATATTTTGGCTTTTAAATTGTAAGTATATATTTAAGCAGACTTGGCTATAAGGGAGAGAACGTTGAAGCTCAGATTTCACAGAGTGGGAAATCAGTTCCCTAAATTTAGTGCTTCTAACATATGTTTAAGGTCTAGGAATCTATTTCTGCTATAACTCATGTTAGGAGTTCCTGGAAAGCTCTATGACTTATGTGGCATGGCATGGGTAAGATTAAATTATAGCTGATTTTGTTCCATCCTGAGATCCCCAGAAGCATCTGTAAGATTGATGGGTGGTGTAGTCATTGCATTAGGTTTTGATGTGTTTCTTTTGCAGGCTAGGTTTCCAGTAAATACAAAAGGATTTAAAAATTATTGTGGGTAAGGAGATGGACAGATAGTAATTTGAACCTGGTGTTGTGATACTCTCAAAAGCCTTAAAGTTAGACTTGATTTCTGCCAGAAGAAAAAAAGAAAGAGGAATATGGTTTTTGAGTGGTTAAAAATCAGTGTGTATAACATAATTTCTCTAAATCTTGCGTGATGCTATACTGGAGATGAATTTGGTTACATATATATGCCAATGTGGTGCTCCAGACAAGAATTTAAAAAATTCCAATGTTTGAACTGCTGAATATTGACAGATTCTCCACTATTCCTTAAACATGTATCATTATTACAGCAAAATGCAAGTATGCTATTAAAGAACATCAGTAACTCACAGAAAAGGACTTTTGAAAAAACGTCCTTTACGATAAAATAAGTTGAAATGCATCAAAAAGTCAAAACTATGAGGAAGGATGGGAGGAAGGTGCTACAGTGAGGTGATTGCACAGTTAGAAAGGCACAGGTACATCTTTTGTCTTCTGTTGCCTTTGCTGCCCACGTTTTGTGTTTGAGGGTGAGGCAGCAAAAAGGAATTTCAGTGGTGGATTGAATCCAGCCAAGAAAGTGGCTTGAAAACAAGCTTTGGGAAGGAGAGGGGAGAACTGCTCAGCAGGCAGATGGGCAACAGAGGGAAGGCAGGAAATATATGCAAACAAAAATAATGAAGTTTGATTTGTTTCTATGGTACAGAAATGTGTCTGGAGGTGGGTTTAGGTAGAAGCTGTGTAAATTCTTGAAAACCAAGTCAAGTTACACGTTTGCTTTGCTGCAGTGTTGTAGTAATTAGCTGGAAGAGGCTGGCTGGAGAAGCATGTGGCAGGAAAATTTCAGCAGTGGATTTCTGCAGGAGCTGAAGTATGTGTGGACAATTGAATGTAGGGGTCAAGAAGAAGAAGAGCGAGCAAGGGGGTGGATAAGCTGTCAGGACTGGAATGAGGGGTTGCCTCTACACTCAGTGCAATGGGTCCTTGCAACAAAACTGGAAAAACCTAAATGCTTCATGAACTTGCAACCATTTAGAAACAGTTTTTTGAAGCGCTAAGATCAAGTGAGTACCTGCAGTAGCATTTCCAAATTGCTGGAAATCTTGCTGGATTCACAGTGAACATGTTAAAGGACTTACTATGACAACACTCAGGATGTTTGTAATAATAGGAGAAGAATATGAGTAATCTTCTGGAAACTATATATACAAGTATATACTGAAGTGGCTGTATCTTTCATTACAAATATGTAGTTTTAGGGTGTAGTTTTGAGATCATTTTAAATTGATCTGGAGGCAGATTAAAAGAGGTGTTCACACTTTTTCCCATTCTCTAATTGTTGTTTCTTCCTCCCTTGGTCACAGACTGCCACTTGTGTGTTGCTCTGGTTATTTGGGTCAGGGACTTACTGCCTGCCTTAAAAACCAGCTGGATCTGCAAAGCTGCTGGCCTCAAAGCATGCAAGGCAGTGGGGAGGCTGGGAGTGGAGGGCTGCATCCATGTGGATTCAAACCAGCATGAAATGCCTCTGAATCCTAATGCCTTGTATGTGTGAAAACACAGGGTAAACTGTGCAACTGCTGCAATTGCCTCAAGTGTTTCTGTTCCCAATATCCTATTTTGGGGTTTCTTCACCTGGTACGTGGAGCTGTGCCTGGAATTTGTATCCCCTGAGGTTACAGTTGACTTGTGTTTACTGAAAATGAAGCGGTAAAACTTGGAAACGAGCATTTTGTTCAGATTTGTTTATGGTTAGTGCAGTGGGACTTTGCCTTGAAAGACTTAACCTTGAAAGGAGTTACTGAAATTTAAAAATAAGCTGGGGGTGTTGCTTTTAGGATTGCATCTGCTTTTTGCTTTGTGTTACATATAGCAGTGTGGGGCTTTTTCTGAAAATATCATGGAAAAAGCTGCTTGGGTGAGCTTCTCCATGTGCCTGTACCCCTATCAAAATACAGAGCTGAGCAAAGCTCAACGAGCTTGGTTGGTCCCATGTGCTCTGCTTGCTGGGGCTCAGTGCATGGTGGGCACTGAAAAAGCAAGGAAAAGGATTGTCTGCATTGTCTCAAAATACCTCTGCACAAAAAGGGCTTGTTGGCTTGTCTTAGTGAGGATGAGCAAAACAAATTTCAAAAATACATGAGAGGGATACACAGAGGAAGAAAAACTTTAGAAGGAGAGCTGTGTAGTGTCTTAAATACCTCCTAGTTCAAAGACAGGCTTGTGTGAAATGCTTTTTAGGGGTAGCCCTGATGCAAGTGGATGGATCAATGGTCCAGTAGCATGGTGTGTGCTTGATGGTGCTCCCTTCCTTTGAGACAGGCTCTTCTGGGGCTGCTAACAGAGCTGTGAGTTACTGTGGCAGATGCACTCCTGCAGCTTGATCATTGCTCTGCAGCACGTAGAGAGGATCTCGAGCGTTGTGTCATGCTCTCCAGCTGGGGTGTCTGCTTGGAAGCAACAGGAAGATGCAGTGATGCCTGATATCCAGTGGGTGCAATGCTGGGGTCCTCTCACTTTTCAGAAACACGGTGTTTAATTTACTAGCCTGTGTGAGGAATGCTGCCAGGGCTCCAACTCTTGCATAATGTTACACAGGAGGAATCACTGGCAGATTTCAAGCTGGCTATCATTCCAGATCACTCCCACACAAAGGAAATTGTAGCGTATATGTAACTCTGAGGCTTTTTGTACTGCTCTCAGCACAATCTAAAATTAAAAATATTACAGGGAAACTAGAAAGAGTTTGCTGCTCAGGCTGTAGTAGCCTCTTTCTGCTTGTAGTAGCCTCATCTGCAGGGTCTGGCATGTGGAAGAGAATCCAGACAGCTACAGGTAAGAGCGAAAGCCTCACAAAGAAACAGCTCCTCAATTGTTTTTTAAAGTTCTATGCATTAAAATTGTGAGTATTTTATACAAGACGAAAGAATCCTCTTTTGGCTCAAACTGGTTTTCTTGTTCTGTGGATTTTGTGATTTCCCAAAAAAGCCAGACCCTTAATACTCAGACATCACAGGGGGAAATCTTATTTCCCCCCTCATTTCCATGCATGCCTGTTCTGTACCCATTTTCCTGTCAGTCTGATTCATAATGTTCAAAAACATTCACTGCATTTTTGCTTCTTCCCCACAGCAACAGCCCGAGTCTGAAACTGTTCATCTGTTCATCCCAGCCTTGGCAGTTGGAGCTATTATTGGCAAGCAGGGACAGCACATCAAACAACTTTCTCGTTTCGCAGGCGCATCTATTAAGGTATTATTACACCAGCTAAAACTTTCTGCCTATTCTACATGACACTTTCAGCAAGTTTGCACAAGCAGTGCTTTCCTGAACATCCTCCCCCACTCCATGCTTAGAATATGATGTGATAAATAGTACATTTGTTTATAAATCATCTTTTAATCTTCCCTGAGACAAGATAATTAGAAGCATGTTTTCAGACGTCTCCTGAGGTGTGAAATATAAGCTGCAAAGAAAACTACTTTGGTGGTCTTAGAAACAGACTTGTGCCTTAATGATGCAGTGGTTAAAGGCTTTCTCCTTGCTTTAGGTAAAGTGAAAATTGGTGGGGTAAATTCCCCTCCTAAACACAGCAGCCCAGTAGAAGTCCCTACCCTCGTGGCAGCCCCTGGTCTGTGCCAGATGGATTGGCCTGGGCTGTCAAGCTCAAATGGCTCCATGCTGAATTGTTGGTGGTGGAACTTCACCCATGTGCTGCTCCAAGCTCCTGGGGCCAGTCAGTCCTCAAACAGCACATTTACCTTCTTGTTATTAGGTTTAACATCCAGCTGTTTGTGTATTGACCACCTCAGTGTAGCCAAGAACAGGATGGTCTGCAGAGGCTGACCTCTAATAGAAGCTTGAGTTTTAGTCATTTTGGTCAAATCTTTCTTGGCTGTCTACAGAGGTTAGTTAGTACCAGCTGCAGTTGTAGGAAGGCCCTGGCTTTTGGCCACTAATGCCCTTGTAACCACAAAGATCTACTCTAAATGCTTGAGCACTTTTTTCTTACAAATAATATTTTCTGCTGTTTTATGCTGTAATGATAATGTTTTGTCCTAAATTAGAAAAAAAAGAAAAGTTTAGAGAACAGCAGCATGTAGCTTTAGTATGCTGTTAGATGGGCATTTTACTGCACAGATAAAACAAATGCTTTTCTCTCAGCCCTCTTTATTTTTGTTTCAGAGGAGTGATCTGTTTAGTGAGTGCTATGGCAGGGATCTGCCAAAAGTCTGGGGCACAGGGCAGGAGCTGGTTATGCTGAGTTGAACTTGGTGAAGCTGAGCTTGGCTTGGAAGGTGCTCATCTAAGTATACAGAGCAAAATAACTGGGGAACCCTGATGAATGAGTCTTGTGTGTGGTTTGCTTAGTGCTGATCTGTTTACTGGCCAGTCAACTAATGACACACTGCCCAATTCCATCCTTTTTTGAGCAGAATGTTAAATAGTTATACTACCCAGATGGTTTACATTAATTGAGCACTAATAACCATATTTTTAGGGGGAAAATGAAACAAGAGAAAGTGGTAGGTGTCAATATTTCTTTATCAAATCTGTCTTGCGTGGGGCTGTGATGCATCATATGTATTTCCTCTTCTCCTCTCCATTCCTCCAGCTTGTATCTAAAGTTTATGGAAGGTACAGCTAGGTGGAGAGAGAAATGTGAAACAACCTGGACCTCCAAGAACCCGTCCAAACTAGTTCTTCAGTTGGTCCTTGGAAGAGAGTTTAGTGGAAAGGGAATTTCCAGTATTTCTCATGCATCTGGCTAACAGTGGCCTCGGGCTTCCTCTACTGGCTGGCACCCCTCTACCCCATGCATTTAACATTTCTGTCTTAATTTAAATTCAGATAAAAGTTTTCTCAAGCTCTGGTCTTTTGTTCCTTCAGTAGGAATAAAGTAAAGATTTTTTTTTTTTGTGAAAACATTATTAAATCTTAACAAAAGTACACAGATTCAGGGTATGCTTGCAAAATTGGGATGCTGCATGTGTACTTATCTACTAAAATAATGCAGCATAACCTGTAATCTGGCAAAACAATGTGGAGCATCATGCTTGCTTCTATGTGAAAGTATCAAATATGGCAACTGGTAAATTATTCAAAACTTCTAAACTTCCCTCATGTTGAAATGGGACCACTTCAACTTGCCCTCTGTCATAACTTTGGAAGGAAATGATAAATTGTGAATCAAGGAATCTGTGCTTTTAGCTAAGAGTTGGAGGAAGTGCTGCCTGAGTAACTTCTAACTTGCCCAACTGCAGTAACCATACTTTGTGGAGGAAGTCAGTCTGTGCACAGTGCTTGTTTTGAGTTGTGCTGTAGCTTGGTACAGCTGAAAGCCTTTCACATCCTCCTGCATCTCCTCTGTGCTCGTGCTGAGCTTTGTAGATCTGGTGAAACTCACAACCCACGATGTAAGAGTAAACCCCAGATGCACTGGGGTTCTGTATGACGCTGCAGTGTCCAGGCTGTCACCTCAGAGGTGAACGTGGCTCTTGCTGAGCTCAGGTTGTGTCCCAGTGCTGCTTGGCAGTGCAGGCTCACTGTGGGACTCCAGACTCAATTATTCAGCAAAAGAGCCAGCAAAAGAGATTTGAGTTGTCTGTTGCCCACCCTGTGCTGCTGGGACCTGTTGATGACAATTGTCATCTCCTTGGTTAAAAATTCCTTGCAGGGCAGCCCTTCCTGATGAAAGCTGTGTTTGGGTGTATCAAGTTGTCAGTTTGTGGCTTTTGGCATATAAAAGATTTTTTTCTGGTTAGGAATGAAAAGTTGTTTAATCTCAGAAGTTAAATTCACCACTTGTATAGTATTTGTATGTATATAAAAACTTTTTCCAAAGGCAGACAGAAAAATTAATACAGAATTGTCTTAGATGTTAGTTGGTATGTGTTTCTTTTGCAGCCCTCAGCCATGTTTTACCCCAGCTTCTGAGAACAGAATATTCTAGGCTAAAATCAAAGCAAGATATGTCCCAGAACATTTAGACACACATAGGATGTAATGAAGGTTTGATGGAAAATATTTTTCCTAAAATTTTAATGAAGGTGCTGGTGTTTAAGAAAACTAGAGGTGGCTGAGAGAAACCTGTCCACTTTACACAAATGACAATTGTCAGGCTGAGCTCTGTTCAGTCAGCTGTCTCTAAATGTGCCCTGAAATTTTGCTCCTCTAAAATACTTTTTCCAAAGAATGAATGGATTTAGTCTGTGCTTGTTCTTACAACGTCATGACATATAAATGTACTGCTTTAAAATTAATGTGTATTTTTAGATCTATCCAATTGGAATTCATAAATAATGAAAAATAGATATGCAAACCAGATAACTAGTATGTAATGCCTTCTCCATCTTAGGGTACAATATGAATAATGTTACAAACTTTCCTTAGCAAAATTCTTTAGTGAAAATGATGCCTGGTGACTGGTAATTTGTCTGAAATAAACTACAGCTGTTAAATATGAATAACATCCCTATGCCAACAGCTGAGATGAAATTCTGTAGTGTTTAATATATTGCTCATTCAACAGCAGCTATGTAATACTAGATGTAACAATGGAAATGTCAGTTGTGATAAACAAAAGATTCATTCGGAATGTCAGAGGCTAGCTTGAATTATTCAATGCCACTGGAGTCTGAGAAAAACACCCACAGAAATCTTACTGTTGTGGTGACATGAACTGCTAAAGACCCTACAGGCATCTCTGTCTCAGCTCTGGTGGAGCTTAATTTTTATTTGGGTCACACATTGTCCGGTATGGAGGAATGTTTTGGATCTGATTAGTTACAACAGTAAAGTGATCCTCTGTTCTCAGGGGAATGGATGAGAGCTTTTGCTAATGAGCAAAACTTGTTAGAAAGACTATTCAAGCTAGTGTGTAGGGATGAGAATCTGTTTATTAACCAGATTTGTCTTTTTGAAGGCTACATGTCTTACATCACTCATAGCCACATGAAAACGCCGTGTGGGATTCTGCCATGTGTGGACGAGTAGCTGTGTCTTTAATTTTCAGAAGTAAATTTGCTCATGGTGGTTTAGCCAGTTTCTCCATATTTCATTACAGCTAATTAATGCACTTTAAAGAGAACAAGCCCATCATGACTGAAGTGTGATGCTGCTGCTGTAACAAATAATTTTTCACTCCTGAACAGAATGTGAGACTGAAATGGGGAGGGGGTGGCTTTAAACTATTCCTTCAAAAGACAGCTACCAATAGCTATGTTTATCCATTCCAGATTGCCCCTGCTGAAGGACCAGATGCTAAGCTGAGAATGGTTATCATCACTGGACCTCCAGAAGCTCAGTTCAAGGTACAACATACAAAAACTTGTCAGTATGTAGTGGCCTTTGGATCCTAAGGGACAATATTGAAAAACGAAACTCTTGGTTCCAAGCACGCTTTATACAAAATTTCAGAAAATACTTGAGTTTTGCTTTCCTTCTGCTGGAAGGTCTCATGGGAATATGAGTAATACAGTACTATTAGAGGCCACATTCTGGTCATCTGAAAAAACATGTGTGTTCCATGTAAGTGAGATCAAGTCTAGCATAAAAATATGGCCATATTACATTCCTAAATGTCTCTTCTATCTACAAGCACCTTTGAGTTGAGTCTTTTAATCTGTCTTGGTATGTGCAACAGTTTTGTGTGCTTAATTGAAATAACAAAGCTGACAAGATGAAATTGAGTCTTCCCAGGTTGCTGTTTTGTGCCAAATGGAAAATGCTTCTTGGGTAGCTCTACAGATAAATGTAAGATTTCTAATTGTATTTCCACTGCAACTACAAGGAGATATTCAACCTGATTATCCCATCTGTGCTCAAATTAAGTTCCAGAGTGGCCTTCTGCCTTAAATGTCAAGGGATAAATCTAGTTACCCCAAAAGGAGTTGACTGTGCTAGGAGTGATGCAGGCAGCTCAGTGCAGCAGCCTGGCATCATCACAGGTGTGGCCTGGAGCATGTAGAAAGTCACTTGAGAGTTTCTTGTATCCTGGCATCGTTTTCTTGCCTATTCTCATTTTTGACTTTGTATTTTTACTTCAGGGCATCTTGCAAGAAGGAGGTGCACAAATTTCAGGGATATCAGTTTCATTAATGCCTTTAGGATTTTTGGAAAATTATCAGGGCAGGTATTTTGCAGTGGTAACTACAAACTTAGATGCATTTGTGATTGTTGCTCAGTTACCATATGCATTTGAGATGCCATTGAAGGCAAAGCATGACTAGGAAGCTCTGTGTCCTTGATATTTTCTGTGTGCTTGTGGGCTTGGCCACATGTACTCTTATGGTCTGGGATCAGCAAAAGGTCAGATACTGATCAGATATCAGTGGACTTACCTTCAAGGAGTAGCATGCCAAAGGAAATTTGGGCATCCCTTATCCTGACTTTTCATGTAGGCAAAGGCTTGTCCTCAGGTTTCCTCCCCAAGATAAACTGGGAGTCCCACAGGGCTCTTCTGGAAGCTCTTCTCTCCAACCTGACTCCTGCAAGGAGGAAAGTGTCCCTTTTCTGCACCTCATATGTAGTTTAACACCAATCAATCACTACTTTGCACTTGAGCTCTGCTTGCAAAGGTGCATCAGTGTAGTAGCACAGTCCATGCTCCTGGGCTATGCTGGTCTTATGAAGGAAAGGGATTATCCCTTGGGCTTTATTCAGCTCCAGACCTTGCAGTGTTTTAGCTTCTCTTTGAGCAATGCCCTCTTGACTGGGATGGGCAGAGGCAGAGCTCAATCCTTCCTTTGATCACTACTGTTAGCCTGAAGCTGGCTTTAGGGCCAGGTCCACACTTCGTTAGTGCTCTCCCTAAGCTCTGATTAAGAAGGGTCTCCTCTCCTGGGACAGTGGTTTTTGGGGCACCAAGAGTGTAAACTGGTGCTCAACAACCTGGAGAGGGAATAGCTGCTGCTCAGATGAGTAATGAGCTCTGGGAGAGGCAGTGTTATCTCAGAGCCTGTGACTTGGGCATCCTTTCCTTGCTCCATTGTGCTCCGCTCTCTGTGATTCCTGTCCCTGGTGGCTGCAGTGGCTGCATCCCTTTCCTCCTGTGCTGCTGCAGCCTGGGGATGTTGCAGTGTGCAGGGCAGTTGTTGGCAAGGCAGTGGGAAGGGAGCACAGCACTGTTCAGAGCCTTGCTGCAGTGCTCCTGAGGACTCTGGCATCCCTGTGACACCACTGTTCATGCATGGCTGTGCTGCCTTGTGTCTGGGACAGATGAAAGTGAAGGGGAATCTAGGGGAGACAACACATTTCAGCCACCATTTTACTGGGCAGGGGCTTGCAGCCCAGTTAGGTGTTTCCTTTCCTGAAGACCTTCTCAAGAACTGAAAGACTGGAGATGTTGGAAGACCATCTACATTCCTTTTTTAAAAGTCATCCACATCCCTTCTTTCTTTATAATTCAGGAGTAATGTATGTTCTTTTGAAGCATCTAGGAGCCAAAGAGTAGAAGACTTGGTTACCATTTCTCACAAATTCACTGAAAATGTCTGTGAATAAGGAAATAAATGTGTTTAGAAATCAGCAAATCTACAACCTTACTCTCAGTGGACATTCTTCTTGCTATCTGGTACTTGTGTGCTTTCCAGAAAAAGGAACTGTGTGCTGGTTGGAATAGTGCTGTTCCCATGGAACTATTTAGATCTGGGCAGTTTGTTTCTTTACTTTGGAAATTTGAGCAAGTGCAAATTTATTTATTTTTAAACAATATGTAGTAATGGATTGTAAAAGCAAGCTCTTTGCTTCAATTGGAGTCTTTAGACCATGACTTGTTGGGGGTGTTGTGGCTTTTTTAGTTTAGCATCTTAAAAGAATGGGTTTCTGAATCAATTAGTTGCATTTTGTGCTTCTGGGTGTAATAAAAAAATTTGGATTGTTGTTCTGCCTGACAGTTCTTCTCTCCACCACTCTTTACCTCTAAAGAAATGTGGTAGTTTTCATACTGAAAAGCATAATAATAATGATCTCTGTTAAATTACTGTGTGGTTCCCTGGTTTGTCAAGCAGTCCTTGGAGTTGGACACTGGTACTTACTAGTTTGGTACAAAGACTTCTTTTAGAAAAGTAGTATATTTATTAGAGAGAACACTTTGTCAGGATTGTGTACTAAGAATTCACCTTTCTGTGGAATTTCTTGATGTTAACTACATTCCAAGAAGAACATTCTCTAACTGAAAGCAATTTTGCAGGCTCAAGGGAGAATCTATGGAAAACTTAAAGAAGAAAATTTCTTTGGACCTAAAGAAGAAGTGAAACTTGAGGCTCATATAAAAGTGCCATCCTATGCTGCTGGTAGAGTTATTGGTAAAGGAGGCAAAACTGTAAGTAGCTGAAATAAAACCCTTAGTGTTGCTTAATTTTGTTTCATATTCAGTGTGTATATACACATAAAGCTTAAACTTTTAGCTAAACTAATTCTTTGATGTTACATTAAAGCAGGAGCTGTTTTCTTAGCTGTACTTGTTACATTTTCCTTCCTTCTGCTGTGGAGTTGAAGCCAATCTTAGAATGATTTATTTCATTTCTAAATAAGTGGTAGGAATTTAAGACATGTTCAGACCTCAGTATTACCGAAAAAATCATACCTATCTTTGTTGCAATTAACTTGATGGCAATTCTTAGGCTCAGTTTGTTGTATAAAATAACATCACTGAGATTTTTCAATCCTAAAAAGGTGCTGGTGCTCTGCTGGTGCTCAGTACTTTCATTTGATGTTAAGTCAGGAGCTAGATGATATTTGCAAAGACTTGGTTCAGTCTTGGGGGTCCATCCTGAATGCAACAGGGTCTTTAGGTCAAGTGTCAAGAGGCAGTGTGGCCTCTTCCTTTACTTGCAGTGGCAAGAGGTTTAAGGACAAACATGTCTGAGAAGCTGCTCATCTAAAACTTTATTTACACAAAGATAAGCATTTCTAAAATAAAATTAGTTTAATGAGACAAAGACTCTTACCTCTACTTAACATGACGGAAGCCTGACAAGCTGCTGAAAATAATTTGAACAAATAGAATTTCCCACCTGCTCAGTCTGAAGCTCTTTATATTGTATAGGTTTTTGAAGGAAAAATATATAAACACTCTGGCATTTTTCTTCCCTATATTGTATGATTTTTCTGACCTTACACTTTTAAACTCAACTGTAAATACTGTGGCAACTATTTGCTTTTTTAAAGTCATGTATTTAACACCTTCTGTGTGTTGTATTTAGTCTTTAAAACACTTTTACAAACCCAGAGGACTTGGTGCTAATTTATGTTAAGAGACACGAGAGGCCCAGCTTGCAGAGTGCACACTGCTGCATAAAGATGCTTTCTGTTAGTGAGGGGTTTAAAAAAATGTAGCTTAGAGGATGATGTTTCAATGGTCTGTGTCTTTGAGGCTTGGTGGTTGTATAACATTTGTTAGTTTAAAGTTTTCTGACTTCTACTATCTGTTTATAGGTAAATGAGCTTCAAAACTTGACAAGTGCAGAAGTTGTAGTCCCTCGTGACCAGACACCTGATGAAAATGATCAGGTGGTTGTGAAAATAACTGGTCACTTCTATGCATGCCAGGTAGGAGGACTGCAATGATTTTCTGTATTTGCCTTGATGTTTCCATGGTCTTTCTTTTATAGCCATGTGCAGGAGCCAAGGGATGGAAGACTTTTGCTCAGGATACAGAAAGCAGTGCTTGCCAGGCTCCTCTGGTTGTCTTGCTGCAATAAGCTTTCCTCATGCCTGTGAGAGAGATTTAGAACAATACTGCACGTTCACATATGCAAAACAATCTCCTTAAATTCTTCTGTCAATTTATGCAGGCTCTGGCACTGCTAAAACTTTGCTAAAGCCCAAAGAAAACCCAAGCTGTGATCGGGCTGAAATTCAGAAGGAACAGAGACACAAGCCATACCATAGTATCTGGAAAGAATACACCCAGATATGTAATTCATCCACGTTGCCCAATCTCTTGATATAATATCATAAAGAAAAGGGTCACAAGATTCCTTCCTTCACTTAACTCAGACTTATTCCTTTTGATACTTTGCTGCAGGTGACTTGTAGTTTAGAAAGGAGATGAGGGGGGCTGGGAAGTCCTGTAAGTCTGACCTTCTGGTTACCCTAGTGTATAAAAAAATTGTACCCTCTTTATTACAACAGTGGTTCTTATAAAGGATTTGTATTTCCAGAGAAGTAAAATTAAGGTTGTAGCTTCAATAATCTCAACATTGGTAGTCATCTACCTATTCTCATGTTTTCTATGCTACAGATGAGAAAACTGACCATGCAAGTAGTTGAGGTAGGTCGAAAAGAGAAGAAAAATTAAAATTTAGGCTGTACATCATGATTAATCTCAAGTGTATTTTAATTGACAAGTAATCTAGTCAGTACTAGAAATTCAGTCATTCCAGATTTTTCTAATCCCAGTAGCATCTCTTGTTGGTTGTAAACAGCTGTCACTGCAGCATGGCATCATGACGGGTTGTTTCTTCTTCTTTGTGTCCTTCAGCTTGCTCAGAGAAAAATTCAGGAAATACTGGCTCAGGTAAGAAGGCAGCAGCAACAGCAAAAAACATTGCAAAGCGGACAGCCTCAGCCAAGACGGAAATAAAGGTTTAGGAAATGGCCCATCAGAGACAGATGCCAGACCAAAGACAGACTGTGTGACAGAGAGACAGGTGGTGAGCACCTGTTGAAGTTTTATGCAGAAGATCCACCAAGCCAATCACCTGTTCGAGGACCAGGCAACCGTTGAACGCTGTCTCTGAGAATGTATTCTTTAGGCTCTCTCAAACTTTTGAAACCCAGCTTTAAAATAAGGACCCCTTCACTTCCCTTTTGTTCTATTCTCACAATTTAACATAAACTCGTTAGTCTTTTTTATTGTTCTTATTATTCCCCAACAACTTTAGAACTTGGTTTAATGAAGCTTTCTCTTCTGAGTTCACTGGTTAAAAAAAAAGAAAAGAAAAAACCAACAAAAAAAAGAAAAGGCATTGCTCTTATAGGTCCAGTTGTAAAAGAATAAACACATTTGGAGGGTGGGATTGCGGGTGGGCTAGGGTTAGAGCAAGGGTATTGACAAGAGTTTAAGTGTTAGTCCCAATGTTGAAACAAGTGGCATTTTTTAAAAAGAATTTGGTTGCATTTTTACATAACACTGCCATGAATAACCTAAGGGAAGTGTTGAATGGTGTTGGCCAGGGCATAAAAAGATAAATATGCATTTTACTAAACTACCTCAGGCATTTAGTACCTCAATGAGAAATTGTTCCTTTTTTGCTTTTTTTTTTTGGTATTTTGTATACTTTATAAAGCTAATAGTTCTTGAGCATTTTATTTTTTTAAAAAAAAATTAAAATTTGATCAGCCACCAGCCAGGAGTACTACAGACTTATCGGGGAAAAATATAGTAGAGCACTTCTAGCTGCTGGCTGATGGGAGTAAGGTGGGTAAAAAAAACACAGCCTCAGATTTCCTGAGGGCTTCAACACCATCATTTGTTTAAAAAAAATTCAATGAATGTTCAAAAGATAGTGAATGATGCCAACATTCTGATAGCAGCAATGCCGTTTAGTTTTCTTTTAAGATGGGATGAAAAAGTTTGTGACGGTACTTTTTTGGGAACAGGACAAGGAAGTGATGGCAAGAGGCTGGGGTTGGGGGAAAAATTTAGAAGGCTGCAAGAGGCTGAATTTTTTTTTTGTGCTACTTGATTGAATGCATGAACCCTTTGTGCCTTTGACCATCACTACCTAATAATGCTACATTTAACCATTTGCAGCCCATTTGGACTTTGCCATTTTGTTCAAAGAGCAAGCTTCATCTTCAGTTTGATAGAACACTTGATCTGCTGGAGCATTTTTTTGAGGCCAGAAGGGTCTCTGCTGTCTGCAGATCACATCATACTGCTTTCAGTTACCACGATGGGGGAAGGTCAAACAGTGTTTGATCACATTGAAAGATAATGAAAGGCTAAGTTTACATATCCAGCCGCTGTTATGGGCCACACTAAGCCACTTTGAAGGTTTTGAAAATGATTACAAGAAAAAAAAAAACAAAACAACAACCTCTCTAGCCTGGCTTATAATAGATGCAGCAGGATTTATGCACGTTCTGCAACCAACCATTAGAGGAGAACAAAAAAAAAATGTCAAAAGGCAGGGATAACAGGAAAGTTACCAAATTTTTAAATTTCCAAATGTAATTTGAATGATGATTGTGGTAATAGTGACACATTCAAGTTTCTACAATAAACTTCAGTCTACCTCAGTTTAAGAAAAAAAAAATGTGGCAACACATGGTGCATAAAGACTGCTGTGTGTGTGTGTGCGCGTGCGCGCCTGTGTGTGTGTGGTCGACAGAGCCATGCTATTACCTCTGAACCTTTTTTTGTGATGTTTTTTGTGCATGAGATGATCAGAATCACCATGCTGCACTGATTTGAGGGGCACAGCGAGCAAAAACATTTGTTTCATCATTTTGTTATCTACCTCTTAGGTTCATGTTGAAATAGAGGCATTACTACATAGACTAGATAATTTTCCCAAAGATCATTGTTGTACAGATTAGATAATTTTGAAAATGGTCTGAAGTGTTTTTCCTGCATCTCTTCTTTACTAATTGGTTTAAAAACCACAAACTTATGTTGTAGTTTTAGCAAAGAAAATGAGTTTCTTTTCCTTTTTTGACAGTGACCTTCATCTAGCCTTTAGGATAATTTTTTTTTTCTTACAATGAATTTAAAATTACTGAAGTATGGAAAGTACATAGCATTTTAATTTTTGTTGAGGCTTAAGTCAGTCGGACGTTCCTTTCTTAACATTTGAGAAGGATTTGACTTATTTTCCATTAAAAATTACTTTACAGATAGGCGCTGCATTTACATCTGCTGATTTAAATACTGTCATCTCTCTTAAATTTCTAGACTTAATATGGTATCTCATGTTTTTCTTTTCAATTGAGACTTGGTAATTTGGAGTATTTGGGAATAGCTAGAAAGTAAATACTGTAAATGATTTCAATATCCAGAAAGTATGGATCATTTTTCATCTGTAATGTGCCCCCCAATGCAGCTCTACTTGCCAGATGCCTCTGAATGGAATAAAGAGTTTAACTCCTATCATCAGATACAGTTGTGTGGTGTTTTTTTAAATTATTGAGGCATAGGGACACACCGTCCCGAGTACTTGCGGTGCTTTGATCAAGTTGCTTTTCTGTCCATAATAACTGGATAAGGATGAGCAGTAACCTAGAGGTATTCATTCCACAGCTGCTAGGACAGCCAGGTTACAATGTTTGCACTTCCCAATAGAAGCTATGACTTCTGTGGCTTGTAATGAATCTTCTCCCTCCCATCTAACAATGCCATATTGTCTGTAGGACAGCCCATGCTTTATGGTTTGTCTTGCACCATTCACTTGGGCTCATTTGCTGTGGAAGGAACGTGGACTTGACAGTCCTGACTGTCAGGACAAACATGAGATTAGAAATGCAGTAAATTTTTTTTTGGGGGGTGGGGGGGGTGGTTAGGGGGAGAGGGGAGGCAGTTTTTACCCAGTCTTTACTGTGGTGGTCTTGGAATGATGAAGCTTTGTCATTAATGTGGCCCTAGAATCTTGGACAGGAAGAACCAGTCACATAGGCAAACAAATGGCTGGCAATCTCTCACCCCTACCATGACCACCCAAACACACCACTTGCCAGTGAGGTGGTATCACCTCTCCATTTAGATCCTTGTTAACATTATTTGGAGTAAAACGAGACCAGATGTTTAACTGAATGCTTACATGAGAGGGATGAGTTGGGCAATGAAGGAGCATCATGAATTACACAATTCCATATCTTTTCAAAGAGAACTGGGAAGCCCAACTTGTTTTCCAAACTCCTTCACCTTCCTACTTCACAGCTCACTTCCTGGGATCAACCAGCAGAAAGAGGGAATTGAAGAAATTGTCTGTAGAAGGCACTGCATAGAGTATTGCATTTTACAGGGCACCCTAAGCTCATTTCTCCATGTCAATATCAAACTTTCTTTTCAGCAAACAGCACCCTGTCACTTGAGCAGCATAAAAAGTCAAGCCTTGCTTTGTACTGCTGGTGCATTGTGACAGCTCAGCCCCTGACTGTTTTAAGCATTTGCTTTATCATAACATTCTTATTTGCTTCTAACCTTCCAGAGCTTTTATTCTTAAGCTGCAATTTCCGAGGCATGCGCTCTTTTCCATTAAATGGAGCATGTGTGCTGTGCAAGACAGCCTGGGCTTGATATGGGTGAGGTGGAGGATTCTTAGACAAACATGAGAAACTGTTGAGAAAGAGCCCAGTTTGAGTGCTAACAGAGATGTTAGCTCAAGTGACTGACACAAACACTGCTTGACAATGAAGTTACTCAGATGCAGTGCAAGAAATCAGAGAAATGATGACAAATGTTTCACTTAATGGTTTCTCCTGTTCATCTCATCAAGGGATCCTTCACAGAGCCAAACCTACATGTACCTGTCCAGAAGGACTGAATGCTGAATCCACACACTCCTTGCACAAACTGTTTGGTATTTTTATTTTACCCAGAAACCACCTGATTTATCCAAATGAAATAATTCCCAAACGTCTTCTTTCCAATAGGGCTTTAGTGTTGCACAGTACCGATCATCCAGGCTGAGTTAATTCCTACCTCCCAGCTTCTGGGACTATCAGGCCATAGTCTCACCAAGGCAGGCAGGTAACGTGGTTGGAGCACTGCAGCAGCTCACCAAAGATTAGAAATGCTTCTTTTAAATGGATGAGAACCAAGTTCTTTCCCTAGGCCGGCAGTTCTGATTGTTTAATAGCAACCAGTAGATGTTCACAGAACTCCTTTTCACATTTTCCTTTGCCAGTTAAGTCAGCTATATTTAATTTACTGGGTTTTTTTCTCTTCTGTTTCTTTTTTGTCTTTTAGACTAGTAACCCTTGTCACCTCTAAGAGTCCTAGCCTGTTCACACAGTTGTTGTTTTCTGGGTACTCCTTTTGTTACTGCTCTTTCAGACAGGAGACTGTACGTGGTTCTGGTTACTAAAAGTGGGTTCATATGATGGTGTAATGTTTGCTGCACCTATCTCTATTCAGCACATATAACTTATCCACAATAGCAGTAAAAGGGAAATGTTTCAGGGAATGAGTTGAAGTTACTCCTAGGAGGAAATGCCTGATTTAGAACTCATCAGGCTGTAAGACAGCCAAGGCTATCTTTCTCCCTGTGATTACTTTCAAAAAGTGTCACAAAGCATTTTGAAAACCTTTCTCTGCAGTTATATTTCCCAACAACATATTTGTTTTGTGGGCAAAGATGTTTTACCTGTATGGTTTAACTACACTTAACAAATACCCCTCATTGCAGAACTATCTGCTGCCTTGTATCAAAGAGCAGGTGAACTTGGAGGCAATCATTCATTAAAAACAGAGGTTAGACACAGCAAGAAAACATGACCTGAAATAGAGGGAGAAGTGGGTTTTGGTTTGTTTGGATTGTTTTAAACAAACACACTTCCTCCTGAACAACACAGCTACACAAACTGAGCACAAAGACCAGGCTCACTTTAGCCTTACAAACAGAAGATGCTGTGCAGGGCAGAGATGCAGACAGGGCTTGCAGAAATTTGTGGGCTATGAGGAGAAAAAGGTCATTATCCTCAAGATCTCCTGTTTCTGCTTTCTGATACATGGCAGAGCAAACTTCCCCAAGAGGAAGAGATCCTACTCCAGTGGTAACACTCCTGTCCTGTAGTACAGAAAAGCATGTTGTCTTACACAGACAAATTGGTTACCACCTTGAAGTTCTTTAACTGGTTATCAGACCATGCATCAGTCATGCTAAGAACACTGAGCAGTGACTTCTGAAAGTGCTGAACAGTCCATTCCCACTTCAAAGAGTTGAAAGTTTTCACTGCCATAGTGTATTGTCTCAGTGCCCCTTTTCAGAAAGCAGGTGAGAGGAAAGCTAAGAGAGGAGTCAACTGCACAAGAAGGATGAGCTGAATCCTCTCACATGAAAACAAGTAATTGAAGCACTTCAGTTTGGGGCTTTTTTATTATTATTAAAACCAGGTTTGCCTTGGCTGGAAAACTGATTTACTGTTCTGATAACTCAAAGCACATTTATTTGTCACTGTTGCTCTTGGCTTTTATGTTCTCAGTAACACCAGTTTGTTTTCTGTCCCCCCTTCAGACCATGACTTGCTTTATTGTGACCAGAAGCAAATGGCTCAACACAAGAAGAGTCATCTCAACTGTAGTATTTCACAGTTTTTCCTTGCAGCACTCCATTCTGTTTTGCACTGCCACTACAGGGTGTCTTCCAAAGATATTAGAAAAACAATTACTCTAGGGGCTGAGCAAGAGTTCCAGCTTAAGCAGCTGTCTTCGCCCCGCTCCTCTCACTGCAAACTCCACTAAGCCAATGGCTCTCCTGGGAAGCTCTGATAGGATTCCTTTGACATTTCATGGTTGGACTCTAATCTTGAGAGTTTTTTGCAATCTTAATGATTCTATGATGCTGCTCACTTTAGCTTGCTCAGAACTCTACCTGGGCACACCCAATAAAACCACAGTTTTGTACTGATCAACTGTACTGACTACTCAGCTCTCAAGACTCTGTGACTCAGGCACTCTCGTCCTCTTTCCATGCAGTAGCTGCTTTAAGTTCTTGTCTCAAGATGATCACTGCTGTTGGGAGTCAGTCCAAAGATAAAGTCCTTTGGCAGGGACTGTGGAATCATCTGTGCTAACTGGTCATCATAGGGACCAAGAGTCCACAGCTTCTCCAGTTCATAAACCTCTCGTGTCTCTGGCAGCATGAAATGAACCACTATGTTACCTGCACAGAACAGAAATTCACAATGAATTAGTGACAACAGTAAAGCACTACACCTTCAGCTGAGCAGAGTTCAAGCCCTCCACCCCCGTTCTGGCCAGATACAACACGACAGCTGATAAAAGTCCTTTCCTAAGCTGCTGCTTCCACTTTCTCAGTGTTAGGAATTTGTCAGTCTTTCAAAAAACTCCAAGACTACAGTAACAATATATGAGACACAATTCTTTAAAATAAGACACTATCACAAGACTCCAAACCAAAGAAATTATGGCTTCTATGGGACAGACGAAATACAAAAGGAATTTCAGTGAAAGAGTCCCCTAAGGTGATAGATGGATTTTAAGCTTTCTTGTATTGTCAGCATTCTGCTAAAGCCAAAGTAATTCTTCCTAGGAGTGTTGCTCACACTTTTCAGGTGGTTTTTACAATGAAATAGGTTCAGACTTTGATGTACTAAGTTTTTCTGGTTTCATTAATTCTGTGCCAACAGCAGAGAATATTAATTCCAGTGTTCGTCTAATGCACTTTTCTGTAGTTATTCCCTTGAATTCCAATTAATTTTCAGTTATTACCCTCAATAATTATTATCATAAGGTAGCCAAGGCTTAACATCAGTGGCTGCAGTGCTCCTCACTCATCTGTAGGTGAAGCTTTCATCTTTTAGGTCAAAACACCAAGCCAGGGAGTGAGATTCTAAAAGTAGCAGTGAAGGAGAACTGCTTTTTGAATGTAGTCTTTTGTATTTGTGTAGAGTTCCACACTTGTAGAATAAAGAATTAAACTCAGTGTCTTAGGACTGAGGTTTTACCCCATGTGATGGTATGATCTGGACAGTGAAAAAGTGTGTTCAATAGTTCACTAGTAAGGCAGTGTACAGTGAGCTCCCATTTACCCAAACATGGATTACAGAAACCTCAGGAAACTGACTGAAGTAGCTTGTTCCCCACTATTGTTACCTTCAATTTATTAGGACCTGTTTTAGCCACTGAAGAGTAGTTACTGGTTTTTTTCTCAATGGCAAAGATATTTAATGGAAAATCACTTATTATCTCAGTGAGTTCAAGCAACAATTGGAATTCCCAAACAGCAGAGAACTGTGAACTTTCCACAGCAACTAGGGTCCATGGTGAGATGCTTCTGTCAACAAAGAGCTCATGCAGAACTTTTGTTTTTCTCAGATTCACAAATATTTACCAAAATCAATGCACAGCCAGTCATCTGTCTCTTTTCCTTCAATCTGAATATGAGGACCACCTTCTTCTTTGAGATGCTTGTACTGAGAAAAAAAAAAAAAGAATGGCAGAAAATTAAGTATTTCACATTTATTTAAAAAGCACTCAAACTTAACAGAGAAGCTTGACTTTGCTGAGTTGTTTCAAAGCTTAAATTGGTTAGATTGCTTCATGCTGGTCCTGGGGTCTGCACAAAAGAAAAAGGCTAATATACATTTCTACTAATGGAAAATATATACAGATTTCTCAAATCTGAAATCCTAATGCTCTGGATTCCCATGCCATTGTCCAAGAATTTTGCAGGTATCTTTTATCAAGATGAATACTAAATACAACTGTCTTTCCATTACTGGATCAGGGGAGGGGGCAGCTCAAAGCAGGGCTGCACAAGGTCAGCCAGGGAAAGTGGGCAGCTCCCTGTGGTGCCTTTTGTAGTGTCAGCTTGAGAGGCTCAGCTCTCCCCAGGCAGTACATGAAGAGCCCAAACACCCACCAGGGCTGGAGGAGTTTGACAGCTCAAGGCTGAAGTATGGCCACTTTCAGATCTGGCCATAACCTACTTGCTCCTCTACTAGGAGTATTGACAGAAATGGCTCCAGAAGTCCATTCTGCCATGGAAGACAGAACACAAACCAACTGTACCAGCATGGCAAATGAGTCTCGCTTCACTGGGAATGCAATTACCACAAAATGCAGCTGTTAGCTGCTGGGTAATGATGCTAGTTTGCAAACCAGCATAGAAAACTTTCAAAATGTTAACTCAGAACCATTTCTACCTTCCTGTCTTTAAGATGGCTTGTGAGGTATCTTCAAAAGACTCCAACAGTCTGCTCAAAATGCTAAAAAGCCCAGTGTGAATTGCCATCAGCTATCATCAGGCTGCAAAAGCTGATCCCTGCTACAAGTCTGCAAGCCTTATCTTTAGAGCTGTGTAAGGTGGAGTTACAATACAGCCAAGTGTTAGCTTCCTCCTCTGACAGCAAACCAGATGGGGATGTGGGCCTTTGCCACTCACAAGCTTCTGGAAGCAGAACAGGAAGATCTCATGCTACACCTGAGCACCTCTTAGCTTTACTGTGAGTAAATCACAAGGGTGTAGGAATGGCAGTAAAGCTTGCCAACTGCCTGGCAGCACTCTGGAGCACTTGCTGTGCTTTACCTCTTAAGCTTCAGCTACTTTTTACCTAGAAAATTTCCAGTGTGAGACAAACTCAGCCAGCCCCAAGCACTTGACCAGGCTCCCCAGTTTCTCAGGATGCCCAGGAGGACACCATGGAGCCTCCCAAGAGGCTCTGCCCTTGCAAAATTGCTGCTTTTACAGCCACCAGAGGGTGCAGCCATGAAGCCCAGCCAAGTTTTTGCAGGGCAGGTGGTACTCACTGATCCCTCCTGGTCTGGGGGAAATGAAAAACTGTTAAGACTACAAGTTATACAAGCAATAGAGTACATACTAAACACTCTGATTTCGCATACTCAAATCACATTAATGCAACTTCCAGCCTAAGGCAACATTTTGGTTTGCAAAGATGAGCCAGTTCCTGCAGAGAACACAAGAAACTTCCCATACCTGCTCTGAAAGGCCCTGAAAAGCTAAACCATCTCTCCCACTCTCCTTTCCCCCCTGAGTCTCACAGCTGAAACCAGCGGGATGGGAAGGAAGAGAGCAAAGAGTGAAAGGAAAACCAGGGTCAGGAAGGGAAATAAAGTGGGTGGTGAGAAGGCAAACTCCAGGCTGAGTACAGACAGCTGACTGATGGGGCTGGTCATATTCCTCATGCTGTGCTTTCTAACAGCTGCATGGCTCTTCCCAGGAAAGAAAGTTTCTCCCTCCTGAGTTTCACCCTCATCTCTAAGCTCAGCCGGTAATTTTATTCTGACCTCCATTCTTGTACTGAAAAGCTCTCCTTCTTCCAAAGGCAAGCAGCAGAGGATTTCTGAGCAAGGATGGCTGCTGCTGCCTCTCCTCTCCTGCAGTACATGCACAGCAGGGGGACCATTAACCACCAGTTTGCTTAAAGCTCATGAGCGGATCCTGAGCCTCTTAAGAGGCCAACTTTTTTTCCAGCCTTACAATGTATCTGAGAAAGTGGAAATTTTAAGGATTGAGGCTTGAGAACAGCTCTTTTGAATGACTGGGAATAGGACTGGTGCTTGCTGGACAAAAATAAAGGCAGACACAGGCCATCGTCACCATCTCACATCATTCATGTTCTAGTCACCCAACTGTGTCCTCAGCGTTCCACATACAGAGAGGTCTGTTCCTAAAACCTAACACCTGCATTTTGTGTAGTACTGCTAAAGGAAAAAACCCAGTTACTTCCTACATGTATTCAGGACTAAATTACATAATGCCATCAGTTTTATCTTACCTGGTACACCCCTACACATACAATCCTGGGGTAATTCCCATCACAACACTTAAACCATTCCCCAAACTCAGAGAGAGCAGCAAGAACTATGGTCTTACCATTTTCAGCATGTAATTTGCCATTGCATGAAGATGCCGTGTTGAAAATCCGCTCACAATTATAAAATAATCACAGTATTTTAGTTCTGGAGATAGCTGGATGACACAGATGTCTTTAGCATTTTCCTGCCTCAGCAGTGCTACAGCCAAGTCAATGTTGAACTTGGGAAGAACAGTATCTGGAGCACATAGAAAAATAGTAGAGTGGGAAATTTTAATTGCAAAAATAAATCACTTAGAGCCATAAAATAACAATACCTGAATTACAGCCTAAGCCTGTCACTCACTGAGTTTGGTTTGATACTGACAATGCAACATGAACTGCAGATTTTTTAAAATCACTTTTACAGCCACCAAAGTGGAGAAGTAAGCACTTTTCCAGTAAACAACACCATCACTAATTGTAACAGTTACCCAAATGAAACTGTGGTTTTTGCTAACTTACTTATTTCTTGTTATTGCTATTTAAAAGCCAATAATATCATTCACTTGTCAATGTAGATTAATTAAACCTAAGGACTCCAAGAGACATTATTAAAACAACAGACAAAATGGAAAATATTTCAGAATGATGCTTTTCAACAATCTGTGATAATACATTGTGATTAAACTGTTCTAGAATCTCAAGTAGAAGAAACCAATATTTTAAAAATGGAGTTGACATGATGCAGAGTTAAGACATGTTTTTATCTGCAGGCAGAGTAAGGCCACTTTTTTTTCTTTTTACCTAGCCTGACCAGAGCATTATGATATTGTAGAGGAAGCTTTAGTCCTTCAACAGTTTAAGGAAGCCAGCTTACAGAACAGTAAATCAGTGAAACTATGTTCTGTTCACACCATGAAAAAAGTTTATTTCTAATTTGTCCTAATTAGGTAGATGCAACTTGTATGCACACTTTAGGCATAATTTGAATCTGTCAGCAGTGCTAGTCTGCCACTATAAAACGAACATTAGTGCAGACTGAGCACCAGCACAAAGCCAAGCTTTCTATTTCCCAATATAACGAAAAAGCCAAAGAAAGGAACAATAGCTACAATTATATGCATGAATGGGGATAAGAAATTGGATCAGATCTCTGTAAATTTAAGGCTTTCAGCTCAGGGTACTCTTTCAACTTTCTGCTGTGGTCACACATCTTGAAAAGCAGCAGTGGCCACAGATCCTCCGGACACAGTGGTGCTACAGAAAGCAAATATTTGCCTGGTGGCCACCTGAGAAGCCTCCAGAGCCTGTCTGGAGAACGCTGGGTGAGCATCACCAGGCACTGCCCGTCTCGGTCAGATCCAGGCGAGAGGAGCTGCGCGGAACAGCCGCAGCGCAGCCCCGGGCACACCCGGCCTGTCCCTGTGCCCGTGCCGAGGCTGTTACCGAAGGGCACGGCACGGCACGGCACGGCACGGCACGGCACGGCACGGCACGGCACGGCACGGCACGGCACGGCGTGCGGCCGGCAGGGATCCCTCACACACACCCGGACCGGCACCGGCCTCCCTGCACACGGCCGGCTCCTCGCTTCCCAGCAGCGCTGCGGAGGCCGTGCCGGCCCGGTGCCGTGACCCCGAGCCCGCGGTCCCGGCCGGTCCCACGGCACTGGGCACGGCGAGGATGCCCCGCAGCTGCAGGCGCGATTCCACGTGTGCCCCTTCCTCAAGAGGCGGCACACTCCGCTCAAGGTCCCGCTAGGCACCTCCGCAGCGCGGCCCCGGGCTGGGCCCTACCTGCCGGCTGGCGCTGCTCCGCCGCCCCCAGCGCCCCGGGCCCGGCTCCGCCTCCCGCCGCCGCCGCCGCGCAGCCCCGACCCGGCGGGGCCCGGGATGGCGGCGGCTCCGCCCGCGGGGCGCCCCCGGCCGCGGCCCCGAGCGGCCGCAGGAGCCGCCGCGCTCCTGCCAGCGCCCGCCACATGCCGCCCGCGCCCCGCCCTTTCCCTCCCGGCATAGCGCCTCGCCATTGGCCGGCGGCGGGGCCGCCCTCTCTCCTGATTGGTGCAGCCGGCTGCCGGTCGGGCCGCGGCGCGCGCGCGGCGCTGGCTCCTGAGCGGCCCCGCTGGGCCCGCGGTTCCTCCGCCCGGAGCGGCCGCTGGCTCCGGGGGCGGGCGGTGGGGTGGGCCCACGCAGGGTCACAGAGCCATAGACGGGCTTGGGTCGGAAAGGAGGTTAAAGATCGTCCCGTTCCGACCTGCCTGCCGTGGGCAAGGACACCCTTGAGCACTTCCCAGGGATGAGGCATTCACAACTTCTCTGAGCAACCTATTTCAGTGCCTCACCACCCTCACAGTAAAGAAATTTTTCCTAATACCTAAACGTACTATCGTTCAATTTAAAGCCGCTTCCCCTTGTTCTGTTGCTCCTCAGCCTTGTGGTGTCCCTTGTCCTCCCAGGCAGGTGCAGCTGCCCTGTCGGGTTTCCAGCTGCAGCTGGCCTGTGGGACTGTGGAGCCAGAGCGCAGATGCAGGTTAACCTGGGGGTACGTCCTGAGGGGGCTGATTGGTACCGTGCCTTGGGAACGTGGGCCAGAGGGCAGCAGAAGAGTCAGTTTTAAAGATGGTTTGACATGCCTGGATTTGAGAGGAAAGATCGTTCCTGCTCTGTAAACACCACTGTGTCATACTGGGTTGTTGGGCAGCTGGAAAGGGCAGGTACAGTACATGGGCGCTTCCATACACACCTAAACCATATATCCCAGCTCAAGCCTTTTGCCCCCTTTTATAGGCTACAGTTTTGCCTAAAAAACTGCACCTTGTTTGAAACTAACATGGTTTTCCTGTGGAATGTGTTTTCTGTTTGTGTAATTCCTGCATGGTGTTAATGGGCACAGGCTGGTAGTCTTGCTATGGAGAAAGTTGTCAAGGGCTGAGAAATTATGGCCTTTAAGCATTTGTATTTAATGTGGGCGAAACATATCCCTCCACCTCCCTCCCCTAGAAATCCAGGAGTTTAAAGGGACACTAAAATAAGAGAATTACCATTCAGAATGTTTTTCCCACTCTAACGAAGTATGATGGTCAAATATTAAGGTTTAAAAGACATAGTCATGGATGGTGCCAGACTCCTTCTGGTGGGGCCCAGCAACAGGGCAAGGAGCAGTGGCCATAAACTAAAACCAAGAAGTTTCACCTAAACATGAGGAAGAACTTCTTTACATTGAGGATGGCAGAGCTTTGGAACACGATGTGCAAGGAGGTCATGGAATCTCCCTCTCTGGAGACATTCCAAACCCTCCCGGACACGCTCCTGTGTCATTTGCTGTAGGTCTCCCTCCCTGGCCTAGATGATCTCCAGAGGTCCCTTCCAACCCAACAAATCTGGGATTATGGAATTCTGTGTGAATTGTAAGGACCTGTAGTGATAAAAGCTTTATCATTAAAGAAAATTTGACTATGCTGCATGAAGCTGGAAGTGATTGTTTGTACTAATAAGCCACAGTGTCTGGATGACTCTTGCAAAGTTTTGTTTCATTCCTCTACAATTCCTTCAGAGACTGGTGTTTTAAAGCCTTGATTTCAGCTTAATAATACTTTTGGTAAGAAAAAAGTGCCACATCTGATGAGCCTTAATTGTGTGCTATAAAAAATATTCAAGAAAAAAAGAGGGGAGGAACAAAATAAGTGTTTTGAAATTGCAACTCAATTTTTAAAGTCATTCTTAACAAACTTGCTACCCAGTTGATGTTTCTGTTTCTTTTGAAGACACGATTGAAAGGATGTTCTTTCTATGAAGACAATGTACATTTATCTTTGATGTCATTCTTGATGTTATTTCTCCAAAGGGAATGCCTGAAACCTGTCTTGTAACATTTGCTGACATTCACAAATCTGTTGTTTGTCAGCTGTTCTTGCCTTTGAAGGACATGAAGCTCATTTGTATCCTGATCTGTTCTGAAATTGTGTCATCTGGGTGTTAAGAAAGTCTCCTTGCTTCTCAGGTTTGTGGGGCCATTTCTCTGAGTACACTTGAAGGGAGACTGCAAAATCTGCTTGATAACCCTGGTAGAGCCAGGTGTGGGCTGAGGATAAGGCACATCCCATGTTTTATGGAGTTAGACACTATTGATCAATAATTGGGCAACTCATCAAGTTGCTTATCTTGCAGTTTCTTGTTCTGAGACAAAGCAGTGAACTCTTTTAAAATCATTACATGGTTTATTTGTCAGTGCAGCAGTTAAATTCCATTGTATAAAAGTAAAGATGTATGAAATAGAAGTTACAGCTGAAAAGGCAAAATGGTAATATAAAAATGTAGTATTCTGACATGGCACTTAAAGGGACACAGTGCAAGATATTCCTAATACTTTAAGTATAAAAAAGTTCTTAACAAATGCCTGAAAGGAGTTTTCTATGCAAAAGCTTAAGATGTCTTAAGATGTCATCTAAGATGCAGCATTTTGCAGAAACAAGATGTTTTCTGCATGTAGCCCAGGTGGTAGCCTGCATCTTCACTGATCCTGAGCTGTGACAGATTTTATGTTTTCATGCTTCATTACAAGTCATCTTAAACTTTCCACTAAACCCCTGTCCTGCCTCAAGCTAGAGCAACAAATACAAATTACAGTCCTGCCTGACTGATAACAGAGCACACACATAAAGGGTAATTTTTGTAGAAAATGTGTTTCCTGTTTAAGTCAGAAAATAACTTGAGATGGTAGTTCTTAGACAATAGGATGTTACATATGAGGAAGATGGAACAATAGCAAATACACTGCTTTTAATAATACAGCTGAAATAGCCACAAAAATTTAAAATAATGAGAGAACCTAGAAACAAAAGAAGAAAAGGGACTGTTGAATTTTAGAGCTAAAGAATTAATCTCACAGGTATGTTGGAGTCTGCATTTTTAAAAAAATATCCTTAAGTCATTGAAAGGTGTCTGTGCACACTGGGAAGGGGGAGTGAAGACTAGATTCAGATTACAAATGACAAGCATTTTGAAGATCTGCTAAAACACTGGGGAAATTTATAATTATGTTTTGTTTATAATTATAATTATGTATTGCCACAGGAACAGAAAACAGCATATATCAGAGATATTTCAAGACATGTTAAATAAGCTAATTATATTGAAATACATATCTTCAAAGAATTCAGTGTTTAGAAATGGATTATGTAAGGTCATTTGCCCAGCCTCCATTTTGGCCATAACCTTTGCTAACAACAAAGGAGTTTTTTGAAACATGAGCTATAAAGAATTTTTGGTCTGTTTGCTCATCTCCATGAACCTTTTTAGCAACCTCCTCCCTTTCTGCAATTAAGATGCCCTCCTTTTCTCATCATGCAAGGAGCCAGCCTTCAGCAGTTTGTGAAATGCCATGATGCTGAGTGATGAGCACGTGTGGCTGTGAGGCCAGATCACTTGTGGAAGGCCTCAGAATGAGTTCTTTTAACAGAACTGCAGCTAGAGTGAACAAGTGAAGGCACACTGATTTTGCATAAATTTACATTTTCTAAGGTGCATCATGTCAAAGCAGAAACTGGAGCAGAGTGTTTTAGTTATCTTGGGGTTTTCGTTTATTTGATTGAGTGGTCAGAGGGATGGAGGAGCAAGCAGAAATTAATGTCTCTTTACAGCAGGAAAGACAGAAAGGAAAAGAGAAGAGGAAAAGACAGTTGAATGCTGCCCCTTCCTGCTAGATCCCTTCTTCTGCTGACCCTTCATTGGACATAGATTGTTGTATTGCAATGTTATGTCACGTGGATTATTATTTTACAATAGATCATATCTGCCCCATTGGGAGCAGTGGTGCCAGTCCAGTGTCTCAAGACCAGTGGAAGCAAAGGAGGCAAAGGCAGCATCAGCAGCTGCAACTCAGAATTTTACATGGAACTCAAAGTTTGAACAGGGAGAGCCAAGCCAATGGGCCTCATCTTGTTGCCTGGGTGTCTGTGGTCTTGTTTATAGTGAGACTCATGCACGGCTGGCCATGTCCAGTGGGAAGCTAAGTGTGTCCAGCCCTGCTTTCTGGCCCTGAGGCCAGCTGGCATTGAATGAGCTGCACCCATGGTATTGAACCCTGAGACACAGGGTGGCTGCTGCCAAGCTCACAGTGGGGGCAGTGCCTCTGGTGGTTCCCAGAATGTGGGCTTGGCTTGGTGGGGAGCTGGCTGGCCTGGGGCCAGTCTGTGCCAGGACCTCCTGAGCAGTGCAACAGTGGCAGCAGCTCAGTGCCAGTGCCTGGGAATGCCTGGCAATAGGCCATGGACATAACACGTGCCTGCCCCCCATGTCTCTCTTTACAGCAAAGACATGAATCCTGCTAAGGCTCTAAGCAGCAATAAAAGCTAAGTGTTTACAAGTTCGTTGGTTTGTGGGGGGTTTTGTCTTTTTTTTTTTTTTTTATTAACTTCTTCTCTACCTTCCCCCACCCCCCTTCCAGATTTTGGATGTGATTAATTTTGCACGTTGTTAACCTAGAAATAAGAAAAGCCAGATAAGGGGGTGGGGGGTATTAGTAATTCAGAAGATTGTATCCTACATCACAAGCAAGAACAGCAAGTGCTTAAAACTACCTCGTTTTTCTACAAAAGACTGCTTTAATGTTGCTAATTGCACCAAGCCCCAAAAGTTAGCATCCTGTCTACATGTGCTTTCACCTTACTCCCTCGGGTTTTTTTTATAACAAGAAGAAAGCCTCATTAAAGTATAGTTCAGATACAAGTGCTGTACTTAATCTAATAGTCAGTGTTACACTAAAGGTTTAAACAATGCCAGGTTTACTCTTCAGCAGAGGATTTCTCTCAGTGCTATTAGGGAAGAAAACGGCTTTGAAAGTGCTGAAGTAAGCAGTAAATCCCTCCTGCTTCTGTGTTTGCTCTGCACTCCTCTCAATGGGCTTGTACTGCTTGTATCTCCTGCAAGGAATGTGAACAGTCAGTTGCTGGAAGACTTCTAAAGGAGGGTGCACATTTAGCATGTGACCAGCGCATAGAAGCACTGATCATGTGCTCATCATGCATTCCCTCTCCTCCTCCCCTGTTCAAACACATCCAGTGTCTGGCAGCCATGGGTCAGTAGTGGTGACAGGGGCCTGGATAGGCAGTAGGAGAACTGCTGCTCCATGGGAGTGTGTGTTTCTCACCACTCACTGGGAAGGGTGAGCCCACACTTGACTCAGGAGTCTTCGGGCAGTCTCAAAAGAGAAACTTCCAAAGTCTCATGAGAATAATAATAATGCAGCAGTGTGTGCTTCTGTCAACTACTAGCCTGCATGCTCAGCACCTTTTGCCCAAAGAATTTATTAATCAATTATTTAATGAAGAATTTGTTTGGTTTCACTGCATATATAAACCACATCATGCAGTTTGAGTTTGCTTTCTGCTTAGATGAAGTTCCCAGGCCTGCTAGTATTACTGTTTGTGCTAATGGGCACAGAATGTGCCCATTTTTTTTCTGAAAGTCCTTAACATCTGCATAATTTCCAATGGTTTTGTGGCCTAAACCAGTAATCTCATTTTCTTAAATATTTGCCAGAATATTTGTAAGCTCCAATAGTAACTAAACAAAAATGTAGCTAAAGCAAATTTAAATTGTTCAGTTTGTTAATTTAAATAATATTTTGACAGTTCTTGGAACTGTTTTTAATCATAGAAACTAGCAACTTACTTGTAAAGGACAAATGCCCCAATGGTAGCAAACACTGCCAACAAGCCAAGGAAGATAAAGACACCTGCTGTTGTTCCAGATGATGCTCCTACAGTTCAGAAAGTAGATTGATTACAAGTTAGCCTCTGTTTTACAGTGAGATAGACTTTCCAAAGAAAATGCCATTTTTACTTATTGCTGTATGAATTGAAGCACAGTTAGTAATTCTAAAATGCTAAACACTGGAGGTCAGTGGCTGGCAGGAGGTGGTGCTTTCACATCCTAATCCACGTAATTCTTGATTCCACCAGAGTGTGAGTTGTGCTTTGCCAGTTTTCTCATATGAGCTCTGCTCCTCAGACACATGGCTACCCTTCCAGCATGGACAGGAATGAAAGGCCCTGCTGGCACCACACAAGGTGAAGCTAATTTGATCCTTGCCATTTGTTATGCTGGAGAAATTTTTACACTGACTATAGGATAACTGACAAAATTAGATAGGCTCATCCAGAAGGCAACTTAAAGCAGCAATCTCTCTTAGATCCTAGTTCTGCTTTGAATATAGCAGAAGCCCAAAAGTTCAAGTCAGCTTTGCCCAGACAGACCAGGCTTACTGGGCTATAGTCTCTGTGCATACAGTTGAGAAAAACCTTTCTGCATGCTTAGTTTCACCTTTAGGAACCAGAATGCATTTAGAGGTCAGGCATTGTGCCTGATTCATAATGAACTGATTTCAGTACAGATAAACTTACACCTAGATTAAATCAAACCATCAAAAATGCTATGGAAAAAGACTGCAAAGGCTCAGTTGTTTGGGTGATAGTAATTAGAGAGTTCAGAAGAGTCACTGGGACACTGTAATAGGAAGTCAGGAGGGCAATGAAGTGGGAGCAGAGAGGCAGCACTGTCTTTTAGACTTCTGACTGAGGCTGAGTTTAATAGCTGGTTCTGTCAAGACTGCTTTGATAGCTATGAGATAGACACAGTGATATTTGTCCAACCAAAGGTAAAGCTCCTTTTTGGAAATAGTTTGGAAACGGTTTGGAAAACTGGGCAGACTCTGTAGTCACTGGATATAACACAGATCATTCCAGAACATAATTCATCTTATCCTCATGTAGAAATAGAAACCATGTCGAGGCCCATGGGCAGTAAAGAAGTCCCAGGGCAGCCAACTGTGCTGCAGACTTTGATTTCTTGAGCTGAATTCCCCTCTATTTCTGCTATCTCTCCATGTGTGGAATGGATTGGCTGGCATGTTCCCCACCTGCTTTTCTGCCCAACATTTTTCTGTGGAAAATTACATTATGGCTTAAGAACTGTTCATATTCTGTGATACTGAATAGCTTGTGTAATTACTGTACTCATTGGATTGTAAACAGAAGTCAAACCAAGGTCTAACAGCTAAAATTCCCCCAGGGAAATAATCATCATTTTATCTTTGCATGGACTCTTAGACAAGCTGGTGCAGTCTCAGCTGAGGCTTCCAGGCATAACAAGAACCTCGCTATGGACTCCTGTGTTCTCTCCCCTGCAGGGAAATGACCACAGGAAGAAGCTTTTCACCAACAACCCACATCTGCTCTTTGTGGACTCACCTCCATTTACAGAGATCAGGGCACTGGCAAGGGCTTGGCTTGTGTCATCACCCAGGGTGATGTTTATGCAGTAGGTCCCAGGTTCCTCAAAAGCTCTCCTGATGGTGAGTAAGCACTCATCTGTGACGTCGATGGGGTCACACACCATGCTCTTGGACACCTGGCACGTGGGGTCAGAAACCACCGTGCAGACATCTGTGGGGAGACTGGCATGGGGAGAGAGAGCTCATTGCATTGTGGAGTCCTGCCAGCCCACTTAGCCCAGTTCACAGACACATTGCCCTGGTGCACCAGTTTTATGCTGGTGCCTGTTGAAATCAGTGGCACTGTAGTGATTTAAGTGTATTTTATTAATACTATATGTACTTTTTGCATACCTATACATTTATATATGTACATGTGGATTTTATATAGAATGCTTGTATACAATCTGTATAATTATCTGCTTGTTTTGCTTATCATTTAACCTTTTATGGTTTTGATGCAGGATTACCTGCATCAAATCAACTTTTAAAGTCCCTGACCTTTCATACGCTTAATACACATCTTTAAGAAAGGAATGCAAATTCTTTTAAGTAGTATTTATCATGTGCTGGAAAAGAAGATACTCCCTTAAGAGAGGTTAATTGTATTCCAGTTGTATTACCATGGTGTTTCTTGTACTTCTTGGTCCTCTCAACTCTAACCTTCTAAGACCTAGGAATATTAGTCCAATGTTTGTGCATCCAAGAAGTTTCTTGGACTCACCCATTTACTCCAAGTGTCAAAAACTCATGGCCAAATAGAAAGGATTTCCTTACAATTTCAGTAAACTGCTTCCTGCTTTACTGTAAGTGCTGAAATCTTGTCTTGGCCAGGAGACTATAAATTGTGTTTTCCCCCACAATCAGTTCCTTATTTTTACTGAGACTGAATGTTTGCTCTGAATCCTAAGTCCCTGGCAGTAGCCTCTGTTGGCATAGTTTTAAAATGAGACTTGCATTATCTTTAGTTCCCATCAAGAAATAGAAACACTGCAGTTCCCAAATTTTGTTCATATGCATCTAAGTGCATATAGCATTCCAGCACCTAATTAGTTTTAAACTGGGAAGACTGACAGCTTCATTCACACACTTACCTCCCTTGGCAGGTAACAACAAAGTCAACCAGTGAGTTTTCAGCTTGACTTTCTGTCATCTGGATGCTTGTCATCTGAATAATATTTACCTCGAGGATTCCCTCTGGGAGAGGAAACACATATCAACTGTAGGACACATGACAAGCCTTGAAGTCTGTGTGTACTGAACCTCGAGTGTTTGGCTGATGCTCAGTTCAGGTCTTGTTTTTCATAACCTCCTCCCTCCCTCAGCACTCCTCTTGAAGGCTTTGAAAGCTGAGAAATTTTCCAGTGCTTTCCCTGTGAGGCTGCTTCTTTCTGGTCTGCCTTTTTTCCCCCTCATTATTGTTATTTACTTCCTTATTTTGCTAAATCACTTCCCACTACATGAGATTTCTCTGCATTCAAAGGCCAGTTCAACCTTAGGTAAACCTCCTCCCCAGCCCATGGGCTCCTGCTGTGGCATGTTCAGAAGCTGGTGACAGAGAAAGGAGTGACACAATGCACGTCCCCACCAGCACGTGGGGTCAGCCATCAGCAGGGATCCAGACCAAGGTCCAGCCTCACGTGTCTGAAAGCAAGGGGTCACAACCTCTGCAACTAGCCCCTGGCAGAGTGCAGGCAGAAACCAAAGTCAGCCAGTCAGATGTCTGCACATTAATCCCTAAAACTCTCAGCTATGTCCATGAGAAGGATCTTTTTGTGGATCTTATGTAATTGATAAAGACGTGTCTAAATAAACATTATTTCTACCATGTATTGTTGCTCATTGTTAACATCATTCCTCTGTGGAGGTGTTGACACACATCCTTACCTACAACAGCAATACTGCTTCCATAGTATCCATTTCTGTAAATGTGGCAGCCTCCATCAGGATTGTCCTGCACTGACTCCACAGTGGGAGAAGAGTCAGAATCGGAAGATGCTCCTGTTGGAGCTGTTCGAGGCAGAAGAGATAGAGATGCAACAACTTTAGAACAAGCCCTGCTTTGGGGTATTCTGAGCACAGCCACATGTTCCAGCTGTTCCTGCATTCCACAGGCTGTCAGTCGCCTTGGTTTGCAGCTGTGCAGTCATGTGTGCATCTGTGTAATAGCTCATGGCTGTAACCCCTAAAGAAAGCACATGTGCCCAGCTTTAGAACCCCAGAGTGGCCTGGGGAGCCTCACTCACTCCAAAAGCCACCTGGCTAGTCACCCATCTCTGTGAAATAAAAGGGAGACTACAAGGTGTAATACAATTAAATACTTCTTTAAAATCCCCAAATCAATTATATAAGAAATCCAAAGGCCAATAAAACATTTAAAATGCTTTTTTAAAAGCTGGTATTTTCCCACTGCTCTACATTACAGCTAGTGGAAAAATGAAGAGGGGAAATGGTGAAAATTATATCTTTCCTTTCATTTTTCATTCTCACTCCATATTTTGGTAAGAGCACATATTAAAAATATGAAATTTGAAAAATATAGCCACATTTACAGCTTCACAGTAGTAGTATTATGGCTGAAACTGCAGGCCTTCTTAAAACCCTCTGAGAGGATAAACCAATGCTGAACATAATAAAAGTTATTCTGAAATATGTTAGTCAATAAATTTAAAGTGGAAAAGCTGTTCTGGGTTAATACCATGTGGAAATCCCATATTTTTGAATATGACTAGGTTTTTCTAGTTCAATCCAATCTTATTTAGTTTTGGACGGAAGTTAATGCAATCCAGAAAGGAGATTGCTATAAGAGTGTTCTTAAATTCCCTTTTCTCACTTGAAATTTACATCTTACCGCAGAAGATGACCCTGAGTAGACAAGGCTAGAATCTCCTGACCAAGTGTGGCAGAGATAATGCAAACTTACATTTATGTTCACCTGAAGACCTTTGTATGCTGTAAGTGTGGTGGTGGAACTGGATGCATAAGGAGGTAAATGTGTAAGTGATCCCTACCACAGAATCCTAGAGGAGTTAATGCTTATTGATTCTGTCTCTAAGCCAATTTTATAGAGGGCTTCCAGAGGCTTGCAGCTCTTTCACGATGACAGTAAAACTACTAAAGATATTAACTTAAAACATCAGAATATAGAGTTTTAGCATAGCTCCTACTGCCAGTGCTGTTTAATAAGTGCTTACCTGCTGAGGTGGGTGGTGGTGCAGTGGGTGTTACTGGCCTGCAAGGTACAGGTATAATGGCTTGGACAGTTAAATTCAGAGTGAAGTTTCCTTGCAGAGTGTAGGTGTGAGATGTACTAGAACCACTGGCTACAAACAAGCCACTTCCATCTCCAAAGTTCCACTTGTAGGAGATGGCAGAATTATTCAGATAGTAGCTGGGATCGTGGATCTTCACATCAAATGTAATTGGTGAGTCTTTGATGAAAATGGAGTCTGAGATGTTGCGGTCGTGTTTTTGGAACATACTCACAATTACTGGAATTTTGTCTGGAGGGGGGAAAAAAGAGGTAAATAAATACAGCAGAGATACCTGGCTGCAAACAATAAACAGTTCCAAAGCCCCTGAACAGCAGCAGCCAGAGTGTGAGATGCAAACATGGTATCTTTAACACAGGTGTGTACTTTAATTTGATTTATGACCTGAGGAGTGAATGTCAGTAGGAAAGAGCCAGAAAAATATGGGAACAAATGAGGAATCACAGACATCTGTGGAAGAATGCATTATCTCTCGTAAATCGTTTTCCAATACAAAGTGGAGGAGTCACTGCTGAATTGGACAATAAGGTTACTTAAGCTACTCAAGGCAATTTACCAGAGATTCCACTTTCATGCTAAAAACCTTTATCAGGCCAATGTTCTTCTTTTCATGCCAGACAATGCTTGTGCTGAATTATTTTAACAGCTAAGCAACAAACACCCCCAGCATGTCAGCACAGCCAGTTCCAGCACGCTCACCTGTCACAGAGTAGGTGGTTTTTGCTCTTGCAACCGGAACAAATCCTGAGTGGCCTCTCCTGTAAATGGACACTGCCATCCCGTGTTCACCAAGGGTGATATTTGCTGTGTTCACTGAAAACTTTGCTGAAGATCGTCCCGTTGTTTGGTAATACTGACCTGAAACAGAACATGAACTCAGAACGTGAAAATGAACATTAAAATGGAGTCTGAACATCTCAGACTCCACTTTCCCCCTCAGCCTCACCACAAGTTGGTTTATGAGAGGTAAAGTCTCTGAGAATCTTAGATTGTCAAAATCAAAATTAATAGTTTAGAAATGTCTTCCAATAATCTGACAGGTGATTTTGAAGGACTGGATACTTTTACAGTGTGTTTACTCACATAAATTCTGGTTTTTTAAAGTTGTCAAAAAGATGTCCCCAGTTTCACTAATCCAAGAAAAAATTGCCAAGACATCTACTTCTTTCCAAAGCAGTTACAATACATTAAGTCATTAAGATTATGTAGTGGATGGTGTGAGGCATTTTCAGTGATCTTGTGTTTGCTTTCAGCGTAGCCAGAAGATAAAATACCTCTTGCTTCATATTCTAGAACCATTTTTATATATTTGATTTTTTGTCTTTTTAACAGCTGACTGAGGTAGGCAAATAGTAATCACCTCTGCATAAAATTTGGATGATGATTATTATTATTATTATTATTATTATTATTATTATTATTATTATTATTATTATTATTATTATTATTATCACTACTACTACTACTACTACTGATACTGACAATAATAGTGATTTAGCCAGGAGAACTGAAGGCACTAAGATTTAGTATGTAGCCAATGGCAGGAATAGCCCAACCATTACATACTCAGGATCAGGAAACGTTGAAAATCAGCATCTGTGACCAGAGCAGCAGAACAGTCAGTGGCAGTTCTTGCCTCCCTAGAGACAAGAAGTGCTGCACTGTTAAACTGGTGATACACAGCACTGTGTTCTCTCTTAAATCTGAAAGTCTTAAATGGCAGTGAGCTGTCAATAAATCGTCTGACTGACCTGCTCAGACTCTCTATTTTCCTAGAAAAAGATCTTGAGTAATCCTGAAAGGAAATTCATTTTCTTCAGTGGTAGTATTGTGAATGCAGGTTTAAAGAGAATCTTCTGGTAATCCATGATTCCTAAACCAAACAAGTGATGGCCTCTCTGGAAAAGTGGGGAATTAATTCAGTGTTTCCACTCAAGAGTGTGGAATCATTTTAGAAGCGCTTTTAGTAAAACATGCTTGACGAATGAGTTGTGTACAAAGGGAATAAAAGGTTTGCAACATCACCCCAGCCAAGGCATGTGTTGCAGCACTAACCAAAAGTGTGAAACACATAGACAAAGTTCCTTCTTCTCCAGCCCGGGTGATGAGGGAAAGGACGCCCATCTGGGAATACATGGTGGCTGTGGTTGCTTGTGCAGTTTTCCCAGCCACAGCTGTCAGTCCATTCAGTCCAGTTGTAGACATAGACTTGCTGATCCATGGAAGCTGGAGGATCTAAGGATAGAAGGAGGACATGTTCTGGTCAACTGGGAGGTGTGCAGAGAGTCAGAAAACAGGAGGCAAGCGCTGCAGGTTATAGCAATGGCTGCATTTAAACAGCAGGGGAAGTGGGGTATTTTTAGACTGACGGTAATTCATTTTCCTGAAGTTGTGCTTTGTTTGGTTTTTAATGTAAACACAAAATGGTTCTGTCTTGGTGCTATTTTGTTAAGAAGCTTTTTTTTAAACTTTACTGTCTCAGGGGCCAGACACAATTTAGAAGTGCTTGCCCAAAAATTTGCTGTTGATTACACAGGATGCTACTGTTCCACTGAGGATAACAGAGCTACCTAAATACTTGGCAGGCAGAATCTAAAATTGTAAGTACAAAGAGTGGCTGTGAAAGCACTCTAAGGTTTTATTTATTTATTGTTTGTTTTGTCAGAAAAGTTTTCTATGGCACCTTTAAATAACTTAGAAATTAATTTCTGTCATTTTCTGAATAGTAAATGGGAAGTTTCCTCCCCCAAACAGCACAGCAGATATTAAGTAGAATATGGATATAAGCTGCTAACAAAATAATAGATAGTTAACTGCAACCTAGGCTGACAAAAAACTTGCTGGTATGAAATGAAAATTACTTTGATCAGTAAAAAAATTTGTTGAACATTTATGCATTCAGAGGATGAAAGGTACAACAGCATGTGTTGTTCTAGATCCAGCAGCTTAAAACACTGGAATTATGATAGGCTTTTTTCTCCATGTAGTAGTAAATAAGATGAAAAAGGGTGATTTTCTGAGGAAAATATTGCTTGATTTTCAGATATTTATTTGTTCATTTTTTAATTCCTAAAATGTGGAAGTGTGAAATTTGCTTTTTTGTGCAGATATGGTAAGTGAATTCTACAATTCATAATTGAAAAAACAAACCCTCCAATTTTGTAATTTGACAGCTTTATAAACTTGAAAGAAAACAGTGTAACTGTGCAACGATGAAAACAGTGCAACATAGTGCCTGAGCTGAAAAGCCGTGACAGTTTTGTTGGGAAGTCAGATTATGCTTTGTGACTGCTTTGGGAAGGCAAGTTTATAGCTATGGTCAGTCTCAAATTACCTGGTCCGTGTATCTGGAGTGGGGCAGAGCACTAAAAATACCACAGTGATCTTCTTAGGAAAAAACTGGTGTGGCACAGGCTGGGCGTGCACAGGTAAGTGTTATCAGTTATCAGTTATCAGTGATATCAGCACAGCCGCTGTTCCCTGGGTGTGCCTGCGGTGCTGTCAGAGCTCAGTGACACACAGCAGCACAGGCAGGTGTGAGCCTGGTGCAGGGACATTGCCATTACCTACCCCGGGTACAGTTTCTCCTGTATACAATGTTGCCATCATTATCTTCTGTCTGGCACTTGGGAAACTGGAGAGTCACCGTGAAGCTCACGTTGGATCCTACCAGTGCTGGGCTGTCACTGTCCAGTTTGGCTGTCACCCTTCCGCCTGAAAAAAGAAAATTGGTCTTTGCTGCAGTGAAAGATGCATTGCAGCAGAAGCTGCCATCAACTTGCACCATTTACAGTGGAAAGGCTTTCTTGGTTACTCTGTTTCTAAGGGCTTTCGTGCTCCTAAGTCACTTGTGCTCTTACCAAAACCCCAACTTCAAACAATCAGAGGGACTCAGCATATCCCCCCAGATCACTCACTGGTCTGCCATTAATGTTCTTCCTAAAATTAAGAAGATAATTTTCTACCTGTGGGGGGGTCAGTGTATCTCAAAGGAGAAAATTTGCGTTTCTCCCCAGGGACAGTCATTGACCCTCAGCTCAGACATGGTGTTTGCTGAAGCTGTCAGTCTGAAGCCCACGTGCCCTGCTGAGGTAGCGGTTGAAGCTGCCTGTCCTCCAGAGCATGTTTCTTGCAACAGATTGTGCTGGAGCCCTGACCATCAGTACTTCTAGGTAAGTATTAATGTCTGTCTGAGATTAGTCATAATGGGAAAGCATTTTGTGAAATAACTCACTGTTCTGCTTCCTCAGACAGCCCACTGGGGATGGTACCAAACCCAATCCTCTCTAACTCACCATTCTGTGCAGCAGTGGATATTGCCCCTATGAAAATGCTCTATAGCACCTGCACTCTGCACTGTGGTGGACTTTGTGGCCGCTGCAGTTTTTCAAGTGTCTTTGAAATGTGTATGTGCTATCACCTTTCCAGCAGTCCTTCCATCTGGGATCTCCTTCTTCCCAGAAAGGATAAAGTTTTTCATTCCATTTATTTTGATCACTAGACCAGCCTTGTAGCTTCTTGTAGGATGTCACAGGAGAAGTGCTTCCATGGTTCAACACATCTTGAAACCCTAGAGAGAAAATCAAACATCAGTGTTAATGTAATGCAATTTTCCCTACTACTCTATAAAAACATTACTCTTGTGCTGAACTTTAATCATGCACCAGTAGAAAACTTTCCACCAGTAGAAAATGATGGAATTTTATCATTGCAGCTATAAACACTTATCAACTATAATCAACACAAAGACAATTCCACCATTGTCAGACTGACATATTTTTCTACTTGCAGACTTGCAAACTTCCCAGACAAAGAATAAATATGTTTACAATGTTTTGACCGTGTCAGAGCAATGGTTTGCAAGAGTTTACATAACCCTGCAACAGTCAGGCTCCCTGCACAGAGGTTGCTTGATTTCTGACTGCTTTGCCTGGTAATAAATCTACAAGTAAAAGGTTAATGGGATAAATTCATTCTGAGTTCTGCTCTAGTGGAAGTTGTGCCAGGAATTAGTTTTGACCCAGTGCAGCTCCTTTGGTGAGTTGGCTGGTGGTTTGGGTGGGAGGGGTGGAACCAATTATAACAGAAGCTGGTATTTCCAGAAAAGGAAATTTAGAGCTGAATAGTAAATTCAATGTGTTTATAATAGAACAACAATAACGTATTAGCTTCATGCCTTTTATTTAGAAATGGCTCCGATATTAAATAACTTCAATAACCTCTTTCTTCTCATATTACTACAAATGATGGGCTCAAACTTTTCCCAGGCTTCTAGGATCCCTCTTTCTGTCACAAAGGATACATAGTGAAAAGCAACATAAATATCCAAGTAACCTGTAGGAACACGTTGGCCACTGTAGGATGCCATAAAAATATGTTTATAAGAGGGCTCATGGGCATAGTTCCATGGAAGCCTGGAGGCTTTAAAGGGCTCTGCCATGTTAATCAGGTAAGGTAACTGCTGGGTGTGCCATTCTGTCACAATATTAAGGGAGTTAGGATTTCTGCTTTCCATGGTTTATTGTAAAGGTACAGCTGATGCAGATTTATACTTAGATTTATACCCAAGTGCAACAAAGTTCTGGATGACTTCAAGGAAAATGCAGAGGCCTGTAAGAAGGGCAAGAATTGCCCTGTATGCCGTAAGCAAACTGGTTGTATTGGAATTTTTCCAAGCTTTGGAAAAGACACAGAGCAGGTGTAGCCAGTCCAAGCATGGTCTATACAGGTGGGTGGCTCCTAATTTTACTGCAAGAGACAATCAGAGAAACAGCTCAGAAGAAGAGTGGAGCTGCTTTCTCTTGGTGTTTTATTGCCCAGTGAGATTTCTGCTGGGCAGGAAGAACATCCCTTGGCCAGCCCCATCCCCACTCTGAGCTGATGCCAGTAGCTCTCTCCCCACTCTTGAGGACTGAAGGGTTTGAGGAAAATAACAGATTTTGCACTCAGAGACACAATCTCCCACAGTCTTTTGCCCTCCAGGAACTCCCTGCAGTCTCACTTAAATCACTTGAATCAAGTCTTTCCTGCAGATTTAATATTTTTTGATGTGAGCAAGCATAACGTTATGACTGGTATTGACTTAATGACCTGTATCACATGCTGTATTGTTTTGAGTCTTGGACAGAAGGAGAGTTTGGTAATGTTGTTGTTCAGAAACTTTGCTCAGGAAAAAAACAAATTAGCAACTATAAAAGTACTTCACAAAGGCTTAGCAAGTTCAATTACACTTTGGGTATCATTAAATTAATGTATCATTCAAAAGTAAATGGCTACATAATTTTTGTAATTTATTTTTCCTATTCTCCTTGATTTTCTGTAAAAATTATTTTATGAATAAAAATGTTTTGATTTTGTCAGATCAAAACTTTTCAATCATTGTTTTTTCCCAAATGTTCAATTTATCAAAAACAGCTGGAGCACTTTTAATTTTATAAATGCTTTTAATTTTGTGTTTTCATTAACAATCCTTGAATTCAGAATTCATTTTCTAGTCCAGTAATAGCTGTTGTTACTGCTTCTAAATCACAAGCTGCTTAGGTATTTCTTTGCCTCTCTGATGTGCTTTGTTTATTTCAGTCAAATATAAAATGTTTCACAAGCTTCAGGACAAGACAAAGATGGTTTTTCAGATGAGGAAAGACTTCTGCACTGGTTTCTCTGACACATGGAACTGAAGATTTTCAGTTGGTGAATTTAAAGGAACAAAAAGCTTTACTGTATTTCTTTTTTAACAATGAAAACCACTCAAGGACAGATGTTGGTCGTAACCAAAATTAGAGCAATTCAGTTTGAAATAGACAGAGTAATGTTATGCTCCAAGGAACAGATTCCTGTAATAGTTTTGGTGAGGTGATCATAGGGGAAGAGATCTTATACTTTGATTGACTTTCTTCTTTCTCATTCTGGCTTTCATTTTGATGAAAAACATAGCAGAGACAAGTTCAGTATTTCCTGTGAAAGTGTATTAGCCATGAGAGAGAGAATGAGAGCCAATGTTAGGACAGCAGAAATAGAAAGATGACCCAGCTAAAGAGGATAAAAGTGTATTAGAAGTAAAAAGGTTGATGGAATGGCACCAGACTGTAACATAAACTTTCTAAAGTTAGGTATAAAAACATAATAAAGCAGGACAAAAAAGAATTTGAGCAGTAACTTGAAAAAAAACATAAAAACTACAAATTAACATTTTTTCACCAAATAGATAATAAGTTGGAAAGCTTGCCAGGAGGTATGGGGCCAAAAGATGATGTTGATGCAAAAAAAGCATTCAGGGAAGGTAAAGGAGTAGCACAAAAGTCGAATAGGTCAGCTGGTTTATATTTTCATTCACAAAGGAAGAACATAGGGAGTTTCTGTGATAGAATTTTTTTTTTTTACAATGACAGAGAATATCTCTCAAAATGAAGTGTTGGCACATAAAACCCAATTATGGAACAAATCAACAAAATGACAAAGTTGTCTAGATAGGATGGCCCAAGTATGGAAGTTATTCAAGAGTGAAATAAATGAGCTATTAACCATAGCATGTAACATCTTGCTTAACACTGCTTCAGTGACTGAGAAACAAAAATTGGCAAATGTGATGACAGTTTTTAAAAACACTTCCAGGGAAGATTTAGAGGATTAAAAAAACCCTTTGGGGCTCAAGTTGGAGAAGCTGGTAGGAACAGCAGTGAAGAACAGAGCAAGTAGGTACAGTGCATTAATATGATTTGCCATAAAAGGAGTGCATTGCTCACAAACATATTCTGAGTTTTGCAAGGGAGACAGAGAGCATGGGAACAAGGCTGACCTGCTTGTTACAGTCTGCCTGAGTTCCAGACAGCACTTGATGAGGTCCCTTGCTAAAGGAACATAAAGCAATTAGTTACCGTGGGTAAGAATGAAGGATTGATTTCACATGAGTAAATGATTGGTTAGGATATTAAAAAAAAAAAAAAAGTTATGAATAAGTGCCCAGTTTTCTCCATTGAAAAAATAATTTAAATGTTCATAATCTGGAAAACAGGTAACAGCAAAGTTCTTTAATCTGCTGAGGACTGTGCATTAAAGTAATAAAGGGGAGGACTGTATGAAATTAGATGACTCAAGAATGAAACTGTATGAAATTCAACAGCATTAAATGTAACCTTACATTGAGAATAAGGGGCTCTAAACTAGCTCTAAACTCAGAAATGGAATCTTTCAGCTTTGCAGTTTTGAATGCAGTACTCATTGGTAGTTGAAAACCTGGGAAAAGGCTAGATAGAGAACAAAGATGGGAACATCATTACAGCATTTTATAATGCCATGTCTTGAGTACTGTATGCTCTGTTCTCTGCAGCTCAATCACTATAAAAGAACTGAAAAAATACAGGGAGAGGTGGTGGGGATGCTACAAAGGGATAGAATTGTTTCCATATGAGGAACAGCTGTATAGACTGTGTCTTGAAGCCTGGGGAAGAGGTGACGGGGGAGAATATAAAAACAGAACCATGAACAGCATGGAGGAAAAAGCTGAAGGAACAAAAGTTAAGGGGAATCAAATGAAACCAGCAGGTTACAGGTTCTAAGCACATCAAAGGTACTTCTTCACATAAGGTACAATTAAGGTGTGAATTTTTTTGCTGGCAGGACGTAGTGTGTCCCAAAATTTTACACGTGTTGCAGCGAAAACCCAAAATGCATGAACAGATGGAAAAAGTCTAGTAAAAACTGTTAAATACAATGACTCTGCATTTGACAGAGGCAATTCTATAAATGCTGTAAATCATCAAAAGCTGGGAAAGTGCCCTGACCTGCACAGTTATACATCCAGTACTATTCTCCATTGGAGGCAGGTACAGGGCTAGGTGAATGCTCAGATGGATTCAGCTTTTAAGGTTTTCAATTTCCATACTGTACATTCTGGAATTTGAGCTTAAAATCCCATTTCTACATTCCCAGCCCTGAACTCAGTCATCCTAATAAGACTGGAGTCAAGCTGGGAGCCCGGAAAGAAGCAGCTCAGCCCACTCCCTGCCCACTGTGGCTTGCAGATCTAATTCCTTGGCTGGGCTCCTTGAGGTTTGGGACCCCCAGGTCCAAGTGTCCCCGTGGGGAGCACAGTTTCTGACCTGGCCCCTCGCAGGCGCGGCTGAGCCAAGCCAACTGTGCAAAGTCCATTCTGCATCTGCCGTTTTAGCCACGCTTGAACTGGGGAAGCATCGCTAAGAACTCGCTGCCAAGAGCCAAGCTTCAGCTGCAGCCGGCTCCGTGTACCTGCGGAGCACAGGGAGCGGATTAGCGAGCGGTTCTCAGCGCGCTCCTCCAGCTCCGGCAGCTCTGGCAGCCCGGGCCAGGCCGCCCTGCGGCGGGGCCGGCTGTCGCTGCCGGGCGGGCAGGGCTCCAGGCGCGGGGAGCAGCCGCTCCCGCCGGGCTGCCTGGGCACACGGAGCTCTCCGGGCAGGGATGAGGGCAGGGGGAGCACTCACGTGTGGCGGCAGCGTAGAGCAGCCCCTGGGCCGGCAGCAGCAGCAGCAGCAGCAGCAGCAGGGCGAGGGGCCGAGCGGCGCCCATGGTTCCAGAGCCGGGCCGGGTCCTGCCGGAGCTGCGCGCCGAGACCGCTCCGGTGCCGGCGGGAGGGAGAGTGAAGCTGCCCCGCCGCTCCGCTCTCCCATTAAATGAAGGGCCCCGGGACTCATCATGTGATGGAATTAAGCAGAGATGCATGATTTTGTCTTCGGCTTCTTTCGGCTCATGTGCTTATGACTCACTCCCTTTGCTTTCAGCGTTCCCTGGGATTACTGAGAGACCTGTTTGGAGCCACACCATTCACCTCACAGGCATTCTTATACTAGTTTTGCGCTGTGATCAATTTTTGTACTTAATTTGTTTTTAAATTAGGAATCCAAATTAACTCTTGCCCCAGCCTGATTTGCAAGTGTTGCTGCCACAGCTCGCTGCATTTGATGAACCCATCGCTCCTTAACCACATGGCTCATCTCCTATGCTGGGCAACAACTCTAAACCGAGTGGAACATGGCCAATTCCAACACATCTCTTGACTGGGGTCCTGATCAGAGGTGATTGTTAAGGAAAATATTATTTAAACATTCAGTGGGTAGATGCCCATCCAATCTAACCATGGCTAGAGGTACCATCACAGCCCCTGTGTGCTGATGGCCACTCAATATCCATGACCCTCACACAGACAACTGATTGTATAAACTTCTGGATTCTAGCAATAAACAAAAAATAGACTTTGCTGCCAGCCTAACAATGAGGTATAACCAGTGGCTCAAGAGGAGCAGAGTAGATTGGCAAACACTGCACCTGGTGGATCAAATTCAGATTCTATGGGCTTGCCAAACCAGGTGTTCTTCTACAGGCAGTGCAGCAGCTGCTTTTCACTGAAGCCCTGGCAGCCTTGTGAAGTTTTTGGCTGTTGTTTGCAGCAAAGGACAGGCTTTGGTGAGATGGCAAGGCATAGAGCCAAGTACAATCCTCGAGAGAGAATTGAGTAGTATTTTCAGTGGTCCCAGAGAACAGCACTCATAAGTGTGACACCAGCTAGCCAGAAAACAGCGAGCTGGGCAGCAGTAAACCATTTTTATTTTGGGCAGGGCAGGTGGAAGTCCATCACTCCAAGGCACTGTCAACAGAATGAAGACATTGCCCAATGGAAAGAGATTTTAGAACTCTGACTACTTTTTTTTTTTTTTTTTTTTTTTTTTTTTTTTTTTGTAGTTTCTTCTACTTTTCTAGTGTTTTCTATTAACTGTGTAAGTTATTACCACAACCCGGAGCACCGTAGCCAGCATTTCTCTCAGTAGTGCAGGCTCTGATGTCCAGTCCTGTGGATGTTGCATATTTAGAATCTGTGCTTCAGCATCCTTCTGGCTGGAGCTAACCCTCCCTGCTGCTGCCAGCCAAGGAGCTGGGTGACAGCAACAGCCTTGGGGCTACAGGCCTGTTTAAACTGAGCCCTCATTATCTGACAGAAACAAGGGGGAGCATAAATCCAAGTCAAAGCTCTAACTGACTGTGCAAAAAAATCATATGACTGCAGCGTCCTCATGTGATTGTTGCTTTTTTTGTTGTTGTTCAATCAGCTCCATTCCCAGTTGAAATGTCAGGTTTCGAAGGCATTCACAATTATTTTTTAAACCATGTGGGACATTAACTTTAATTGCACTCCTTTGTTTCCAGGTTGTTGATCCTAGAAGTGAAAAGTGACCTTCAAACACTGTGGTTCAGCACTGGGAGCCTGATCCAAAGTCTGCTGGGGAGAAAGGAAGTTTGAATGCTCATTCCCAAGAGGGTTTTGAGAACCTCCAGAGAAATAATGCTGACAACAAATGCCTGTTAATTAAAACCAAAAATTTATCAGCCTAAAAACAATAAAGTTGGTTACGATGGAGTTTTTTGCCATGTTATTTGATACATGAAATTGTTACATAAGTTTTGAGTGACAGTCTGAATAAGAACCAGCTGGTAGAAATTATTAAACATGTTGTAAATAGACTTCAGAGGCACTGAGGATCAGGCCTGTGGTTAGAGGAATCCAAACCCACCAGGGCTGGGGTAATAACTAAAAGGTGGCTTTACTGTGACACTCCAGTCCTTCACATTCTTCCTCCTCTGCTCTTGGGCCTTAGATTACACATTCCTGCAGGGCTGACACAGAAAATATTTGGGTCCATCTGTGGTGTGGTTGCAGCCAACATTCACAAGAGGAGAGGAGAAGGGAAGAAAGAGCCAGGCAGAACAGAATTGTAAAGGAAGTGAAAAGAATTAAAAGCTAAGAAAAATGTGATAAGTCAAGACTGAAGGGACCATCTGAAAACTGAGCTGACTTCTCTAAGTGTTCTAGCCATAGCTAACTTGTCTGAAAATGAGTGTCTGGAACACTGAAGGATTGCTTGAAACCCATGGATCATCATCAGATCTTAAATTACCTTTATAATTTCTACATTATTATTCTTGGTCTCTGAGAAACACCTTTGCAATTTAAACAAGTGAGTTGAATCAGGCAGCTATAAAGGAGAAAAGGTTTGAAATATATCCTAAACATCCTCCCAGCAAAGAAACACACATCCAGGGAGATTTAGGGCTTCATCTGACAAAGAAGTGCGTGGGCAGGAAGTGCCTGGTACTTCACAGCTTTAGCAGCTGAGTTATTAAATCTCATTGAGGAGATACACATCTCTGCTACCTGAAGGCTGTCAGATGACAGGGTGTGAACACATCATGTGTACCTGCATGTCTAGACTGACAGAGCTGGCATGCTCACCCTGCTATCACACCGCCATCAACGCAACACCAACACAGGAACTGTTCATTGCTGCTTACAGGAACTTTAACAAAAAAAAAAAAAAAAAAAAAAAGTAAGTGCAAAGGAAAAAAAAAAAAAAAAAAAGGGATTTGAAGTATGAACTTGGCTTCTGGCCAAGAAAGTAAAGCAAAACAATACAATCTTGGTTTGGCAGCCAGGTACATTTAGGTAAATGTTGTCTGCCATTACCAGTGATCTCTCAAGGGAACTCTGCTTAGGGCTTGACAAATTATTTTCCTGGGAAGAAATCATCTGTGCCTTGCTTCACACGGGACAGTGGGCATCAGCTGATTGAACCAAACATGTAAACAAAGCCACCTTAGCAGGCTGCAGTTCTTCTTGTACTGGAAAGGAAAAATAAAAAAAGCTCCTGATCAGTATCTAGTATCAACTATCTCAGTTTATCACTGAAAAATTATTTAACCCTTGCAACTGATCAAACAGGCTTTTAGTAATTCCAGCACCTTTGGTTTTTGCCTTTGTAGTAGCTAAGTTGTGCATTTTGCCATTCTTTTATGGGAAGGTGTTTCCTGCAGTCTTACATTTCCCAAATTCCTGTGTTGGGGTTGGTCATGGAATCACAGAGTGGTTTAGGTTGGAGAAGACCTTTAAGATCATTGAGTCCAACTGTTAACCCTGCACTAAACCACTCCCTAAGAGACACATCTGCACATTTATTAAACTCCTCCTTCCTGGGCAGCCTGTTCCAATGCTTGACAACCCATTCTGTGGAGAATTTTTTCCTAATATCCAATCTAAAATTGTTTCCATTTTAAAGACTTTTTAAAAGACGGTTTTCCAAACTTGGCATTTGACCACAGCATGAGATAAGGCCCAGGAGTGACCTTGTCTCTCTCTACAACTGCTTGAGAGGAGGTTGTTGCAGGGGCTGATCAGTCTCTTCCTCCAGGTGACAGCCAACAGGATAATGAGAAATGGCCTCAAGTTGCACCATGAAAGATGTAGCTTTTTTTTTTTTTGTGATACAAATAATTTTTGGGCATATTTGCTCTTGAGGGAAGGCTTGAATGAGCCTGCCACTCTGCTTGTTTTGGTCCCTCCCTACAAATTCTAAACTCCCTGCTCAGTCATTGCCATGTGTGTGAGAGTGGCCCAAAATGCCTCAGGAAAGCAGCTTGTGGGGAAGGTAGGGGAGCCCAAAAAATCATCTGCAGCACTTTGCAAATCCTCACAAGAGCTCAGCCTAGAGACACAGACCCACAGAGTGCCCTGGCCCACTCATCCTCACAGGTGGACTTGTCTTCCCTGCCCATGGCAGACCAGGAGTTGAAGACAAAGCACAATAACAGATTCTGACCATTCAGATTGCAACACACACCTTTGCTAAAGGTATGTAAAGGAAGTAAGGTTATTTATTACCTCTGGATGGGTTTGTTGTGGGTTTTTTCACTATGATGACACTGCAAGGAGGAGGTGCAGCTATCCTGGCAGTGCCCATGGTCTTCCAAAGTCTCTGTAAGCTCCTGGCCTGTTGTGTGGGCATCTCAGCTGACCCACTTCCAGTTTTGCAGCAGCCAGAGTTAATTTACAGTTTGGACATTGGTTTTACTCTGCTGCTTTTCTCATATTGATTTAATGAATTGTTAACGATGCATTTTATAGTCACCATGATTCATGGAGGCACAGAGCTCTCCCAGTCAGGAGAGTGGATAATTGCAGTGAAAGCACATGATCATGGCTGCATGAGACCCTTATTTTTTCATCATATTTTAATGAAATTAATTCAGGCTTCCCTGTTGCTCAGAGGGGTGTTAAAAGATTGATTTTGTATCATTCAGCTCAAGAGAGCAAATTTTTGCTGAAAAGTTCTGTTTTCTCTAAAAACATTAATTGATATTTTGGCTAGGAAGAAGAGAAAAATTTTAAAAAAAAATTATCCAGAAACAATCAAACCAGCAAACCCCAGCCAAAAAAGTGACCTATCAAAGAGAATATACTTAATCACTGCAAATGGTTCAGTTCTGCTGCTCATGGATAGAAGGTGAAAAAAGTGATTAAAAAAAACTCAGATCCAAGAACATCTGCTCAGTAGACTCTTTGGTGGGAGGACACTGAAGGAGAAGTAGTCTCACAGCCAAAGCTCCTTTAAAGCTTTTTTAAGAAATAAACTGAACATACTCAGTTGCACCTTGCTCCCTGTATATGCTGTTTCATTTATTATGGGTGAGGGATAAGAGTTCACCACAGAGGCTCAGTTGTTTTATGGTCCAGTGAAATTGCCTTGATGCTTAAGAAATAACCTCAGCACTTCCCTGAAATAGAAGTCAGAAGTAATGAAAATGCTGGCAGCTGAACTTTAGTGGAACATACTTTTTAATCTGTTAACATCAGAAAAAATTGGCAAAATGCTGCATTTTTTGGACTGTATTCCCACTGACTCATGGCAGTAATTCAGAGAGTAACCTCTTCCTTAGAGGCTAGAGCAAGCAGTGAATATACAGGCAATGGAGGGAGGAGAAAAAAGATAAATATATTACAAAGCAACCAGCCTTCTATCTAAATGCCCCACTTAGGCACTAATATTTATGGCACAAAAGGGAGGCAAACTGAGCAAGTGGAGCTGTTGTACTCCCGGGGAGGTGTTGCCATCACCTTAGGACTGAAATCCACCTGGATCCACCTTCTGTAGCTGACAGCATTGAGGGGGACTCACTGGGGCCTGGCGGGGAATAGAGGGGAAGAGCTCGTGCAGGCTTTGGGTTGGGTTGGGTTGGGTTGGGTTGGGTTGGGTTGGGTTGGGTTGGGTTGGGTTTCCCAAGTTTGCCTGCTGCCGTTTGCTCAGCGTGGCCCCAGCTTGCCAGGCCATGGGCTGACCAGGGAGGCACAGGAGGAGCAGCCTGGCTCTGCCATTATCTGCCCCTTCCCACTCATCCATCACCACCCTGCCTCATCTCCAGCTGCTGCAGAGGGTCAGGTGGCAGCATCAGCCCCTGGTGTTCTGCTGGCAGGGCAGGGGAGGATGCCCAGGCTCCTGCAGCCCCAAATCAGGGGTTACCACCCTGCCCCACAGCTGGAGGGGATCCAGCAGGAACTGCTGCTTGACTGGGACAAACGTGTATTTTTAATGCCCTGCTCCCAAATGCACTACATAACCATCTTTAAAAGTTCTGATCACATGTGGGCAGGGAAATATATTAAATGTATAGGAGTTAATCTTCTGAGTTCATCTTAAATGAACACCGATATCCTTTATTCATATTCTCTGCGATAGGAGCAGTAAATTTGCACTGGTTCTGTTTGAAATCTGCATTGGAATATGGTTATTTTATTTCAGCTTTCTTTGCCAGTACTGGAAAATCTAACATGGCTTTACTGTGTTCCCCTGTGAGAACCAAAAAATTGATTTAATACAGCAGCCTACTTGCAATCCCTGGCTTAAGTGAAATACTAAGAGCAAAATCTGTCTAGCATGGAGACTGCACTGGTCACCAGAGCTATAGGCCCAGCATGGGAAACACTGTATAACATGATTAAAATCATTACAGAAAATGTGTGTGCATCCTGTAATAGAAAAATCTGCTTCTTAGGTCTATAATTTTAGCTGTCTCCCCAAAAAGAACAAAATAGCTTCACAAATCTTTCCTCAGCCACGCTGCTTAATTGCAGCTGGTTGCTCAGAGCATTGCTGCATGCAGGGCTATGGGAGGAAGGGAGAGCTCTTGGTGCCCAGCACAGGAGGCTCCACTGCAAATGGTTCACACTGCAAATGTGAGCTCTGCTGCTCATGGACAGAAATTATTAAAATAATTTAAAAAGGTGAAAAAAGTTATTAAAAAAATTCAGATCCAATGTGTGGTTGTTGCCATTCCTCTCAGTAAAGGTTATTGTATCCAATATGAATAGTCTGAATTTAGTCCTGTGCTGTGTCTGGCATCAAAGTGTAAAAAACGGAATAGACCCAAAGAAAAGAAAGTAAAGAAAAGAGAAGCATAAGTGGAGGAAAATGGGTTGTACATGCAAACCTCTATATATTAACTATATATATTCTATATATATAGACTATTCAGTATGTATTTATTGACTTTCATGCTGCTGTTATAGTGAGTGGTATTTGGATGAAGGCAAAACATAAGTTTTTATGAATTAATAACAAAATTATGAAATGGAAATAGATATTATTTGATCTCTTAGTTACAAATTGTTTGTTCTGCTACATTTTAGAGTACCTACTTCTTCTATTATTACATAATGCAAAAGAACTTTTGGCAAGAAAAACTAGTAATCAAATGGTGTGTTGTAGAATGAGAAATAAAAAAAAAGAAAAATCAGGTTTCGCTAAGACATAGAGGCCAAGGAAAATCAAGTTATAAATAATTCTTCACTGAGCAATTCTTTTATCAGTTCAACTTTTGTGGATGTTCAGCAGCCCACCCAAGCATCATGAACCAGCTCCCCTTCCCTCTGGATAAGCCAGCATGGTCTTTCCAGGAGCTAATACAATCTCTGCCTGGGATTGATCTCACACTGACACCTCCTCCTTTGTTTAAGCAGCTAAAATGTTTCTGGCTAGCTAAATTGTGTAGAAAACTGTGTGAAAATCACAAAGCATTTAATTAAGGATTTTGTGCCAGGTCTTCAAGACTTTTAGAGCTACAGCAACTTTAAATAAAAGTTAAGGAGCATTATGAAATTTTTGAAGTCAAACATAGTAGGGCTTAAGGACATTATTTGATTGTGCTGGAAGGCACAGGGAGGACATTTAAGCTGTTCCATTGTGACATGCTTTGGACTTCAGGTGACATTTGTTGGAAAACTTCAACATAGTCTGTTCATGCAGATAGAAATCCAAAGCTCCAGAAAAGGCAACCTCCTTGAAATTTTTGCTCACATTACAGAGCTAACTCTTCATCACAACTCTGCACTGAAAGCAGAGGGATGTGCAAACTCTATCTTGTATTGATCTACAGCATGTTTTATAGTTTTCATTCTTGTGGTATTTGAATGCTTTGCATGTGTTTTCAATTGTGCAGAACTCTCTCACAAAATGTATTTGTAATGGATACTATTTTTAAATTGAAAAGAAAAGTTTCAGGTTATTTACAAAAGAGGAAAGGTGATTTCTTGTTGGGTGGGGACCACCAAGTCATCCAGAGGTTTGAGATTACTTTAGTTAAAACAAGTACCCATGATAAGAAAGGCTTTGGCTCTTAGGAGTTAATTCTGGTTAGAACATAAATGAGAACTATTCATTATTTAAATAAGAGCAAATATGGACTAAAACAAAGCAGAGAGCTTAAAAGACACTCCATCTTTACTCATTGCATTCTTGTTGGATGGGTTCTCTTGCTAGGCCTCAGTTTAGAGCCTTTCAGTCCCCTTGGTTAAGTTCCTTTTTGAATCCCAGCTCCTTTGGTGTTTAAGTCAGTCCTTTAATGCTTTTGCAGAAGTTTGTAGAGAAAGTTGGTGGACACAGGTTTTTTGCTAATAATAATTTGTAGAGATAGGGCTGAGAGCAGGCAGATACATCTTCAAGATACATCACAATCTTTAGTGAGAGCTTTAAAATTCAGTTAAAAAATTACTGGCCAGGGGGATTATAATGGACAATTTGGGCAACCAGAAGGCTATTTAATTCTATTTCTTATGTACCTGCAAACCATTAAAAAGAAGCAATTTTGTCCAGTATATGTAACCTTTCATTTACCTTTAAAGTCTCCAAATAAGCACATATTAATTTAAATTCTAACAGCCTACAGCAGGTTTTCAAATTGAATAGGGTGAGAAATTTTAAAAGGTCATGGGAATAAAGACAAGACTTATCTGGTTAGCTAAAAGGATTCCTTTGATGTTTTTATCTTCCCAAGTTTCACTGCAATTAAGAACTGGCAAAACGAACTTGCTAATAGAGCCACTTAGTGCTGGAACCAGAGCAGTATTTAGCAGGCATAATCAGGTATCACTGCTTTGTGCTAAGCATTTCATGACCATGTAATGACCATCCAGGCAGCCAAGCACAGAACTGCAGGAGCATTTCATGTGCTCTTTTGGTTCTGCAGTACAGCCTTGGCTCAGCCAGCCTTCCTCCGCCCAGCTGTGGTGTCCTGCACAAATGCAACCCGACCTAGCACTTTCCTATTACCTGTCTGATTCATTAACTGTGAGCAAAGGGTGCTCCTGTATTAACCCAAGCTGTTGTGGTAGCCACAGGATCAGCAGGGACTCCTGGTGAGTTCCAGTTTCACCAATATCAGCACCTGGCGCAGGGAGAGGGTGGCAGCAGAGAATGAGAACGGGCAGTGTAGTTACACCCTTTGTGTATGGGTAGGGCAATACCAAAACTTTGGGGAGCCAGGACACAGAGAAAAAGGTGCACAGAGATGCAATCCACTCCCTGCTGGGGACCCAAGCAAACTTCCAGTGTCATCCTTTTCTCATTATCATTGTAAGGGACTTCTCAACACCTGCTTCCTCTCTTTTACCCTCTCAGGCTATAATGGGCCACAGCTGAAGCAGGCAGGAAGAAGGTTCTGTCCCTGGCAGTGAAGGTATTCCAGGAGTGATGCAAGAGGGATGAAGGCTTGATCTGCCTTCGTGCAGATTTGTGCTCTTTGCTTTCTCTTACACTTGAATGGGTGAAGTCTTGCCTGACTGTTTCAAAAGTTCTGTCAAGCCTTGTATGACAACTAAATCCCTATCAGGAGATGATGGAATATAAACAGGCAGAAGCTGCATCGTGCTAGAGGACTTGTGATTACTGTTCAGTGGTGTTTCCTGTGAAAAGCCCATCTGAGCCATGCTCTGGAGTCTGCCCAAGCTTCAGTTTACTGGTGAGTTTAAATATTCTTACTCACACTTGGATTGCCTTGAATGTTTTGGATGTTTTCAGGGGGCCATGGTTGCCCTCTGGAGTAAAGGAGGCTCCATATACTGATGCATGGACAACTCTCTCCAGTTTGAACAGAGACTCTTGGGGCTTCTTCAGCCTGCTGTGTGTGAGGGAAAAACACCTCTTATTGTCTGGATTTGTTCAGTCACAATCCCACTCTCCTGTACCTTAAGTCTTATAGAGTAAGTTACATTTAAGATTAGAAGATTAATGAATATGCAAATTTCCTCAACTGAACTGAGCCAGCAGTTTTTTCAAAATAATCAAGATATGTGAAATGTCTTGAAAAACTTCTTGTGCTTTGGCAGAAATGCCATTCTCTGCCAAATGAAAGAGCAAGCAAATTAATATATTGTGTCATATGACAGGATAAAAGGTTAGTGATACACTAATGGGTTAGTGCACTACTATTTCTAGAAACTGATCAGAAGGGAAAAAAATTAATAACAATTGTTTTATTTTAATCATTTTAATCAGATTGTTATTCCAGTTTCATTTAAGTGAAAGATCATTCATGGTTTCTGTTCCATCAGAGAAGCTCTTCTGCAATGATCCTGTTTTTCTCCTAAGCTCTGGGAGGCTGGAAACTTCTACAATGGCAGGATCCTAGGAATCCTGGGAGAGGGCACTCGAGGTCCATCTGCAAAACTCTTGGATCATGGATAATTTCATTGATTTCCATTAAGTATGAAACTGGAAGCAAGTTGGCAGTTCCCATGGTGAAGTCATGAGCTTTGGTTCTTTTGCATCTGAACTTACACAGCGCCTTGTTCCTTGGTTAACTTCATGTTTGAACATGGAAGAATCTTGCTTTGATACTTGAAACAAGATGGTTTTGAGCCACAGAATGTGTGTATGAAACCTAGTTTCCTACAGTTTGGTGCCCTTTGTCCTCTTTAGTACCCCATTGAGGCAAAAGTCTGGTAAACTGCTCTAGATTCCAGATTTCTGTGTGTGCTGATCAGCCAGCCAGTTGCTAACAGCATTCATAGCAGCTGAGCTCAGCCTGCTTTCCCTTCCTTGCCAATTCTTACTATAGCTATGAGAATATGGTCATCTTTGAAAATTAATTTCCTGAAAATTTGTTGTGGGGTTAAAAAAAAGACTGGTGCAGAGGGACAGACAGAGGATCAGATGGAATGATCAAAACCATGTAATTTTTTTAGGAAACCTGCTAAAATTGAGTAATTTGGATATAAATCAGAAAGCATAATGCATTGGAGCTCAGCACTTTGCTGGCTCCCATGCTCTATGTCAGAGACTAAAACTGGTATTTGGGAGTCCTGTGATCATGGGGAATTTTTCAGATGGATAACAGCCAGCACCACAAGCCTGGGGCATCTTCTCTAAGGACGAGTCCACACTGAGGGCCTGTGAGAGCTGAGCAGAGCACAGGAGGTGCACAGTGTGCACTGGGCTTTGTGGCTTCTGAGTCCCCTGGCTGACCTCCAGGGCTGTGTGAATCATCACAGGCCCAGCATCAGAGGTGGGAATGCTGGAAAATGCAATTTATTTCCTCTTCCTCTACACCAAGTACTGCAATAGCTACAGACTTCTAAGTAAATTATTTTGGATGCACAGCTATAAATTTCAATCACACACACTCTAACAGATTTTTTAAAACAACAACAAAAAAATCACATATTGTTCTCATGTACTCTTTAGTTACTTTATAGGACTCCCTCTGTTCGTGACTGTTTCTGTTATTGTTGGAAGAATAAACCTTCTCAAAATAGATCATCGTAAGGATGGAATCTGTTCAGTGACCACTTAAGTAGAAGTTTGCTGCCAGAACCAGTTTCTTTCAGCTGTGATCACGAGTTTTTTGTGCATTTATTTGTTTGTTCTTCAATGCTGTCTGTAGTATTGAGACACTCTGCTAGTATCTTTAATGTTATCCAATATTTTTCCAAAACAAGGCAGATAAATACATAAGAAAAGGTCAGAGAGAGATCCTTGGTTTTTTTCAACAGCCTGTCATCAAGTGTCCAACATACCTTGGTTACTTCAGTATGGACTTATTACTGGCAACCAAATGTATTTCCTTCTGCAAGAACTGACTTAGGTTACTTGTATTACTTGTATCATGTGTGCTCTTTGATAGGTGCTGCTCAGAAGCTTTGCTGTGAAAAGGAGGATGGGCTTGTGTTTCAGCCATATAACCCAAAGTTAGAGTGTCTGGGTTTTTTTCCCTGACAGTATAATGAATTTCAGCAAATTTGCCTGAGTATTTTATGCCTTTTTTCTCCTGTCTTTTCCTCATCTTCTGTACAGTGACGCACAGAAGGGAAAAATAGGAGAAAGTTAATTTGATTGTTATCAGACACAAACAATTAAGCAGCTGTTTGCAGACAGACTACAGTCATCCCTGTGTGGAGCCCAGAGGTGTCTCCTCCTTTCCCAGGCTGTACACCTGATGGATGACAAAACGTGGTGCCCCCTCTGTCCCCAGGGCACTGAAGGCGTGGGGGACTAGAGCACAAGCCAGAAGGAAGGTGCATCACTGCATCAGTGTTCTTTGGGAGGAAAGAAACCTTTAGATGTGTTTCAGACAAGTGCCTGGAGAAGCAGAAGCATTGTCCTGCCAGGGTCAGGGGGGAGCTTTAGCACCCCTGAATTTCTAGGTGTAGTAAGTGCAGGCAGAGACAGCTGTGTGGGAAGAACAGGCAGGAGGAGTTCACCAGTGGTTATAGAGCATGATCAGAGGCTAAGTGGGACTCATTTTGCTAGAAATGCCATGTGATAGGGAGTTTGAATATGTGAGCAAAGGGCACTGATGGGACAGAACCTTGAAACAGCACCAGCAGGAAAGGCAGGTCGTGCTGGAGCTGTATCAGCACCCAGGGTGATGTCCAGCCCTGCCTGGGTGCTCGGGCTGGCTTGGAGATGTCTCAGCTCATGAGCACCCTGCCCCAATATCATGGGAGTTCCCATGCAGGCTCAGGTAGAGGCAGAGAGGTGTGGAGAGGAGGGTTCCTGGTGGCCATTTCCCTCTGCTAAACCTGCACAGGGAGGCTGAGGAAGTCACTACTCCATGTGTGCAGATGCAGGGGACTTTGGGCAAGAGCTTGGAAGATTGGGAGGTACATGGGGCAGGGAGTATGTAGCCATGATATTTTCTGAAAAATCCTTTCCTTATGATTTTTTCTCCTGGGAAGCTGAGAGACCTCAGGAAAAAAATGTAAACATTGATTATCTGCTGCTGTGGAATGCAACAGGTGGATCTGTGATTGGCTTCATGTGGTTGCTTATAATTAATGGCCAATCACAATCCAGCTGTCCGGACTGTCTCAGTCAGTCACAAGCCTTTGTGATCATTCCTTTTCTATTCTTAGCTAGCCTTCTGATGAAATCCTTTTTTCTATTCTTTTAGTATAGTTTTAATATCATCTATATCATAAAATAATAAATCAAGCCTTCTGAAACATGGAGTCAAATCCTCGTCTCTTCCCTCATCCTAAGACCCCTGTGAACACCATCACAGGAGTAAAGAAATCAGTCTCCAGCAAGTCAGGTAGGTTAGACAGAGTCAGAGATGTCTGAAGCAGACTCCAGGCAGAAGGATCTGCAGTAAAATTTGAAAAGGCCTTATCTCAAGTCAGGCAGGTCTGCCTGCAGGCTGGGGCTCTCTTTTAGGCTCTGCCAAGCTCCTGGGGTGAAGTTCAAGCAGTGCTTCACTTTGCAAGGGCCTGTTGGCCCCCAGCCCATGGGAGCTCCTGAACAAGGCTATGGGAGAATGCTGAAGGCTCTCTTCTGCCCCAAAGAGTTCATGTATCCTGTACAGAGGGTTCTTCTTCACCTCATCTACTGTCTATTTATCATACAGGAACAGTAAGTGATAACAGCCTTTTATTTTATTTTTTTTTTTTAATGCAACCCATGGTTATACACTTTTATTTCAGTTTTATATTCTTTTAGTTCTATTTAATCATTGCAGATACTTCAAGAGAAGCCACACTTGCACAAGTAAACTGTAATAACAAAGTTTCATGTGCCTATAAAGAGTACTTTAATACTGAAGTGCATCACAAGCCAGAGATGCAGAGATGCTGGTCAGAAAACCACCACAGCATTGGGCAGCCTTTTCTCTGATGGAAAAGTTCTCAGAGATCAAAACTGTATCTCAGTCTCCTCTTAAATGTGAAGTGACATGGTTTTACATGCACACATGCAAATGTTGCTTGTTTGATTCACACAGGAGGGTTGGTTTATTTGGTATAATTAGAACTAGTTAGTTTGTAGGGCATATGCAATGGGAATATTTCATGTGACTTGCAAAGATAAGGCTCCATTGAAGAACAGAATGTTCTTCCTTGATGTTACCCAGAATGCATTTAATTTGCTAAGAACTTACTGCCACAACAAAATAGAAATTCAGGTGGAACAGGATATAATTGCTGCAGGTACTTTAAAACCACCAGATTGCATTTCTGATGACTGCCATGCAATTAGCAATGTAACAGAGCTGCTTGCTGGAAGGGGGAAGGCATAGAACTTGTTTCTTATGTCCCTCCCTCATGTACATGGTAAGAACAAATCCTACTGGCTGTGGAGGAAAGACAAAGCAATCCATGTACCTGAACAAAAATGTGCATCAGCCTACTGACATTTAAGTCTTGTTCTGCTTGCTCTTCTTCCCTCCATTTTAAGATCTGGACTTGGTTTTTTTCGCAAGGGAAGTCAGTCCCACCAAGGAACCTGTTGTGCGATACTGGAAATTTGCAAGGGTGTTGGAGATTAAATAAGCACATTCCCTAAGGCTAAGCTGCTAAGAACAACTGTGGCTTTTTACTTAGCTGTTCTTAACAGGGGAACCAGGAAATTGCAAGTGAGAGTTTCAAGACCAAGAGGCATATTCACTCCCAGGGTTAGAGAGTTAACCTGCCTCTTTAAACTCAGTGAAGTTGTCTCTTTATGGCCAGCACCCTGAATCATTCCCAGGAGAGGTGACAGGCACATAGAGCTCCCTGCCCCAAATGCTCAGTGTTGCAACTCTGTCACTCTCTGTGAAAGTGTTGCTGTATTTTGGTTCAAAGGAACTGATAAAATCTACTTGTGCTGACTGCTGCATCCCTGAGGACATGTGCTGTTAGTCCTGACAAGCAGGGACTTGGTTCTCATGTTTTGGTTGGCTTGGCCAACCAAAAACTTAACAGAGGTGTAGAACAGGACTTTTCCAGGTGGGAAACTTTCTGTCTAAGACAAGTCTGTGAAAGTAGCACAATATTCTGGTTACTAGGGAAGTCCTGTTTCCTCCTTCCTGAGAGGGCACCCTTTCAAAAAGACGTCATTGCATGTTGCAGCCTCTGCTTTCACCAAGCAGTAAATATTCAGCTCTCAAGTTCCCTCCTAAATTCTCATTTCCAATGTCTTTACTTGCACTCTGAATCTCCTTCTACTCATCTTGCAGCTCTCTGGCAGCTGCAGGCTCAGAGCTAAGCTCAGCATTACTGTAGCTATAGGAGATTCCTGCAGCTCAAACTGCATTTTCCTGATCTGAACCAGCATGGCTTCAGATCCTGCTCACTGTCAGCACCTTCCTACTCCACAGGTTGCTCCCACTCTCTGAACACTAGTAGTCCAGTCTTTTCCTTCAGCTTCCATTAGGCTTATATTGGGTCAAATATAATTAGATAGCTACTTAAATTGATATCAATTTAGACAAGTTGTCTAAATAGAATTTGTGGTTTTTTCCTCCACTGTTGCTCAGGTAAATCTCTCTCTATCTTCTACATTAGGACATGGGAACTGGAGTAGAAACAAAAGCATTCACTCATAGATGTTTCTGATTAATCACTAACCCTAATCATGGTCACATAAACCTCTGAAACCTCCTAAATGCTTGTATCAAATGCCTTACTAAAAGCCAGTTGATCTGTCTTTGCAATCTCCTCAAATTATTTGTAACTGTCAACAAATGAAATACCTTTGCTCACTGAGGTTTATTTTTTCCTCAGTCTGCTAGCAAATCCCTGGTGCTCTGCCACTAATCTGAGTGATATCGCTTACCAAAACTGGAGCAAGTCCATTATCTGATTCCCTTGCTGACCTGTACAGCAAATTATCTGTACTTCCACTATGCTGCAGTAAGCTCACATTTCACAAATATTTTCTTACTTGTTTTCATCAGCTACTGCATGACATCCTTATTGATTTTCAACCATCCCTCATTTCGAGTACTTTTTAAATAGATTTCCACCATTTCAGTCTTATCAATCTCAATTCAGTGTTCCTGTATTAATAGGATTTTCATATTCCTTTCCCTCCCCAGGCACATTTATGAAAGCTCTTCTTTCCTCAGCCCTCTGGTTGTTAATTTATTGTTGTGGGTGCCCTTAGCTTGTTCTCTGAGGCTCAAATCCACTCAGCTGATTATTTGCAGTCCATCTTCCCTCATTCAGTGTAAGGCTACCCTGCCACTTGCTGCTGCACATTGTGAAACTACAGCGCATGGGGCTACTGTGATCTTTCATTTTTAAGACCTAATTGTTTGTAATGCTTTCTGAGGTTCCCAGGTTTCTTTTCTTTTCCTTCTTAGATGCTAAATCACATGTTGAGATCTGCCAATGCTGCCAGTATGTGAGGGAAAAGGGCAGAGAAAATTCCATTTGTTAGATGCTGGGTTGCTTCCTCAGCTGGGGCAGCAGAGAGTTTTTCTCCTGCATACAGCCAGCCTCAAGTGCTGCTGTCTGGGGATTAATCCAGGATATCTTGAAAACCAAAACTTCATTCTTCAAATTAGTTGTTTGCACCACACTGCAGGAATTTCAGTGACTCATAAATCCTGTTATTTCAAAGTAAGGGAAGTACTTGAAAATATCACATGGAGCTTGAATGTTCCAGGCTGTTTCACAAACCAAGATTTTCAGCTAATCAGGGGACGTTACACATCTTTGCTTGGACACCCACCTCATGTTTCCTGTTCTAAATCAAAATACAGTAAGTGACATCTGTGAGTTTGCTGCCACCCTATATATGTTTTCATATGCCAGACCATGATATTATCACTTTCTGGGGAGCAGCCATATACCAAACAAACAAACACAGTTGCAAAAAGGATAAGTTAAAAAATTAAAGAATTGTAGTTAATAGAAGGTATTATTTAGCCTCCTTTGTGCTAATTTTGATACAAAGTATACCAAAAGCAGAAAAGGAATAACAGAAAAAAAAAAGAAAAAAGAAACACAGAGAAAATATTGGGATAGATTTCTTTGGTCTAATAAATTGTTGCCTAATTTCTGCAGTTTAGTGAGCCCCCTAGAGTAATATTATTCCCTTCTCTTCTGTTCTATCCTTATCCCTACTTCTGCAGCCAAACATCCAGCTTGCCTTTTGCCAGGTAAGTCACATCACACTGCTCCCTGCCATCTTTTCAGAAGCCCATTTGTGAAAACACCGAATCCTAGTACCTCTGTAACAGTAATTTTTTTAAAAATTTAAAGGTGAGGAGATGATTTTAAAAACCATGTTTGATCAAACATTTTTATGTTTTGTCATCAGAATTAGGAATACCTCACCTAATCTTTGTTTATTAATGGCAATATGACCTAACACTTAAAAATTCCTTTCTTCCTCCAGGTCTCCATGTGTTAGAAGGATGTTTGAACATCTAGCCAATACTGTTTGGGTGTGTGCAGGAGAATATCCAGATTTTTATGGCCTTACAATTTTATTCTTTTTTAAAGCAAAATACTTCCATTTAAAACAGCACATGCTCGCTTTTAAGCCTGAAAAGCTCCTAGAGCAGTTTAGCAGCAATGGGCTGCTGAGATATGCAACTCCTGCAATATCTGCTACACCTGCACTGAGCACACACTGAGGAACCTGGATCTCCATGGAGGCTGCAGTGTCTGCCCCCAGCCTGCCATTCCAGATGCTGTTCCAGTCATTCCCACTCTTTTAGCAAGCCAGTCTCTGATGGACCTGTGGTGGGACACACAACACAGGTGAAGTTTTATGTAGAAATGTTATCTACAAGTGTTAAAGAAACCACTGGTTTAGTTATGTGTATCCTGAAGTAAACTTTTGCTTTCCTCTTAAAGATGAGGTCTGGTAATTATAGACTACTAAGGGGAGGGCCTTGTCAAGAGCAAATGCTCTCCTTCCCTGAATCCAGGATATCCTCTGGAAGACTCCTGACTCCTGCTTTAGAGCATCTTGGCAACAAAACTGATCCCTTAACATCATGACTTCAGCAGAAGTAACATTAGTATATGCACCCATCAAGTGACAACAAAATGCCATAATTCACCATTGTTCCTTTCATCAGAAAGGCAGTTTTGCTTCTACTTGCAAAGTTTCATCTAAGAAGCACCAAAATAACAACCCATAAGCTCCTTCTGCAGGATGAATGCTTTCAGGGCTGCATATGACAATCCTGCAGGCTTGGTGACCTCAGGGAATACTACTAGCAACAGCTGAGTTGTGTCAACTGGCACAGGAACTGGCTCCCAGGGGACAGAAAAGTGTAGTGTGGCACAGACCACACAGAGCCATCCCTCTCTCTTGACACACAGCCCTCCAACACTGCACAAACAATTCAAAGAGGTGTAAGAAAAGGGTGTCCAATAACAAGCACTGTAACTGCATGTGTCTTTCTAGGGTTCCATTCACAGTAGGCTGTGAATACTTGAATGAAGTACTGTTTCTTTTGAACTTTAGACTGTTTAGAACCTTTTTCTAAACAGTGTTTCCCCAGAATTTCACAGGACAACAAATAGAAAGAAATACTCCATTTTATTTTCAACCGTTCATTTCTCAGGTGTAAAAAGCCTGTCCCAAAATAACCAATAAACTATAAAATACAAAGTCCACACGTTTATACTTGTAATTTTATTCCTGCAGGAGACTTGAGAAATGAAACGTTAAAAGTGACATTTTATTTCATTTCAAAACATATTACTTCTGAATAAACTTAAAAGGTCAAAAGCATTTAAAAGTTCTACTGGTGGTGGCTTCAGAGGAATCTTTCCAATTGTGAACTCCTTTGCTTCAAACTGTTGCCACTCTTCTGCTGACAGTTCGCTCTTGGGAGTGAATAACTTGTCTGAGGCAGGGCTGGCGTTGGTGGCTGCAGCAGACGCTGAGGTGACAGGATGGGCAGCGGCACTGCCGCCCTGCCCAAATAAAGCTCCGCTCGAGGGCGAGCCAGAAGGGGCTACGGTGGCACCAAAGGCTCCAAAGGCTGCAGGGCTGCTTGCAGAGCTCCCAGCAGAAGCACTGCCAAAGCCTGAGAAGCCAGAAGTCCCAAAGGCACCGGCTGTGGCAGCTGCTTTGAAGGAGAAGGAGGCTGCGGAGGGAGCGGCCGGGCTGCCAAAGCCGACGGACTGGGCTGTGCTGGGAGAGGATGCTGTCCCAAACGCAGGAGGATTTGCAGCAGCAGAAGAGCTCCCAGCAGCAGGGCTGCTCCCAGATGATGCTGGACTGATGAGGCTGGAACTGGCTTTAAAGGAGAAATTGCTGGCACTGGTACTGCTGCTGCTGCTGCTCACAGGAAAGCCTGCAAGCAGAGAATTGACAAAAAATATTAGAATTGGTACCCCAGGGATACTAAACAACCACTAAATTTCAAAGATGCAGCAGCACACTACAGAAAATGTGTAAATGTTTTGGCTCTTAGCATAGGAACTTACTGGACAGCCCAAAGCCTGAGGTTTGCTGTCCTCCCATTCCAAAGGCAGGTGCTGCTTGAGTGCCTGGGGCCTTGAAAGCAGAGACCTGAAAAAATTCCAGAGACATACATGAAAACTAGATTCCAAAACAGGGAATTCTCTCTCAGTAGCTAGTTGAAACAGACCCAGAGCTGCCCAGTCCTACTGAACCCAGCTCCAACCATGCTGGACAGTGATCATTCCTCACAACTGCCTGTTCTTGCAGTGCTCTAAGGCCACACCTGCTCTTCTCTGTAAAACCCTCCAGAAATGCAAACCTGTAACAACTGATTGATTTTTGCCTGTCAGTCCATGACTTGATCCCTTCTGGGAGCTCTCATTCTCACCTCTTACCATTCCAGGTTGTGCTCTGTGACTGTATTTAGGGCACAGCTTTGACTCACTCTCTTCTCTGTCCTCAGCACATCTGTGTCTGTCACTGTCTCCTGTGGTAAAGCCCAAATCCTGCTTGTCCACCCTCAGCACTGAAGAGATCAAGGGCTGGGATCACATCACCCAACGTTCCCTGCACTTCATGCAGCCTGCACTCAAAGAGAGCCACTTCCTCCGCCTCCCTGATTATTTCATGTGGGCTTGAACTCAGGCATTTGCTTCTGCAAACCCATCTCCATTTACAAGTGTTTGTCACCTTCCCAGCACCAATGACTCTTTCTGTCTTCAAATGGTATCCAAAGGCTTCTCTCCCACTTATCCCTCAATTCTGACATTGGCCAAATGCTCCATTTATCCTAAGGTGTCTGGAGGGGAATTCTGGTCCAGTCTGCTGATCCTCTCTTGGAAAAGTCAACATCAGCACATGGGAAAAAAAGGTGTGGTGGGGATTGGCCTCTTCCTGGTCATGTACACAGCCAGATGTCAGGGGGCTTGCAATGAGAGTATTCCAAAGCTGGGATCCAGCTGCTGCCTTGCTACCATGGAACCATCCCTATGGACGTTTTTCCCCAGTTAACTGAAGGGCTTTATAATAGCACCTGGGATTCACTGATTTCTGGAGTCCTGAGAATACGCCCAGGTTGCACATCACAATTGCCACATCTCAGAAATCTCTTTTTAGCCACAATAAACATCTGTGTAAATTACTTCATTAAAAATGACATCATGCACAGAGACATGATGCCATTTGTGAATACTTACCAAAGATGCTTTTGTGGATGCATTTAAACCTTTCAACTGAAGCAGCCGATTTTTCCATTGTAGTGCTAACTTTTGAACAGCATCTATCTGAAAAGGGGGAAATAAAAGCATGGTTTTATTATTTAAGGCTTAAAAACAAAAGTGTCATCTGGCAACTGAAGGAAAAAAAAGATATCTAGAATTAGAAAAGAAATTTCAGTAACCCAATAAGATATTTTCTTTCCTGGAACTTCAACGTGAGGAGCTGATGTCTTTGTTTTTAACAGAGAATTCTTTTAAACTCTCTTACTATTGTCCTTAAACCAACCCTTTTACTTTACATAGGAGTAACATTCAGACAAGTTCTGGGACTTTTCAAATCCAAGTTCTATTTTTTTCTGAATTAGATGCTGGGGGGGGGGGGGAAAGAAACAAAACAAGATATGTAAGTTTTATATATATGAGAACAGACTCTACAATCTCGCCTTTCCACTTATGCACTCACTCGCTAGGCTGAAGTCCTAAGATTTACCTTAGCTTCTTCCACATTTTTGGAAAAAACCCCACCTAATTTCAAACCACTGTAACTCAGAACAGTTCCATTGTATCATCCTAAAATAGTCACTTTTGATGAAATTACCTTCCCTAATTTAAATCAACCCCCTGAGTGTGATCCATCAGACAACTGCACAGAACAGTGCAGCAATAAATGGTATCTGTGTCTTGATAACTGTGATTTACTACTAAGCCAAAACCTAACAAGTCTTCAAACAACCTTTCAGAAATTCCAAATGTGTACTTCCTACATTTATACTTAAGTTTAGCAACACACCTAATTTGATGCCTGGCCTAATTGAATTTTCTCTAAAACCTAGACAAGTAAAACACCTAGTGTCACAAATGCCTGCAAAAATTGAGTGAGTAATCTTTCTGTAGACAAATTCCTTCATTTTTCAAAAGAGTCTTGTACCACAAACATCAATAATTCTTTTGTGTCTAGTCACATGCTGGAAGATCATGTTGCTTGGTATCTGCTCCTGTATAACAAACTGGAAAATTCAGATTTTGACCCAGTTTAAGAACAGAAACACGGAAAAGACATGCTGTACCTAAACATCTTGTAAGAGAACTGTTTCATACAGTTATCACCTATACACTGAGAGTTAGAAAAGCTTGCATTTACTGCTTTGATGAGATCACTATTTATTTATTTATTTATTTATTTAAATAGCCACGGAGAGCAGATTGTTTATTATTTGTTGTTTATTATTATTTTAATTGAAATTTTTAAAAAATATGGGTCTCCTGTCTCTAAAAATGTGATTCTGGTAAATCTAAACCTATGAAGCAAGAATGGTGACAAGAGCAATTCCTTCTGTAACACAGAACCCAGATTAGGAAAGAGTGCAATGTAGTTTGAATTAATTTGAATTACTTGCATCTGTCCAACAGCCTAATTTCTTTCCTGGCACAACAATAAACTGTTAGCTTCCTTGGTATTGACAGGACTACAAGGGAGGAATGATATATACACACTGCGAGATGTTTTATATAAAAACATATGCCTTACTTCCAAATGAGTATATACATATCTGTTTCTAGAAAATAAGTAGCTGCTATTTTCATCATTAATTCCCTGCAACAAAGGTATGTAAAAGAACAAGGACAAGTTCTATTTAAAGCACCAAATAACCACCTATAACAATCAAACTGCCTAATAGTGTATAAGGCATTAAACTTTTGAGACAGGATTCAAGTAACTTCTACAAATAACACACAGGAGCAGGGACAAGATTCAGTCAAGGAGTGTCTATTATTGCATTCACTCTGATGCACAGGAATTGAAAAATATTTTGGTATTCTGATAATTTCCTAGAGTGGGAGATAAATGAATCAAGAGTTGCCACCTGAAGAACAGCAACAAGTCCTGTCCAAAGAGAGTCCACACCAGCCAAGATGTGATAAATACTTACATAATTCCCAACGATATTGTTTGCTCTGCTGTCATAATACTCCACACGCAGCTCTTCTGGTGAGACATCTGAAAAGCCTGCAAGGACAGGAAGAGTCAAAAACCTCCAAGAAAAGAGACTGATACTTCCAACTGCCCTCTACAGTTATGAGGACATGGACCTTGATACATTGTCTCTCTTAAGAGAGTTATAGTCAGAGACAAAAAAAACATTCATTACAGAGTGTCAGAGGTGTGAACGTCCAAACTGAATCTTCCCTCCACGAATATTACTTTCTGTTGTATGACAAGGCAAATCATCACCTTGCAAATGGTTGCTCAGAGGTACAACAATGTTGCAAGTCACAGAAACATCCTCAACAGCAGCAATACACAACACTGAAAACTTACCTACCTGAGACATTCGGCTTTTCTTTCATTGGTGAGTAACATGAAAATATCCATTGTCCAGAAGATTGCCAAATTTCCATGTCTTTCACTACACACTCACTAACAAAAAAACCAAAATCACAGATGAAGGTGAAATTGCATGGTCAAACCAAAAATGCCAGTAACAACCAATTCAAACAATTGGTCAGAACTGAAAACCTGCTACTATGAAAACCAATTGTTTTCTTAATGTAATCTTAAAAAAAGTAGTGGAAAGTGTTTCCAAAGCCTTGCTTCTTTGGGAAATCACACTGCTGCTTCTCAGTACCTGCCTGCAGCTGCTGGTCACTTGTAGCTGACTGTAACATTCACCTCTATGAAACCAATAGTTCTGCTGTTGGCAGAAAGATTTGTTGTCTTAAGTGACAAAAAACAAAGTAAAATAATTCATTTGTATAAGGGGCTTTGATTTCTGATTTTCAAGCACTGAAATCTGTTTCCTTGCTTATCTTCCTGATCACAACTTAAATACCACACCATATTAATAATATCACAGTTGACTGTCTGCCCAGCCCAGGTGCCAAACAAGGATCACTTCCTCCCCATGCCAGCATCATTCCAGAGACCCAAATGAAGTGATGCTCTCTCTGGTTCTTTCCATGTCCCAGCTTTCTCCCCACGATCCTGTCCTCTGCATTATCTCTAGGAATTCAGTGAGCTTTCAACCTGCTCATTCTAAATGCTTCCAGTAAGACAGGACTGTAACTTACAGAAGTCTCTCCTCTTCATCTTTAGAGCCATCAGCAACACTCTGACTGCTGGCTAAGGCAGAGAACCTGTTCTGTGAAAAGTCTGCATTTCTGCTGCTGCCTCCTGACGATCCAAAGTCAGAGGAGCCAAAGAATCCTCTTCCGTGATCTCTGCTGCCACCCCACGTATCAGACTTGAAGGAAGATGGCTGGATAACATTGCTGTATCTCTGGTTAGAGGCACCCCATCCTCCTCCTCTTCCGCTAGTACCTGCCAATTAAAACAAACAAATCAAACAAAAAAGCAAACAAATTTTTAATCATTAAGATATGAATCAACATCAAAGAAAAAAGTAAGTATTTAACTGTAACTAGTCTTAGAGTGGCAATAAAATGTTTGAAATTAAAACATAGTTTTTTCCTAGTAACTTAACCTCATTATTAAGTCAGCTTAACTAGTGAGTTACCCAGGATAGTTCTCAAGTCCTGCTTCTCAAAAAGAACAGTTTGGGTTGGAAGGTGCCTTTAAAAGTCATCTAGTTCCATCGCCCCTGTGCCTTAATGAGAGAGACACCTTCAACTACATCACTGTGCCAACAACTCGTGGCACTAAAGACACTGGCTCAGTTTTGCTTACGTTGTTTCATGAAGTAACTACCCCAGGAGAAAAAGATTGAATTGAATGCACTGTAAGTTTATGTTAGGGGCTCCTGCCTCTGTAGCTCCAGCAGGGGCTCTGCTCCAGCACAGGGAGCTCCTGAGTTTCATTTTGAGACCTCGGACACACCTGTGTGTGTCGTTACAGGCAAACCCCGACCCTCCTTCCAGCAGGAATAAGGACAACTGCCTGCAGTGAGTTCCTGCCATGCCATCGCTGCAGCCCCCAGCTCTCTGTCATGCCCCTTTCCTTCCCAAAGCTCCCACATACCCAGAGCAGATGGGAATGGAAACAGCCTTCACTGGGTACAGCTGCTGGAAACTTGCTCGCTGCTCATGAGAACAGTTTTCCAAGCTGTTTTCCCACTGCCTTGCGGCACATCCCGCAGCCACAGAATCACAAGATCAATTAAGTCGGAAAAGAGCTCTGAGACCATCGAGTTCAACCAAACATCACCTTGACCAAACAGACCTCTGACCAAACAGCACCGTGTCAACAAGACCACGGCACAAGTGCCACATCCAGTCCTTCCTTAAGCACCTCCAGGGAGAGTGACTGCACCACCTCCCTGGGCAGTCCATTCCAATGTTCGGTCACCCTTTCTGTGACTGCCCAACCAACCCTCCCGTGGTGCAGCTCACGGCTGTGTCTCCTGGTGTGCTGGGAGAAGGGACCGACCTCCCCCTGCCCACAGCCTCCTGTCAGGCGCTTGTAGAAAGCGGTAAGTCGCCCCCAAGTCTCCTTTTCTCCAGGCTAAACACCCCCAGCACCCTCGGCCGCTCCTGACAGGACCTGTGCTCCAGACCCTCCATCAGAGCTCAGCTCGGCGAGTGCGGAGCCAGAGGCTGCTGCCGACACCCGCCAGGCCCGCTCTGCTCGGAGCAGCGCCCGGGGCGGCCAGCGCCGCGTCCCCCCGCCCTCCAGTCCCGTCCCGTCCCGTCCCGGCGCGGAGCAGAGCGGGTACCGTGGGCCGGGGGCGGCCCGGGGCGGCCGGCGGCGCCGCGGGGGTGCTCGTTCCAGCAGCGCTCCCCGAAGCGGCAGTAGCCGCGCAGGAAGAACTGGCAGACGCCCATGGCCGCCCCGCCGTCGCGCGGCTCTGACGCGCCGGGCGGGCGCCGGGCGGGCCCGCGGGTGGGGCCGGGCCGGGCTCGGCCTCGGGCAGGGCCGGCGGGAGGCGGGAGTAGGCCGGCGCATACATCCCGTCGGAGCTGGGGATAGCGCTGAAACCAGCTGCTGGTAAAGCCAAGTGCGGATTTGATTTGTGCTGCGCAAACCTGCAGGCGCGGACACAGTAAAATAGCCGCCCCTCGGCTGTGACGGGCCCTGTCTCACATAAGCTCCGCACAGCCTGCGCGGTAAAGCGCTTCTGTGCTGTATCGCTGTATCTTTACGGGTAGACCAAGGGGTGTATAGCCCACGGCTACAGAATCAGCAGGGTCGGAAGAGACCTTTAGGATCACCCGGACCAACCACCAACCTATCCCTACCACTGCAATCCACTAAACCACATCACCCGGCAGATCCAGGCACCGCTTAAACACCCCCAGGGATGGTGATGTTGTCTGCAAAAATTGGATTAATTACCCAGTGAGAAGCCAATAATTACACATTTGAAAGACTTTATTTCACAGTTGCACAAGCCCGGTGCTAGATGGTACTCCACAAATCAAGCACACCAACTATCAAAACTTTTTGTATTTATACATTTTAGCAAACAAAGGAATTAGCCTTCATTAGCTACAAGTTACACAGCTCTCTTACTAATTCGTATTCTATCTTCTATTGGTTAATTGTTCTCTCACTTCTCATGTCAATTAGTCCTCATGCTCAGTCTTTTTCTTCTTGTGGGCCCATGGGTTTCTTGGGTTGGTGGTCCATGAGCTGCTGGTTACAGATCCCCCTGCTGGAATTACCTTTTACCTAGTCAGAGCTGGTTTCAGCACAGTTGCTGAGTTGTTTTTATTCTTTTCTTCCTTATCTTGAGGGTTCTGACAAATACTATTGTGGCATGTAAATTCTGCATTCTTTGTGTCCATTATCAGTGGTAACTCCTTCTTCCCAAGCTTTGTCAACCTCACCCAGGGCTGAGATCACTGAAGCATGTCCAGCCCTGAACCCTAACAAGGCAATTCTACCTACAAATAATTTGTTTTTCCAACACATGAGCACATTTAGAGCTTGCCAGCTGCTATCTCTTTCAGGGATTAAATCTTCCTTCTTGTTGATTAGGTTTGAAAGTATATAAAGATCAGGCATTAAACAACATCCTTTCTTAGGAAAATTGTACCACATATTGCAACAGTGACTCCACCACCTCCCTGGGCAACCTATTCCAATGTCTGACCACCCTAACAGTGAAAAACTTTTTTCTAATATCTAACCTGAATCTCCCTGTCTTAGGCTAAGGCCATTTTCTGTAGTTCTCTCACTGTAGGTACAGTATAGCTTGGAGATGTTGAGCTGTTGCTGTCTGAAGTGTATAAAAGTAGCTGGCTGGCACACAGAGGCTGTGCTACATTTAGGGATTCACTGCCCGTGTGCACAGCCATGTAACAAAGATCTCTGTACATCAGGCATGGCATCACCAGCCAGGCAAGGGAGGGATTGTCCCGCTTGGCTCTGTGCTGGGGTGGCTTCATCTCAAATCCTGGGGCAGTTTTGAGCACCTCAGGAGAAGAATGATATAAAGCTGGTAGAGAGCATCCAAAGGAGGGCAGTGAAGATCAAGAAGGGCCTTGAGGGGAAACTGTATGAGGACCAGCTGAGGGCACTTGGTTTGTTCAGCCTGGAGAAGATGAGATGAGTTGCAGTCTACAACTTCTCAGGCAGTAGAGGGGCAGGCACTGGCCTCTTCTCACCACTGACCAGTGACAGGACCTGAGGGAATGGCCTGAAGTTGTGTCAGGGAAGGTTTAGGTGGGGTATTAGAAAAAGGTTTTTCACCTGGAGGCTGGTTGGGTGCTAAGAAAGCTCCCCAGGGAAATCATCACAGCACCAACCTGACAGGGCTCAGGCACATGGTGTGACTCTTGGGGATGGTCCTGTGCAAGGCCAGGAGTTTGATTTGATGATCCTTGTGGGTCACTTCCAAGTCAGGATATTCTATGAACTCTACTCTGCATGCAAATCTGCTTCTTGCACCCAGTGGAATCCATACTTGGGAGTTCTGGGTGTCCAGGTGGGATGGCCAAAAGCCTTGACTAGACCATCTTGCTTCCTCTGGCAATGGAGAATTGGTTGACAGAACTGCAGCCTGTACTGACCAGCTGATCATGGACTCCATCAAATCCTCTCCAGTCTCAAGGTGCAATGCTGCAGAGAGACTCAAGTAAGTGCAAAAAGGGGAATAGAATTCTTGGATCAGCAGGTACACCAGTGTTCCTCTTTCAAATGGTGTATATTTATCAGTGTAACTAGTCAGGGGGATTGGGGTTGTGTAACTACTGAAGGTCTGGACCTAAGGGTAAAGGAATTGCATAACCTGAATGTTATTAAATTAAATGATGGGAACATGCCAATGCCCAATTCTTCCCCATAGCATCTAGGATGCATCTCCAAAAGCTGGAATGTGTTTAGGGGAGATCCAGTGACTAAAGATAAATGAAGAGATATTGTCATCATGAGTGGCCACTTTATAAATTGCAGTATGGGGAAAATGTGTCACTGCACATTAATATTATTTTACAGTGGATGTTGGAAAAGAGGATGAGGTTTTATGTGCAAATGTTACTTCCCTTCATTCCACACCCCTAAAACAGCAGGATGGAGATGGATAAAGAGGATACAGCTCAAAATATAGAGCACAGACAAGCAGTGGGGTCAGAGCATCAGCCATTTTTTTCTGGACATGTTCCTTGTACTACTTTTGATTTTTTCAATTGGAAATGATCTGTTGGTTCATAATGAGAGAATCCTGAAGGAATGTATCAGCTTTTGGAAACTATCATGCTGACTCATAGCCCTAATTAGTGGGATATGTAGGCTATATTGAACCCCTTTTTAATGTGGATGAGAAGAGAATGGTATGAGAGAAGTCAAAAGGATAGGCAGGGGTTTTGGGCTCTGAAATGGCCCCTCCTTCTGACCTGAATCCATGTGCCATTTGTGGACAGGAAGGGTCAACTTAAAGATGTAAACATTAGGATGCTGGAAGATTTTGATAATTAGTGAAGGGGACTGGAGGAAATTATACAGGCATCCCTCACAGATCATCTAGTTTCAGTAAAGTTGGGGAATAAAACAACAGATTATAGACAGACAGCAAAGGCACACATTCAGTAATAACTATCAGTAAGGGCTCACAAAAAATTTACAATATCAATTGTTGGGGCAATGGGGAAAAAAGCTTTTGTGGCCAGTCCTACATCCCACAGACAGTACATTTGGAGATAATACATTGATACAAGAGTAGGTTTTAAATATTTGACTGAAACATTCTTTCTTTTGACACCATATTTTTCATATAGTCTTTGTACAGAATTTCACAGGACAGCATATAGAAGGAAATGTTCTATTTTAGTTTCAACAGTTCATCTTTCAGATGTAAGAAGTCCATCCCAATACAAGGTTCAAAAGTTTATACTTGTGCATTTGTTTCTGCAGAAGAGAACTGAGAAAGGAAATAAAAATTAACAACATTTCAGAATAAACTGAAAAGGTTAAAAGCATTTAAGTTCTACTGGTGGTGGCTTCAGAGGAATCTTTCCAATTGTGAACTCCTTTGCTTCAAACTGCTGCCACTCTTCTGCTGACAGTTCGCTCTTGGGAGTGAATAACTTGTCTGAGGCAGGGCTGGCGTTGGTGGCTGCAGCAGACGCTGAGGTGACAGGATGGGCAGCGGCACTGCCGCCCTGCCCAAATAAAGCTCCGCTCGAGGCCGAGCCAGAAGGGGCTACGGTGGCACCAAAGGCTCCAAAGGCTGCAGGGCTGCTTGCAGAGCTCCCAGCAGAAGCACTGCCAAAGCCTGAGAAGCCAGAAGTCCCAAAGGCACCGGCTGTGGCAGCTGCTTTGAAGGAGAAGGAGGCTGCGGAGGGAGCGGCCGGGCTGCCAAAGCCGACGGACTGGGCTGTGCTGGGAGAGGATGCTGTCCCAAATGCAGGAGGATTTGCAGCAGCAGAAGAGCTCCCAGCAGCAGGGCTGCTCCCAGATGATGCTGGACTGATGAGGCTGGAACTGGCTTTAAAGGAGAAATTGCTGGCACTGGTACTGCTGCTGCTGCTGCTCACAGGAAAGCCTGCAAGCAGAGAATTGACAAAAAATATTAGAATTGGTACCCCAGGGATATGAAACAACCACTAAATTTCAAAGATGCAGCAGCAGCAGCACACTACAGAAAATGTGTAAATGTTTTGGCTCTTAGCATGGGAACTTACTTGACAGCCCAAAGCCTGAGGTTTGCTGTCCTCCCATTCCAAAGGCAGGTGCTGCTTGAGTGCCTGGGGCCTTGAAAGCAGAGACCTGAAAAAATTCCAGAGACATACATGAAAACTAGATTCCAAAACAGGGAATTCTCTCTCAGCAGCTAGTTGAAACAGACCCAGAGCTGCCCAGTCCTACTGAACCCAGCTCCAACCATGATCAACAGTGATCACTCTTCACAACTGCCTGTTCTTGCAGTGCTCTAAGGCCATACCTGCTCTTCTCTGTAAAACCCTCCAAAAATGCAAATCTGTAACAACTGATCGATTTTTGCCTGTCAGTCCATGACTTGATCCCTTCTGGGAGCTCTCATTCTCACCTCTTACCATTCCAGGTTGTGCTGTGACTGTATTTAGGGCACAGCTTTGACTCACTCTCTTCTCTGTCCTCAGCACATCTGTGTCTGTCACTGTCTCCTGTGGTAAAGCCCAAATCCTGCTTGTCCACCCTCAGCACTGAAGAGATCAAGGGCTGGGATCACATCACCCAACCTTCCCTGCACTTCATGCAGCCTGGACTCAAAGAGAGCCACTTCCTCTGCCTCCCTGATTATTTCATGTGGGCTTGAACTCAGGCATTTGCTTCTGCAAACCCATCTCCATTCACAAGTGTTTGTCACCTTCCCAGCACCAATGACTCTTTCTGTCTTCAAATGGTATCCAAAGGCTTCTCTCCCACTTATCCCTCAATTCTGACATTGGCCAAATGCTCCATTTATCCTAAGGTGTCTGGAGGGGAATTCTGGTCCAGTCTGCTGATCCTCTCTTGGAAAAGTCAACATCAGCACATGGGAAAAAAAGGTGTGGTGGGGATTGGCCTCTTCCTGGTCATGTACACAGCCAGATGTCATGGGGCTTGCAATGAGACTATTCCAAAGCTGGGATCCAGCTGCTGCCTTGCTACCATGGAACAATCCCTATGCATGATTTTCCCCAGTTAACCGAAGGGTTTTATAATAGCACCTGGGATTCACTGATCTCTGGAGTCCTGAGAATATGCCCAGGTTGCACATATTGCCACATCTCAGAAATCTCTTTTTAGCCATAATAAACATCTGTGTAAATTATTTCATTAAAAATGACATCATGCACAGATACGTTGCCATTTGTGAACACCTACCAATGCTGCTTTGGCTACTGCATTTAAAGCTTTCCACTGTATCAGCCAATTTTCCCACTGTTCTGCTAACAGTTCATCAGCATCTATCTGAAAAGAGAGAGAAATAAAGTGCATATTTTTATTACTGGGGAAGGCTTTAAAAAATAAAAAAAAAAGAAAAGTGGTGTGTCAACAAAAATATTTAGAATCAGAAAAGAAACTTCACTAATCCAACAGAGGAATTTTGCTTTCCTTCCATTTCAAGGGGAAAAGATGAATTTTTTGTTATTAATACAGGATTCATTTAAATACTCTTACTGTTGCCCTTATATCAAATTTTTATGTCTTCACATAAAGAGCAATATTACATTGGACATTCTGAGCCAGAGATCTCAGGCATAAAGATGATGGTATGGTAGACCATATGGACCAGCTGCTTTTTTGGCATTCTCATTGGTGCACAGGAATTGAAGGATATTTTGGCATTCTGATCATCTCCTAGAGTTGGGAGATAAGTCAAGAGTTGCCACCTGAAGATTGGTAACAAGTCTTATCCCAAAGACTGTCCCCATAAGTTATCATTTTTAAACTGCTTACACATTTCTCAATCATAGTTTGCTGTCATAGTACTCCAGGTGCAGTTCTTCTCAAAGAAGACATCTGAAAAGCCTGCAAGGACAGGAAAAATCAAAAACTTCTAAGAAAACAGATTAATACTTCTAACCACCCTCCATAGTTACAAAGACTTGGTACATTGTCTTGTCCTGAAACAGTTACAGTGGGAGACACGAAGGATTCATTACAGAACTCCAGAAGCGTAAACGCCCCAGATGAATTGGCAAACGCCGGCTCTTCGAGCACGAATAAAGATAGGCAAGCGCTGCCTTCGGCTCTCCGTTTAGTGCCTCGCCTTCCGAAGCTGCCCCACGCCGAGGGCGGAGAGAATGGGAACAGCACGCAGCTGCTGCAGCCGCTCCCGGCAGCAGAGATGCCCGGGCCGCTTTCCCGCGGCCCCGCGGCCCATCCCGCAGTCCTTCAGCCAGCGCACAGTCCTGGGAGTGCCGAACCAGAGGCTGCCCCGACAGCCCCAGCCGAGACCCGCCCGGCCCGGCCCGCTCTGCTCGGGGCTCCCGCCGGCAGCGGCCGCACGGAGCGGGCACCGGGGCAGGAGCGGGAGCCGCCCAAGGTCCCGCCGCGCTCGGGCACGGAGCGCCGGGGGTGCGGGGCCCGCCGAGCGGAGATGCCCCTGCCGGGGCCGGGCCCGAGCCCCGCAGAGCCGAAGGACGATCGCGCCCGCCCCGCGCTGCCGGGGACTATTCACCCCTGGCGACAACGGGGGCCGCGACTTTAAAAGCGGATGCAAAACAGATAAAAGAGCCTGTCCAGTCCAAAAAGCACACAGTTCCCTTCAGAATTCCAGTAGTGCGGAATCAAAGAGTGGAGACACCAGGAACACGTATCGTGGCCAGGAGAAGTGAAAAGGCAAGGGTAAACAAAAAAAGTCGCACACCCTTCACTTACTGCTGAATAAAGAAGGGAGCTGCAGGAACCACAATGGAGGCCGTGAGTGCATCTAGTCCTGTCTGTACAGGCAGAGTTGTCAGGATGAGGAAGGAAACGAGGATCAAGTCTACAAAGAAGTACTGACTTGGAAAAACCAGGATTTACTTAGGAGAAGCTGGAGGAACTTCAGAACTAAAACAGAATAAAAATCCACAGCACAAGCGAGGTAGAGGCAGGCAAGCACCAAATTTTGAAGTTAACTCACTAGTCTAATAGAACCAGACCTGAAAAAATCATCAAGTTAGAAGAGAGGCGACAAAACTACAATGCAGCTATGAATAAACTAGCACAGGAGCAGGACAGATGTCATTTGTATAGTTTTCCAGAACTGGCAAGAAGCACACAATGTCGATGACACCCAAAGCTTGAGAGGCTGGACTTAGAGGCTGTGTGAAGAAATTTACCATCATGTGGGCTGGAAGCATTTACAGAGCTCTGTGCTTCTAAACGAGAGATGAATAACCATGCGCAACTTCTGAAGACTTCTGTAAAGTATCTTTAATTACTTGGTTCATGCCATTTTAAAAACAGTCATTTTCAAGAAGAAAATCAATATATGTGTCGTATTGACTTTGCTTTTCTCATTCCTGTTCCCATGTTTGCTAATGGTTTGGCATCTACAATATGTACAGTCTGATGCCTGGGAAGATAGATTAAAAATTCTTTCCAAGTTTCCAACTTGCTAATTATAGTGCACAATTGTCGTCGACTTGCCCCACCATTCCCTACCTCAGTGTAATTAAAAAAAATAAAATCAAAAAAGTCTTTCTGTGAAGGCTTCACAAAATGCCAGACACCATCAGTGTTCCTCTAATTTTTATGTGTGGCCTCTCTAACCTTAAAAAATTGATAAGCAGTCATGCAAATGATGGAAGAAACTCACTGGAAGAGGGCAGCTATCATGATCTAGAGAGCTGTTGAAACATTGGGAATCTTTATTAGACAGCAGTCCCTGGTCTTTCCTGAGAAAATGTCTTCTTTTCATCCCAGTAAGATTTCTGCAGGTAGGTATGAAGGAGAAAAAATTGCTGTTCCTCTTCCTCATGAGTCAAGCTGTATTTACTCGCCTTCATTAAAGGAAGTGTCTCTGCAACTGGTCTTGGTAAAATTTAACCAGAATTTTTTTCTTTATCAAATGCTTTAGAGGCATTCTAGATATTTGGATTGGGTCTCTGTTTGACAAGGCCACACCTACAGTTCTTTTAAAGGAAGATGCCATGTGATATCACCTAGGTAAGTGGATTCTCAAAACACATCCCCATCTCTTTACAACAGACAAGAAAATGGGCATGACAAAAATCCACATTATACAATATGCTGTATATACAAATTAAAAGACTGCATCTCAATTTCTTCCTGTTACTAAATTTAACACGATTCAGTAAAACATGGAAGCAAAGCACCAAAACCATCTTTTCCCAAGTCCTTGAAGAATGCTTCGGCATCTCCTAGAGTCTTCAGATCTCTAGAGTTTCTTCATTTGCCCCACAAGTGTCTACAACACAGATTAAACAACTTGTCACTGGGAAAGCACGGACTTTGGAGTTGGCTGTCCACTTGTCTGTTTCAGTGTTATATTCAAGAATGTGCCCTAAGCGACCAACACCCTGAAAACCAGCCAGGACATAGACTATAGGTCCCACAGCAGCACATTTCACTGTTACACCTTTCCATGGCATTGGAGACACCATCTTCCATTCATTCATCTTGATATCGTAATATTCTACATTGTCAAGGCCACCTACAAAGCAAAGAGATAGACAACTGCTTATTATGTTGCACTGTATGGACTGCACTAGAGCATGCAAACTCATCTTTATTTTCAAGGTTTCAAAAATCCTACACTTAAAAAGGCAAACCTGATAATACACCCCAGCTTCTAAACTAGCAGCTTATCCTTGTATAAATACAAAACCAGGGAAAAGTGAAGAGGAGATAGAAAGTAAGATGTATTCTCACAAATTCACACTAGATGGTTTCTATAGATTCAAACATGTTACTTCATGAACAGAAGAAGCTTCAGTGCTGAATTTCTGACGAATTTGGGGCTAGTGACTAAAACTCAGGAATTACCTGAAACTTCCCTACAGCAGTGGCATTTCATTCTAGAGGGCTCATGGGTACTTTTACCAAAACTGGCAATTTACTGATAGAGGAGGTCTCTTGTCATGATGATACTAAAATCATCGAAGTGAAAAAGCCTAAGTTCCTTTGAAAAGGGCCAAAGGAACAAAAAGTTATTAGAGTATATTTTGTGACTAAGATTTGCTTATTCAGGAAATATGCTAGTAATTACACTTAACAATAGCTACAAACATGCTGCTGTCTCTATTTAACTCAGGTTTTACTTCCAGTACTCAATTATTAGATCTGAGAGATTAAAAAAATCTATCACATTAACATATATGAGTTTTTAAACCCAGACATAACTCTTCCTCATTTTACTACAGTAAGAACAATTTTTAACACTTCTAAGAGGAGCATCCAGTGAATACACTTATATTTTGCAAGATGGCAGATTATGGATTGATAAAATGTTTGGGAATCAATCATGATGGAATAGTTTCAGTAGCCAATTAAAAATCAAGCTGTACTCTAAAACAGCATTTATCTGAAATCAAGAATTCCACTTACTGTAAATAGTGAGTTCAAAAACCTCATAAATGAGAATTTTTCCATTTTGAAAATCATTTCAGAAACTCTGTGCAATTAAAATTCAATTCTTCTTGTAAAGTATTATTCTTCTAGTTTTAAAAGACAAGGAGACAGGCAGATCATAATTGACCTGGCCATGACAGCAAATGATATTTCAAAGCTAGAGCTGTCAAAAGAGGTCTCACATTTTCACCATTCTACAGTATCAGAATAGATTTAAGTCTTTAGAGTAAAGTTCTAAAATAGTGGCTACACCTTTACCTGTCTCTCAAAAGAATGCTAAAATCATGAATAACTAAAAACCCCCCAAAATAAAAAAACAAACAAACAAAATCTTCTCAGATGCCTGGTTTAGCCATATTAACTGCTTCAGAACTGGGCTACAGTAGGGGTGCATATCTGAACTTGACTATCACGAGTACAAGAATTTGAAAAATAAGGTAACAATGAGGTGGGGAGGTGAAAGGAAGAAGTAACACTGATGTGACAACAAGAAGACATGTTTGATGGTGCTGTTCAAAGCTCTACAGCTGAACAGAATGGAATGAATCCATTCCAAAACAGAAAAACAACCCCATGAAACTTTGTGTGACCAGATTAGAATTAATAGAATGAAAGTACCTAAACTATTTTGTCCACCCACAGCAAATATTTTGTCCTTTACAAACACCAGCCCATGATTCTTTCTGGCTTCAATCATTGGACACAGTTCAGTCCACCTGGGAAAATAAATCAAACAAAAAAAGACAAATCACCATGTGATTCAGAGAAACTAAGTATAACCTATCATTAGGAAAATAAAATATGGAAGAAAGGTGCTTAAGAAAAAACATCTTTCAAGCAGAACTACAAAGAACTGATTTCTTAATGCTGACTCAGGGAAAATTCCTCACCAGAGTTTTTCCTGTAGTCATCTACACTTCAGTCATTTCCACAAGAGACTAAAGCCAACCTGACTTAAAACAACACTTACGTTTCTGTGGCTGGGTCATAAACTTCACAGGAACTCAGGACTCTTCCAGAAACATTGTTCCCCAGGCTGCCTCCACACACATAAATGAGCCCATTGGCCTCCACCATTCCATGGCTGCAACGCTGAGTCAGCATGCTGGGCTTCGTGTGCCAGCTCTCTGTTCTCGTGTCATAGCATTCAAATAAATACAGTGCAGAATTGCCTTAAAAAAATAGAAACCCACCAAAGTGGCATTAATCTTTATGGTTGTCTTTCAAGAGAAGAGTCTAACAGCAATCATCAAATTGATGCTTTGTTTGCTAGTGGAAAAGGGAAAGCTGCTTTCCTGCCTCCAAAAGTAGAACTAACCAGCTTTAAACTTGGGATTATTCAGAAAGCATATACTTGTAATTATTTTGATTCTTTTGTTCCAAAATATGCAAGTAAGTTTATAAAATTGGTATTTGTGTTTAAAAAACATGAAAAAAGGTAAGTTTTTTTTTCTTGGAGGGAAATAAATGCTAAATAGAGATGTATATAAATTACCCATCCCATTGTCATCAGCTCATGCTACTCTTTCTACTTGGAAATATATTGAACTTTCAGATGTGAAGATGAAACCAGCTCAGCTTTGTAAACTCACTATAGGTTCGTGAGTCTTTTTCATCTTAACAATGTGACTTGTCCAATACCCAGAACACTTGCTGCCTTTGGAATTTGATATCTTATGTCATAACATACTCCTGGAATTATTAGCAACCAGAAAACAGCTACCTCTGCCCAATTTACTTTCTTCCTGAGGACTAGTAGATACTTATTGCCTGGAAGTGCAGGGTCTGTGTACTCTTCCCTCAAAAGCCAAGGAAACTCTTACTGAAATCAAAAGCAATTTTTCTGCTGAAGAGAGATGGGGGCTCAAAACTTGTGCTCAGGTAAGTGACCAAATCATAACCAAGGCAGGGAAGGCTGAATACAACTTTCTCAGAACAGAACCACATCCTTCTTCCCTTTGTTTCAAAAGGTGTATTCACCTAAAATAGTTAAAAGTGCCTTTTATTGTGCCTGTTTTACCTTGGCTTTCTACTTCTAAAATTAAGCATGTCACACTAGCAGCACTTACTACCAGCTGAAGATTTGAACCTTCAACAGGATGCTATGTTTCCAGACCCAAAATGACTCCTATAAACACAATCCTATAAAGTGTGCATTTGTTCACTCCCACCCTGTCACTCTCAGTATCACCACAAACTGAATAGAGTGGGACATTTTTTTCTTTGATGTAAACAAACATTCTTATTGTTTTGAAGTTGCAGAAATTCCCATCCATGGAAAAATCCATCAGACCCGTTTTTTCTTTTTTTAACAGGCAGAAGTTTTCATTTTCAGTATAATGTTAAGTATTTCTCCTGCACTGAAACAAGAGTGAAAGAATCTGATATTTCAGCTTCCAAACTCTGCTAGTTGTTGCAAATAGAACAGGACTCCCATCAATTCAAGATGGGGAAAAGAGCCATGTTGTCTGTAATGGACTGATACAGTAATCCAACCTCTTCAATTGATGGAAAAAAAATGAAAATTTTAGATTTCTTTACAGCTGAACACACTGTAGCATTTGATCAGATTAATGCTTTCAACATAATTGCCTGCTTCAAATTCAAAAATACTAGATTCAGGAGACAGACCTTTCCAATTTCAGTATTCACAAAATTCTGAAGAAAAAGTACAGGCAAATTAAACTCCATTATTTATGTTTAGCTTTTACTACCCTGTCTTGATTAACATGGTTAATGGACAGCAAAGTGGAATTGTGCAGTAATGTGAGGGTGTATTTGTAAGAAAACCGCTACATTAAACTTCAACTGTAGTTGTATTAACTATTTATCATGCATTAGAAAATATACTGTACAATCAAAAAATTTTCCTGTTATTCCCCATAAATGGAAACATGGGAAACTGTAAAGATTCATGAGATGTAGTGTTCCAAGCTGCCCAATGTGGCCTTAGTTAAGCCTATTTCAAGTAATAGGAAAGGTGCTATTTCACATTCACCACACGAGGTGGCAGCTGGGAACTGCTTATTCTGCTGCTACATTAGACTTATTAACATATTTTAGAGGTCAGAAAACATGGCCTAAATGTTACAACCTCCATTAAGTGACTTATCAGTGTTAAGCACTGCTCATGACAGTTTTTTCCCATGTTCACCTCCCTCTGCAGCAAGGCAGACCTCAAAAGGATCTTACTTCTACGATTTTTCCCATTTGTTTTTATTCCCAAGAACACAGCTTTATTACTGCAACTATTTTTATGGCTATACCATGCCTGCATTTCAACTTTTGGGTTGTTGATGATGTGCCATGTTTAGACAAAATAAAACGTTCCTGCAACACCACAGCATAAGTCACCTTCTAGGCTTTTTGGAGAGAGAAAAAAATCCCAATGGTCTTCTTTTTTTTACTTTACAATGCTGAAATGATCTAAAGGTATCATTTCTCCATTTGTGGAAGTAAGCCAACAGATAAACAAAATAACAGAAGATAACTTCTGTCATTTGACAAAAAAATTGGACAAATTCCTTGACCAGGACAAAGTACAATTTCACCACCAAAAGCAGTAATTATAAGAGATTTCTTTTCCACTTCCCCCCACGCCTGCCCCCTTCTTAAAAGAACCTCCTTAGGCCCAACATATGCTGCATAAAAGGAAGGCACGTATGCTGCATAAAAGGAAGGCCATTGCCAAAATACAGCTATTCTGGTCACACATCCCAGAAAATTTTAAACTACAGTGAATCCTGTGGATTTATAGAAGAAAGATAAGAGTGGGACTCCCAAAATATATTTCATTGAATCACATCATCATAGAATGGTGTGGGTTGGAAGGAACCTTAAAAATCATCTATTTCCAATCCCCGTGCCATGGACAGGGACACTTCCACTAGATCAGGTTGCTCACAGCTCCATCAAATCTTGTCCCTAATTAACTCTTTAAGAGGTGCAGTGTACTTTTTACTAATGTAAATACTATTCATGTCAGTGAAACCATTTTCAAAACACAACACAAATAGGTTATTGGACGGGCAAAGGGGGATAAAATCCTAAATATGGGAAAATAAACTCATTAGGCTAACATGGCAACGTGCAGTTTCTTGTCAACAAAATCATGCAAAAAACCAGAAAATTTTCCAGCTATCTTTCTTTGTGCTTTTTTGTTTGTTTTAAAGATTTTTAGTGTCTTACCCACTTCTGAACCACCAGATGTATAAATTTTGCCCTCAGCAGCACAGGCTGCAAGGCTATCTCGAGGTGTTGGAGGTCCTAGCTTGGAATACCAGCTATCCTTCACCACATTGTAGCAGTCCATTCGCTTTATAGGGAAGAGCTGGGAACCACCCAAAATATAAACTACGTTGTCCCAGAAGACACAAGCTGCATCCCTGCGCTTTTCAAAGGGACATCGGATGTCTGTCCAGCTGTAATCCTGCATTACAAAGAACAAGTAATGTCTAATAGATTATAACACTTACCTGTACAGTGAGTGTTTTCAAACAGAGCTTTTCATAGAGATTTAGATATGGTCAGTTTTAAGTTCCTTTTCAAAACAAACATGAACACTGTTTATTGAAGAATACTCCTCAGGCGTACTCTTGAAAAATTCTCTTAGACAACAGACATAGTTAGATGCAATGAACCATGACATTAAGAAATTCTATTTCCACATTCCCTGTGTGCACCCAGTATAGCTTCCCTGAAAAACAGTTTTGGTGTTTTTTTCCAAACAATTGACCTCCAGCTGCTATAATGTTAGAAACAATGCATGTAACCAATAAAGTAGGATTGCATTTTCTTTTATAGCAATGGAAAAAGACATCTTACATATAGTAACATATTATGTCTAAAAAATAATAAAATACAGAGTGCACCAAACAAAGACAATGGAAAAAGGAGAAGATAATATCCAAATTGACAAGCAACTCAGTAAAAAAGCTCTGATACATACTTTATTACCATGACAACTAGAAGCTTATTTACAGAATTTACAAAACACAAATGTTCTATAGCTATCCACAGTTGATAGCATGAGAAATAGGGTAATGCTCCATCACAAATACTGGCAGTCATGATGCCTAGAAACTGATTTTGCATAGACTGGCAAAATCAGCAAGTATCAAATACGAGCAGTAATGCCCAAAGCCTTAAAAACACCAAACTCAACAACTGATGGCAGACCAGGATAGCATACAGCACAAGAAACACTTCTTGAGTAATAGCATCTCACATATTCCATGAGCATAGCTTGAATCCTATACTGAACAGGAAAGTATGGGACCTCAACTGTTATCTGTGCCACCTCAAGAAGGTCTACCTCAACCTGCTGAATGACCTTCACTGTAATGGTTCACACAAGACGTTACATCATTACATTTTCTTAGCAAGGACATACTTCAAACACCTTGGTCAATGAGGAAGAACAGCGACTCCTACATGGGGGTTCAAAGAAAGAGAGGCAGAGCATGTTATAGTCCAGAACATCTTACAATCTTTTCTTGTAGCATCCCCCATATCAAGAAGAGCTGTCAGCTGCATGTGGCCTTTTATGGTGACAAACAGGTCCTGGGGCATCCTAGAAAGGAAAGCCATACTACAGCATGGCAAAATAAATAGCTGCATAAATCTTAAGAAAATGTCTCAGTGCATTGTGCAAGATCAACATACTTTCTAGCTCAAACTTCTGGCAATTTTACAAAATATCCCGTTGTTTTCCTTTCCTGTCATAAAGGGCAGTGACCTGACCCACTTTTATGGCTTCTGTTCATGTATCCATTTCATCCATACCTTTATCAAATGAAAAGCCATAACTTGAGTATACTCAGCAGTATCCTCCTCTTTCAGCAGGAGGCAATTTAGGTCATCCTCTTGCAATGCTCTTCGAAGTTAGTCTGTACCACATAGAATTATTTCACTTTTTTAACTGAACACATTAAAGAATTATGCAGAAGCGTTGCTTTACAGCACAGTCAAGATCCACACAGCCCTGGGTAGTGCAAGTCTCCGTTCTCAGGGACTGAGTAGGGAAAGATGGACCAAGGTAAGTACATGGTGACTCTTTCCCTGCTGATCTGTTTTCATCAAGTTGCAATGCAGGACACCAGAGCCAAAAGCTATACCTTTTTCTCTGTCATCAATTTATTGAATCGCTTATTAAAACTACCTGAACTCCTGAGAGCCTCAAGACCCTGTGACAAGAATGGCACACAAAATTACGGGCCCTGCGAAAAAGTACTTTTTTTGTGTAAGACTTTTCCTCATTTTCAATTGATTCCTCTTCCAAGTTTGTCATAAAAACCAGCAGACAGGTCCACTGTGGACAACCTCCCCATTAACAGCTTACTGACTACAGCTCTATGTCCTCCTAAAAGATATACTGGTTCCCTTGATCATCAAGAAATAGCATTGCCAGGCATCTGTTACTCTTTATTTGCCATTGTTGAATTTTGCACTGCTGAAAATTTAAAACTTCCAACCATTTCTGGCCACTAGAGATAGTAATTTCAAAAGAAGAAGCATATTGCTGACACAAAATCTCAATCATAAATAAATTCTGTAATGAGAATTCATAAAACAAAACAACAAGGATTTTATTCCCAACCCAGGGATTTTTTTTTTAATTCTGTGAAAAATTCAACAAGAAAATGCTTCCCACAACTGTTAATAGAACATCTAGGATTTCTAGTAGTATTCTGAAATCATGTATGCCTACTGAAATTAGTGCCAGACTGCTCCACAAGTGTTATGCCCGTCTGCATCTATCCCGTTGCATCATTTTGCTTTCTTGATGAAGAACATGCATCAATAGAAATACCAGTCACAGTGCAACAAAGAGAGCAAATATTGTCTTAAAATAATACTGCTAACATTCTCAACAAATAAAACACAGTATCCAATCCAGTCTTATTTAAAGAACCCTTCCAATAACAAGGAAATTACTATCAGCATTGGAGACTAATTTTGTGTGCAAAGGAATCAGTGAAAATTTAAATTTTTGCACTAGTTTTATCATATAACAGCTATGGAAACTCATATTGCAACCAAGAAAATATTTTCAGGAAAAATATAACTTCTGTTTTAAATTGTTTATGTGACATGTAATAATTTAATTAAATTTCTGGTTTTGATTAATATCAGAAGTGAGGGACTAGGTCACTATTCAATCAGTTCAACAGACAAGCAAAATTTCAATTTTTCCCAAGGACCTAACCTTGCAAAAGTACATACACAAGCTTAATTCTCTGTTCTGTGACTCTCCCATCATCTTTAGATGAGACCAATTAAAGTGAGTTAAATGGTAATTCAGCAGCGGTTCTGGATCATTGGTTTGTTGCTTTTAATAAACTATTGTCAGAGTTTAAAGATTAAAATCAAATACTCAAGCAAAACATCCAGAAAAGGACCTTTAAATAGCTTAAGAGTTGGAAATTAGGTAAAAGCTGTTCAACAAGACATAACAGGCTAGCTAAGAATACCCAAGGAAACATATAAGCACTAGGAAAACATTGAAGGAACACATGCTTGTTAGAATAAAGATCTCCAATTACCCATTTTTAGTTTTCTTTCCCTGCCCCATTCTTCCCCCACTCCTTAGCCCACATGCAAGGCTGTAAGTTTTGATTAAGAGGCAATTCTTCAACATTTCTTCCAAACTCAGTTATTTTTTGGTGTTATTCCTGGACAAGCAGTCTATGAAAGGTAAAGCTCTTTTATCCTATGCTTTATGTAGACCTTCACAGACACTACTCTTTACCTACAAAACAGATTTCTTTGCGAAAACCATGCAACTGCTTGAAAAGTTACAAATGCCCTGATGAAAGGCTTCCCAAACTTAGATTTTGGGAACGAGAGAATTATCTGCTCTGTACCCCTTACCTCCTTACCCCTAGCTGAAATGCTGCTTATCTTGAGTATATGTATAAAGGAAAAAGGCAGTCATTAGTTAAGAATTTTGAATTCCCAATAGGAATACATATTAAGTGTCTCTCAAGCTAAGCCAGCAAAGCTGGTGGGTTTGGGGATTTTACCCCCAGACTTGAGTGGTACTCAGAGGTGGCTTAAATTTTATCTTACAAAAGGAATGTGAAAGAAAAGTTCAAAACACATCCCAAAGGCTCATTCATTCAAAATTAGATTTGATGGGGCACACTTTGAAGTTCACACAGCCCACAAAACTGCTTGAAATTTTAACAAGCATTTGATACGCTGAATTAGAACCAAAATTTCTTCAACAAAATATTACTACATGCATGGGATCTCATAACTTAAGAGAGCCCTGATGCTTATATGGCAAATTTGTTCTGTATTACTGTATGTGCTTGCCTGGTAAAATAGGGTATAGGTAATGCTTCTGCATACAGTTGATGTTTTTAGACCCTTTCATCTGCATAGCTGAGATCTACACTATTCCTGAGACTTCATTTTATTCAAGAAATATGGAAACAAATTTCAGGCAGAATTTGCTTGGTCTAAATTGATCATCCCTAAGTTTTTTTGTTGTAAAAACTCACTTTCTTCCACTTATGTAATATTTGGCTCCCCATTCTTCTCCTTATATACTTTTAAGAACAAACAAAATTGTGAAACATTCGAATTTAGAAGTGGTTGCATATTTATAATAAATGCACTAAAAAATCCCAATAAAAACTGGGTTCTACACTAACATACAAGCCAGTAAATTATTATATGCTAAATAAACCTGCTTTGAGTAATCTCTAAACACCTATGTGCATGCACATGCATACAGACTTTCATATATTCCTAACCAACTGCATGATGCTTTAGTGACCTTTTGTTTATTTGCAGCTGAGAAATACACATACCAGTCAATGCTCAACTCAGACAGATTGATCAGCTCTCCACATCTAATATTGCTAAGAAGCAAACACAATCATTCTATTCAAAACAAAGTATTACATCTAGGTACACAGACTTAAAAATACTTAATTAACTATATTCTTCCAACTGTATACCCAGTAGGGATGGAATACTTCCTTCCTAAGACCATTTCGTAGATCATTATGTCTTAGTTAATATCACCAGCAAAGAAAACAGGTAGGATTACAAGCAGTGAATCTTAATGCATTCTGAGGTAACGATTACCTTGGGGTTAAAATATCTGCAGGACTGGGGCTGAGAGCCTCCAAACAAAGCAATGCGATAATCGTGCTTTTTTCTTCTCGGCCGCGTGCCTTCCACCAACTCTTCTCTGTCTTCCGGGGAAAGGAGGTGGTACCGCATCCCACCTGCAGGAAAACAGCAACAGCTGCAGAGCCACTGCAGCTCACACAGGGACTGGGAGCTTTCAGAGGCAGGCATGGGGGAGAGAGGGAAGGGAAGAAAAAGAGGAACACCAAGTTTCTACATGACATCTATACAGCTGTGATTCAAAATGGAAGAATGCACGGCAGCATGAAAGGGTGGGAGCATACAATCCAGATTTACACCCTATTCCAAACCGGCTGCTCCATGTGAAAACAGGACAGATACAGACTCATGTTATGTACCAATTGATTGATCAGCTCTTTTATCCAATATTAACAAGCAATTAAGATTATTGCATTGAAACAGACAAAAGAAAGCATTCCTAAGAGTGCAAAAATACTGGTGACATTACAAGCAACTAAAACCAGAAGACAAAAATCCTTATTTCCTATACAATGTACCCAACTTGGTGTCACACAAGAAGTATGACTCTGATGTCAAATGTCAGCAGATACTTACCAACATAAGGGTTAATTTGAATCCTGTTCATTGAGTGAAGGAAAACATTTGTGTACTGATTTTTAGATCTACACTAAATTGAAGCCAACTGGTTAACTGCTATTGAAAATGCTTTTCTTTCTTACATGATAAAATTTTAGAAATGGTGTCTAAAAACAAAAGGGAAGCTTGTTTCCTATTTTGTCTGCACCCTGAGAATGCAAATGTAGGACCAATCATTGTAGGATCAATGGTCAGTATATAACAGATAGAAACAGTAAAACATACACCTAAAATTCTAACTTGTTTAGGAAAGCTTTAAAATATTCAAAATATTGACATATTTATTTTATTAATGCACACACAAACATGAACAATATTGAAGTTACAAGCCTGTCACAAAGGCAGGCTAACTTTCAGTTACCCTAAGGAGTCATTGACAAAATCTCCATTCCATTACTTCTCATGGAGTTCAAGCCATTTGCTAGGAGAAAACAAATGAAAGTCACACTGTTACACAAGATGAGTTTTATTTACATAATAATCTGCTAATCCAACTTCAACTAAAACACAGCTTGGACAATCCTAGATGGATTTAATGGGAAAATGTTAGAACATTTTAAAGCAAACAATTTTCAAAATTTTTCAAAGCATTTTTAAAATTATATAGAGCATCATAAAGATTTCAGCTAGAGGTCAACTTACTGATCACCATTTTAAGGCATTCTGGGTTATCCTGAATAAGTGGTTCAGCCTGAACAGTTTTACTTAAGAAGTTCTTTGATATTAGAGGAAATCGGACTTTAGCAAGAATATCAACCATGAAGGGCTGGCGATTTGGCTCGTCGTACTTCAGCCATCTGACTGCTGCATCATAAACCTTCAACAAGAGACAAGGAGAGAAAGGGATAAGGTACATCACCACACAGCATGACAAGTAACAGAACCGTTACATAATTTAGCCTATGTACTATTCAATCAGAAGCCCTACAGCTATCATGACAAAGGAAACTGTTTATTCCCTCTCTGACTTCTTTCTTCCAACTTTGCTGAAACAACACATCTTCAAACTACACCTGAAATGTGAATATTTATTAATACTTGGTTTTGACCAAGCCAGGATGAACCTTTTACTCCACAATTTAGCAAGCACTATGTGCATCCTATCCTCTAGGAACATCAGTGAGACACCTGAATATCTGAAGCCAGTTCTTGATTAAAAAAAAGTTCAGTTAAGTTCACTGCTTTTAGCTGCTATGAAACAGGGATCTCACCTGGTCTTCTGCCCTCACTGTCAGTGTATCTTGGTTCAAGAGATGTGTCACACGTTTAACATCGAGCTGGAGAAACTCATCTGTCTTGTAAACCTCAGTGAAATGCTGATGGATGAAGTCATCTGCAGTGGCTTTCAGCTCTGGGCAGTCTAGGCATTCTGCTAGCACACTTATGCCTATGAAGGAAAATTCAGAAAAAGCCCCTTTTAAACTTGAACTGCAATTACCTTTAATATATGAAAATAGAATACAATTAATGTAATTTCAGTGATACTTACAATTCCAGTTTAATATTTATTACCATGCCTTTTTTACCCCCATTAAAACACACGCTATCACAACTCATCTGCAATTCAAGGCAAACTAAGACAGGGGCAAGCTGCTGATCCCTACCCCTACTGAACCGACTGGAGAGTCAGACCTGTAACACTTGCTGTATTAATTGTCTCTCCAGCACTATTTCCTCACTGCTTCTTTCCCAATTATAAAGCAGACAACAGCACCTTAACCAAGTCTGAGCCAAGCCACCCTAACCACATCTAACCAGAACAGCTTGAGAAACTGGATCCATGTTTTACAACCTCTCCTGACCTGCTCATGCACCATCAGTCACCAGCCAAGCCCAGTTTCCTTCAAGAGCCATGGTGAACTGGGATTTTTCTGTACATGCAACACAGTCAGCTGCAGACCAACACAAAGTTAAATTGATGTTGCTGGAAGGACAGAAGGTTGGCATAAAGGTATAAACAGCAGTAGCAGCTGAGAAGCATCACTGCCAACTTTGCCATTAAAAAACAGGTAAGCACAGAGTTTTTCAGCAGCAACTTCTCATCATGCCACAGGTCTTCCTTCTCACAGAGGAAATGGCAAGTGGGGTAGGAGCGACTCACTAACATACGGGTTGCAATTAGTCTGAGTTGCTCAGAGTAGTAAAATGCAAACTATACGACAAAACTTCAAGATTCAAATTGAGCCAAGTATTCTTTCAAATACTTTTTTTAAAAAATGAACTGTGTACTTGCTTATGAGTCTGCACAAAACATGTTCCAATTTAAAAACAATGCCATAAGGAAAAACTGATTCAATCTTTTTGCAATAAATTAGCAACAAAGTATGCAAGTGCTAGAGACCATAATTATTTTTTTTCACCTAACAGAAGCCACAGGGCAGAAATATGCCTCAAAGCAAGCCTAAGTGGTATTTTCCTTAGGTAAAATGCCTTTCTTCTAGTAGTTGTTTCAGAGCCACAGCTGTGCTGCACTGAAGTGTCAGCTGAGTCACTGTAATTCAGATATACTCTGCAAAACATTTCTATTGCTGCTATAAACATCTGTAACATGACTGAGATGTTACTTGGAGAGTACCTAACAATGACAATAAAAAACACAAAAAAAATCTCTTAAATTTCTGATTATATAAAGTGCACCAAATCTTAAGCATGAAAAAGTACTTAGTTCTACTTGTTGTTTACCTTCTCTGTAACACCGAGTCCACATCAGAGCTACAGAACATATCAAACCTGTCCAGATAACATTCATTGTTTTCAGTCAAAATAAAAAGTGAATAAAACCAAAAGTAGCCTAAACTTATTCTGTTTATACTTGTAAAAGATATGCTAGTTTTGGAGAAGTTACAAATATGTAAAATTCTGTTTGCAAGTACAGTAACAACTGAAAGCTCCACCTCACTAAACACATGCAGTTCTCTAACAAACAAGAAGCCCCAGCATCCTGCCAAGCTGGATGAGACCTTGCACAGTCAGCAGACCCGTGGCAAGGGGCAACAGTTCAGATTCAGAGAAAAATTATTTTAACATGCCTGGATTTAGCTACATGTTATTGCTATCCACACACAGACAATACAGCAAAGTTAAAAAATAAACAGCAAATTTAAGTCTATCTCTCTTACCAAGACAATTGGAAGCATCAACTTGTTCTTTTAAAAAGTCCACACACATTTTTTTCACAGGTTCAATCTGATACTGGTTTGCTGCATCTAGTAAAGACTGGACATTATTGCTGTTAACTGAGATTCTGCAAAACAGAATGTGTAAAATTAGCATCACTGAAATGACCTAAGATGTGGCAATAAAAAAAAATGAAACTTAATAAATGGCAAAATTATTTCCCTCCTATTTACCCAAGAATCTTTCACATACAGTCTAAGGACACATCCTTCCTGATCTTTCCAAACTGCTTTTGTTTGCTCTACTTCACCTAGGCAGGGCAAAGAGTAACCAGTCCTCAGATCTGAAGAGTAAGCCTTTAACACAGGTCCTCTGCAGTCCTATACTATTGCTATGAGTTGTGTGATTAACCACTTTCACAAAAGGTAAAAGAAACCCAAATCCAGAACCTTTTGAATGATGATTTTCAACTTCCAAACAGGTATCAGCAAAATCTGTTTAAACTCTGTTAGGACTGGTGTGTCTGATTTGCCCAAAGTGCATAAGCAGAACATTTGGCAGTGCTTCATGAGAACTTATGGAAGTCACAGCCCATCTAGGGCTTGGCTATCAGGGCAGGCAAACATGTGGCTGGGGTGGGCTGTTGACACAGACTGTCTCTTACCACTGATGGCTACACAAGAAGATTGCTCTCAAAAGAAAGGAGAAAGCCTCCCTAATGAGAGTTAACCCCATTAGATGAAAGGCCTGCCATGCATAGGTTGGATTAAAGCTGATTAAATTCTGTTTACAATCCCAGCCATCTGCAAGAGCTCTGCTTGGGTGGGGGGAGGGGCTGGAAGAGAAAAAAGACCCACAAAAACCCCCAAATACATGGAACAAGCTGAGACAGGGGGGAAACACTTTCACAGAGGAGTTATCCACCCTGCCTGTTTTGAGATGAAGGTATAACTTCCTGGAAATGGTTCTGTGCCACAGCTACCAGGGCCACAAAGAGAGACCCTGCTGACATCAATAAGGACCTGAATTACAGAACCGTGGGAAACATCATTTGACTCCAACACTGAAGTCAAAAGCTTGAAGTGCTTTGAATTGCTTTCTGGAGACAAATACTGTTTCCTTTAGTCTGTAGGGCTTCCTACTGGTTAAAGAAAAAGGAAGAAGGAAGAAGGATAGAAGGTCTAGTCACATCAGGCTTTAAACAAAGGAAGGAATTTCAATGGTAACAAAACTGATGAATCACAAAAACATTATATTAAGTTTTTATCATTTAAAATTGGCAGGCTTCCTAGAAAAGTATGAGCTTGAAATAACAAAACTACCTTGCAGTATAAGCAAACTCCACGAGCTGTTCAATAATGTCAGGCTCTGCATCTTTTAGCTCCACTTCAAAGGACTTTGATTCAATCATATTTGCTGCAAACAGATTAAAAGACAAACTTTTAATCAAGAACTCACTCTAGTTATTGTATGTTTTGCAAACAGTAGAAAATAAAGCAATTATTCAAAGTGGTAACCTCCCAAAAACTGCTCAGAGTTGATTGCTGTTTTCCCAGGATTGCTAATGCAAGTCAGGAAAGGAGGCAGTGGAACAAACAAGATAACTGGTGTGAGTACATCCTTGTATTATCTAAATTATGATAAAATGTGTTAAGTAGAAAAAGTCCTAGACGTTGTTGACTGTAGCCAGACTGCCATGTTGGCATTACCACTGTCAAAAGCCATTTCCACATTCAAGCTGATAACAATGGAGACAGCTCCAAGCTCCCCACATCCAGACACAGCACTAGGTTTGCCCACAGATGGGCAATTCCATTCAAGGAGCACTAGAATGAATGGTTATTTATTTTACTTCCACTCAACTTTGATTTTAGAGTAATTTTACAATTCATGGGTAAAGCATAGAAAAGATAAGGGGTGACAGATAGCTTCCTTTGTAGTTTTAAACCATGACTGAAGTTTTAAAGAGAGCATAAATGAAATAATTACAGAATCACTGAGTTAAAGTAATCACATTAAGGTTGGAAAAGATCTCTAAGATCATCCACTCCAGCCACTAAATTATGTCTCTAACCTCTGATAACCCAATTTATATGCAGAAATGCCTGATGGCAGACAAATTCTGTAATGGGACAAAAGAAATTCCCAAATTTCAGGTTAAGGAAGGGAGATGATAAACTAATACAGTGTATAGGTCCCAGATATTAATTAAGAGAGCTTATATATAAAGTAACACTTGACTTGATCACAAGAATTAAAGGAAAAATGAGGAGAGGGGTGAACAGAGATGAATGGAAGGAGACAAAATGAGATATCTTCACTTACACTTATCCCTCAAATTAATCACTTTCATAAGATTGACAGGTTGACAGACACATATATAACAGCATATCATAACGAAAGTTTGAAATGAATCAATTTTCAAAAGACTTACTAGTAAACATCAAGTTAAAAAAATGACTGGCTGAAGCAAGCACAACACGGTGAGCTGGGATCTTCCTTTCTTGAACCATAAGAATGACATCACAAAGAGTTTTCTGGATCAGAGGGAAAAAAAGACAAAAATCAGCATTTTTGAAAATATTTCAACAACATTTCTTTAAAAACAGCTTATGGAAATTCATTACTTTTTGTAACACACAAAAGTCAAGAGCATTATGTGACAAAAAGATTTTCTGGAAGTCAAAGTTCAGAAGCCTGGAGAACTAGCAAACATCAGTTTACCCAGGAATTTGTACAGGATGGTCACAAATAACATCAACTCTGATCAAAGTATTTCCTGTAGCTTTTACTTCAGCCTACAATAATGTAGCTCTGCAGCATCTAGTAGGGGCTGCATTTATATTGCACTGCTTCCATCTACCAGTGGCTCTCCTTTCCTCTGCCACTGATTTTCAAAACAATTCACAAGAACCTCATATCTGAGGACTGCCATCCTATTTCCCAACTGGAGTCAAAGTGATGAATGAGTTTAAAGCACTCAATGGAGCATTTTAAAGAAAATGCATGAAAAAATACCACTTCTGTGGAACGGTTTGACTGGTCATACCCGATGAGCAACTAGCTTCCAAACAAAACATCATTTATTTCTCATTTGTTTGCTGTTTATATGCAGGCAGCTAGTTTCTCCCCTACATGTGAACTGTCATTCTCCAGAAGGAGAAGGGAAACATAACTTATAAAAGTTGGCAGGGGCCATTGGGGTAAAACCACATAATTTTAACACGCTCAGAAATGATCTCTCTTCTATGAACATACTGAGTGAAATAAATGCATATCATACTACAGCTAATTATAACTATCTACTAAGAAAGAAAAACTGAGCAGCACTGCTTCCTCAAAAAATAGGAAATAATTTGGGACTATTACCTTAAAGTTCATGGAACTGCTCTCAAAAACATCTACATACACCCATCCAAGGCCAGCCCCAGAAAAAAATGTTTCTAGTGTGGGAAATACATACTTGCTTAGAACTGCGAGTTTTCCACATGGAGACAATATTATCTAGGGCTGATAACCCACATTTACAATTCCTTTAAACATGCCTACTTCTATTTTTTTTTACAGGACACTCAAAAGCACATACTGGACAAAATAAAACTAATACTTTCAAAAATATTATCAAAATGGAAGTTAGATGGGGGTGACAGATAGCTTCCTTTGTAGTTTTAAGCCATTTATGATTGAAACAACAGCACAAAAGGAGATCATTCTGGAAAAGCTTCAGAGGAAATCCTTTAAAAGCTGAAATTTTTAACACTTCTGGTTCAAAACAAGCATTGGAAACGAGCAGTACAAGATACCATAAAATCCTATGGCCAAGCTTTGCCAAGACTTGCAGCTGTTGCTTGAGCTCCACACTGCATTTCTAAGACACTTTAAATGCCTCAGCTCAGCATTTGTGACACCTCGGATGCTCTGAGGCTGCTCTGGTGCATTTGCCAACCCAAACAGACCATCGTTTCAACTTCTTTCCCTGGGAGGTTTCTGGGTGTGATGGTTCCATTCAACTACTGCTCTTCTGAGGATTGCTGTACTTCTTCCCAGAGGGCCCCACTGTTGTCAGGGGGTCACCTCCATGATGCAGCAGGTGACTGGTGTTAACCAAAGGACACCTCACCTTCTAATAACAGGTTCAGCAACACCTTGCAGCTCTATCCCAGCCTCATTCCCAATGACTTCATTCTTGGCTGACCTCCACTGAGTTCCAATGTTGCAACAAATGATTTATGCACACGCTGTCCAATAGCTCTGGAAAACCCACAAAGATGTGGTCATCAATGCTGGAGACAAGCATCAAGCACTAAACACACCTGGCCCAACATCTCACCTGTACTGAGTGCAGGTTTGCCCACAGTTTAGAGTAAACTCCCAAACTAATGGAGGATCCCAGCTCACACAAAAAGCAGCCTCCTTAAAATGAGCTGTAAGTTCCCATTGGTCCAGATTCCTACAGGATTAACTAATGAGCTAAATATCTAGAGCTGCAGGTGCACTTTGACACTTCCATCACAGGACATTTTAACTCATATTCAGGTTTTGTAACTACAGCACAGCTCTTGACTTGCCAAAATACAAGAGGAAAGAGCTGACTACAAATCCTCTTACAACTTTAGCACAACTAATGAGCTGAAACTAGTGTGTTTTCCTCTGGCTCCTGCTGACTTCCCAAATTTATCCTGTATAACCACACCTCCCCCACTCCCTCAGTAATACTTGAGCTCCTCTTCCAAACAACTCATAAAAGAAGCATGAGTTCCATGAAATCTGCAAAAATGTCTGGACCAGTCAGCACTGTCTGCTGTAAAGCTCACCTGAGGTCAGATGAGAAGTCTGCAGGCAAAACTCAGAGCAGCTACTGCCTGGGCATAACAGATTCTGGAATCTGAATCAGAAGTACACACAGACTTCATAGCACTTAATCCTGACCCTCTCACTCCTTGTCTGGAGTGGCTCATGGCTACATGAGAGCTGGCACCCCACGGCACTGCAAGATGAGGCACCACAGAACAATGTGGCACCACACACTGGAACAGGGACGTGGTAAAGCACTGTGAAATTCTGTGCTGGGGACTGCACATATATCCACAGGAGGGCAATATTTCCTTTATCTGCTCACAAATCACAAGAGCATCTGGCATGTCCTGTTAAACAATGGCAGAGGTATGAACTAAACACTGAGGAACCAAGTTATTAATTCAGCCACACCTTGGAATATGTTCACACTTTCAGATCAGAAACAAAGCCTACACAAAAAACACAGATCACAGGCCTTAAGTCTTTACTACCTGAAGTCATTGAAAAAAAAAATAGTTTTTCATACTTAAGAGCTTAGTTGCAAGAAATGGTTTATGCAGACAGCATAACTGACTGTCTATTACTGAGAGAAGAACAGGGCTAAGTGCCAGAGAAAAGCAGAACCAACACCAATACTTGTGAGGTCAGGACCCAGACTGCTGGTGCAGACAGCATTAAAAGATGGACTGAGCCTCTGGCAAGACTAACACTGGAGGACAAGCAACTAAACCCTAGAAGATACAACACAGGACAGTGCCAAGTGTGAAGCCCCTGCATGGCCTGGGTTTAGAGTCAGCTTTAACTGCCTGCACATCACTGTTTTTAAATAAAGTTCTACAACCAATCTAGATCGAAGAAAGATTTCTTCATATGCAAGGAGTTACATCTATCATCCTTCTGCTCTTGTACCATTACTTCAATGTTTTTATAAAAAAATAATTAAAAATGAATGTTCAATTCAGTTTGGACAGCTCAACTGAAATGCACTTGCATGATTGTGATTTTGGTTACCGCTCTTGCTCTATTGGTGAACAGAGGAGTCACCTTTAATACTATTAAAATATTGACCATGGAAGCTGATCAGGCAAGAGTTTCACAACTTGAGGCTGGATGAAGCCGCCACACTCCTACACCGCCACTGGCTTCCTAGTGCGATGGCCAGAGGTATTCAAGACAAAAGAGGTATTCACAATCTGTGAAACCAAACCATGGTTCTACTCTTCCCTCTCCTCCCGCGGCAGGTTCACTGTTCAGAGAGTACACAGTCAATTTGTTCAAAGAAGAGTTTCTGGTCAACAATCCAGCAGCAGCGCCTGCCCCCTGCCCTCGGGGTTCGGTCCGAAACGGGCTCCGTGAATGCTCCAGCTGGGGACACCGGGCCATCCATCACCCACAGCCTCATCCTGCCCGACCGCCCGCAAGGAAAAACAGATCCACGGCGTCTTCTGCCGGCAGCACCACACGGGGCCGGCACACACCAACCGGAGCTCGGCCCTCTCGCCGTGCGGCTCCGGAGGCCGGGGCACGGCGGTGCCGGCTCCGCTGGCTCCCCCGCGGTCGGGCCCGAGGGACGGGAAACCCTCGGGACCGGCCCTGAGGGCAGCACGGAGCCCGCCTGCTGCCGGTCCTGGCCGGCGCCCCTCGTACCTGCTTGCGCATGGCGTTCATGACGCCCATGAAGGAGGCGAGCAGCTTCGCCTCCTCGCGGGCGGCGAGCTTCTTCTCCGTCTTCTTCTTGCTGCTCTTCTCCGACCCGGGCGTGGCCATGCTCGCCCGCGCTCACCGCCGGCGCGCCGACCCCGGCCGGGAACATGCGCCCGCCGGCAGCCGGGCGGCGAGCAGCGTGTGCGGGGCTGGGCACCGGGCACACCGAGGGGCGCGGGCGGCTCCCGCAGCGGACGCGGCCTGGGGGCGGGGCCGGGCGCGCTGACGCCATCGGCCGGCGCGCGGCCCCACGCGGGGTAAACAAAGAGCGGGGAGGGGCTCGGCAGCGACACGTGGAGGGCGCGTGCGCGGCGGCCCCAGGGGCGCGGCCCTAGGGGGCGTGGCTTTTCCGGGAGGACACGCCTCCCTCTGAGGGCGAGGCCAGTGGGCGGGGGTGGGGGCGGGGCCGTGCGGCCTGAGGGGCGGGGCCGCGGCTCCTTCCCGGGAGCTGCAATCCCGGTCCGGGAAGGGCGCGCCCGGAGCCCCCGGACACCCTGCCGTGCCCCTGGTCACCCTGCCGTGCCCCTGACACCCTGCCGTGCCCCTGACACCCTGCCGTGCCCCTGATACCCTGCCGTGTCCCTGGTCACCCTGCCGTGCCCCTGACACCCTGCCGTGCCCCGGGAGCACCGGGAGCACCGCGCTGCCTCTGCCTCTGTCCCGAGCAACGGTTCCCGCAGCTCCCGCTGGAGGGATCTCGTCCCGCCTTGGCGATCTGTGTCCCGGTCTCACGTGGGCTGGCTAAGGAAACAAACGTGATCCAGAAGAAAACCTCTTTGTCCCGACAGCCGCAGCCACCCGTCTCCCAGAAATAATGCCAAAATGTTTGGTGCTTTGATTGTCGTTTTTTGAATAGGATGGTGACAGCCAAAGCAGGGTTTTAGCGTGAGCTTGCTGTTTGTGCATTCGTGTGATGTTCCGAATTTTAATTCCACTGATAACAAGGCGTTGAACAGCTTAATGTCATGACTTGAAGGGAGAGAGATTCCTGGAAAAATAAGACGAGGCTCTTTTATTAATAAAAGGAATGAGCCACTTTGTTCCTGATATCATGTCCCATATGGTAAGATTTAAAAAAATAGACTTTGATATTCTGTGGTTCTGCCATCTAAAAATTACTACTACATTGAAGCTGTAAGAATTTTAATGCATTTGACCTTTGCTTTGTTGAAATAAACAAAACTGACACAGCTATCACTTGACTTTCCAGATTTTATCATGTAACAGTAAAAAAAAAAAAAAAAAAAAAAAAGAGAAAACTAAGAATGTACTTCTGGCCATTTTCAGATTTCACAGTTTACATATAGTTTACATATACATATGTGAACTCTTTAAAAAGAGTTTACATACAGAGTTTTATTTTCATCTTGAAGGCAATCATAAGACGCCTGCTTTATCCATGGGATGCACAGAAATAGCTGTGCTGGGAGGATAAATATCTGTGCACTGCCATGTTCAGGAAGGTCGGCTGGCCAGGTTAAGGAGTTCAGCTTGTTGCTCCCAAGGTCGGACCCTTTGCTGACACGAGCTGTGGTGAGGAAAGATAAAATCAGAGGTCTGCCCCTCCTTTCCTCGGGGAAAAAGCAGAGAATTTGCTGCTGGTTCCTTTTCCACTGAGAAACAGCACTCGAGCCCTTCCAGGCCCTGCCAGCATTCGGTGTGGCAGCTCCCTTTGTACTGCTCTGTGCATCTTTGGGGGATGGCAGAAAATACAGGGACAGTAATCTCAGGGACAGAAATCTCTTACTCAAAATTTTGAGTTAAGGACTGGAAAGAAGAGCTAGCTTCTTGTGAATGCTGAGAAATTAAATTGAAATAATCCAAATTATTAGAATGTTTGTAACAGATTTAATACAAATGTAAATGTTGTAATGTACTTTGTCTTTTCTAAGCACATTGGTATTCTCAATGTACTCTACAAACACTAATAGTTTAATGGTATTTTATCCCTCAATTCACAAACTGAAGTTAAAATCAAAACCAGAAAAGGATTATCCTCTAATGCTCATGATAGGAAAACCATTGGCCTGACACAATAACATATCCATTGTGGTTTCAAAAACATATCAAATTACATTTTAAGCCATCAGCTAATGCTGCTAAACAGACTGGTGCAAGATAGATATCCTGAAATGTTTAGTAGACATTGCTTGTTTAATCTAATAGTCTCTAATACATGCTTGTGGTAGAGATCTTTCCATCCAGAAGCTGAAGTAATAAACATATTGTACTGAAAGGAGAAGATTCGCAAGTCCTGACTTTGCAGTACAGGCCCAGAATGACACAGGGTAGCCTGGGAGTGAAAGTTAGGATATTTACAGCATCCTTTTCTCTCAGGGGTGCATGTGCTTCTTTGGGCAGGAGGAAGGCTACTCAGTTACTTTGGCACTAATAATCTGTTATATACTATTTATAAATAGTAACAGTTCACCTGTGCCTTGGTTTTATCAGATTCACAAAGACAAGACGTAGAAGTTCTGAATGTGAGTATATGAGATATCTTATAATGTCACCAAAATAAGTTCTTTCACCCATTGTGCAAGAGGCCAGTCCATACAGAGAGACAATTTATTGACAGTTCTGTGCAGAAAGGGATGCTGGGTGGGAAATCCCCAAAGCCAGCACTAGGACTAGGAAAACTTTTCACTATTTATACATTTTAGCAAATGAAGGAATTAGCATTCATTGGCTACAAGTTATCTCATTCTTTTATTAATTTGTAGTCCTTTTATGGTTAAGAATTCTCTCACTTCTCATGCTAATTAGTCTGCATGCCCAGTTTCCCTTTTCTTTTGGTTTGTGGGTATCTTGGGTCAGTGGTGGCAGATCTCCTGCTGAAATGACCTTTCACCCAGTCAGAGCTGATTTCAGCACAGTTGCTGAGTTGGTTTTGTTAGTTTCTCCCTTATCTTGGGGGCTCTGACAAATGTCCTAGTGGCCTGTAAATTCTGCATTCTTTGTGCCCATTATCAGTGGTACATTCTTCTCCCTCAGGCTTTTTTAACCTCCCCCTAGGTCTGAGATCATTAAAGCATCTCAAGCTCTAAACTTTAACAAGGTAATTCTACCCACAAGTAGTTTATCTTTCTGACACCTGGACATCAATTATGTCACAATGATACGGACTTCGTATGGAATCTGCAGGCACACTATGAATTCATCTGTCATTGTTGCAGTTTTGTGTCTTCTCCCTTGGGCCTGTGGCAAGTAATCCATATCCACATGCCTTTTCTTCATTCAGATGAAGCAGCACTGCTTGCAAGGCCTCTCCTTTCCTTTCCCATTGTCTTGCCTGTAGTGCCTCTGCCTTTCGTGGGCAAAGTGTATGTGTTTGAGAAGATGGGGAAGATGAGGAAATTTGTGGGTCTTAGTAGGAATGTGAGTGAGGATGGGAGGGTTGTGCTGCATAGAGAGAACATCTCATACCAACCTGCAGTGCCACTTTTGCCCTGGAAGGAAAGCTGCCAAGAGAACCCTGCACTCTTCTCATGGAGATCAGGAGGACTACCTCTTCCCATACCAAGTCACCTTGCTTAAGAAGCACAGTGATGCTCTATGAAATATTTCATTCTAGTGTGACACTTAGCAGTGCTGTGATCTTATTTGTGGCAGTAGTGACAGATTCAGATGCCTTTGGCCAGCTCTGGTGGCAGGTCGGGTGCCCTCTGCTCCCCTGGCATGGCTTGGTACTGACAGGTACAGGCAGTGCTGCTGTCACGGGCACAGCCAGCAGCCCCGGTGAGATCAAACTGAAGCCTGGGACTTGGGACGGGAAACAGGCTTCATTCAGTGCATGAAGAGCAGCTGGCATATGTGGCATGAAAGAAAGATTGCCCAGATAAGGCCTGAATTATGCATTTAGCAGACACTGCTTTTAAAACCAGTTCTTTTCAGTTTGGCATCGATTTGTATTCAGTGGATTAGAGAAATACAAACTAACTTGTCACAGCAGAGAGCAAAATTATCAACGACAAATGCTCAGATGAGACTTTACTGGATTAGTAGAAATAGTACATCAAAGAAGAAAATAGACACTTGATAGAGACAGTATTAAATTAGGGATTGTCAGAAGGTTTAACTTTTTGAAGTGAGCTGCATTAGGGTCTCAGGTATATTTCTAACACAGTGGCAAGGTACTTCCCAAATTGCAATGTTTCTTATTCTTTTAATCTTAGCCCATCCCAGATACTTAATTTTTTTTACAAAAGCAAACTCAGGGCTGTTCTTTTTATTCCAGAGCAGGTTTGTTTTTTTTTTCCATCCAGCTACATAAAGGAATTTAAACTGTGTTATGCCAGAAGGAGTGCCAGGACAAGTCTTAGCATTGATGCTTACAAGAGACATAAACTTCAAGGAGAAAATGAGCTTATCACCACATTAGCCAGGGTGCCTCACTGTGTACATTAAGAAGATCAAAGGTTTATTTCCTTGTACTCCCATGAGCAACGGGAGACTTTAGACTGCCTGAAATCAATATTCCAGTTCTGACCAGCTCATTCTTAACTGCTAGTCTTTCCAGGAGCTTGGTCTTACTGGGTGCCAGTGGCCTCTATTGAGCAAGGATGTCTTGTCCCACCAAGCTGTGCCAGAGCACGAGGGGAATTTGGTCTGAACAGTTTCTTCATGTTTGAAGTATTTCCAGGATACTCTTTCATCTACAGTTTACAAGAGGTCATGATTTCTTTCCTTGGAGAGTTGTTTTAATGTTTTGAATGGAGGCTTTCTCACTGCTTGTTTCTAGAACCCAAGTACCCTTTTCACATGGCTTTATTTCTCTTTTTTTTAAATGAAATTCTTCCCCTTTTTCTTTCTCTCAAGTTTTAAACTTGTGCCTTCAGTGCTAATGAATGGAAAACTCTTGTTTTCTTACCATGATGTGAACTGTGGCTTACAATAATGCCTGGCATCCCAAATTTTCTGTTCTGACAGATGCATCAGTTGCATTAAACTTTACAGGCAAAGACAAGAGAGACTAAAATGGATTTATAGTTTATTTGTTCATTCATGATGTAAGGTAGGTGTGAGTTTTTGTTTTTTATTTTTTCCTTTTTGCATTAAAGATTAAGGTCTTAAAATTAAGATTAATTTGAAAACTTGGACCATGAAATAATTTACAATTGAAGCCACAACTGGCACTTTTCACTCTGGGTAGCTGCTGTGTGTTCTGTGTAACTTTTGCTGCTTGTTCACCCAAGCAAGTAATGCTTATCTGAAAGCAGCACATTTGTGCCAGGGAGAAGGAAGAGCAGGGCTGCCCCAGGAGGGAGGCAGCAGAGGAGGAGACCCCATCCTGACATCCCTGCCTGGGCAGGGTGCCTTCCCCACATCCAACAGAGCCAGGGCTGTGACAGGAGCAGCCGATGATGCTGAGGCCATCAGAGGATCTGTGGGTGCCAGTCTGCTCAGGGAGAGAGAAATGGCAATTGTTTCTCACTGTGGCTTGTGAGAATTTTAGGGAGTTGAGGAATGTGATAACTTTTTAGTACAAACAATCTGCAGGTGGCTTTTCCCCACCTTGTTTTCCTGTTCTTCTCAAGGACATGTGTGAGAAAAATGTTTTTTATTAACTAGCTAATCAAGTGATCAAGTGGAATGGTCTCTTGTCTGTTCTGGTGTCATTCTTGGCTCCAGGGTGACAAGGAGCTGAGGTGACAAAGAGCTGCATTACCTGGGCAGCCAGCAGCAGTCCTGGGCCAGGGTGGTCAGGCCTCTGGAGACTGCCTGGGTCCTCACAGCTCCAACAGCTTGGATGAGGGAAGTTCTTCCAGTGAGACCACTTTGGTTTTGAAAGCGTGCCTCCTGCATTGTCCCAGCTGAATTGAATGCTGTTTAATTGTACTGTTGTTGTAATAGAGCTGCTCTGCACTTCACTGGTCGGGCTGGGGACGTGCTGGGCTGCTTTGGCCTGGCAGCCAGGAGGGGACGTGCCTTCTGTCAGGCAGCTGTCCTTTTCCATGCCAGCATTTCCATTTTAGATCATTTGTGGGATGATTTATCGCCAGAGCCAGCCAAAGGCAGTAACTGTGACAAATGAAAACTCTGGAAACAATCTCCTTTCAGGAAGAGATAAAGTAAACAAGGCACAGAAAGCAGAGGATTCCCTGAATTGCTGTTTGTCTGACCCCAGCCAGTGGGTAATTCTGCCACAAGAGGTGTTACACAAAGTCATTAATAAATGTATTTCCTGGGCTTTGGTGTCACTTGGAACCAAATTCCAGACCTTTTCCTTCATATAGATTTTCTGCTCTGAGAAACAATAAATACTTAGGCTGTTTGCAATGCTTCTAAGCTAGCCCACTTCTTTGTCCCTTTCTCAAGGGAAAAAACAATATTTGATGTGTCCTAAAGCCAGTTCAGTAACTACTGTAGCACGGGTTCTACCAACACAGCAGTAGAGCAGCTGAACATAGCAAGCCCTCTTGTGAAGTCTAAGGATTTGGGGCTGGTTTTCTGTCTCTTTGCAGCACAGACTCCTGCTCTCTGTGATGCATGGGAGCTTGCCAGGGGCTGGGACTGCAGAGCCTGAACCTGCTGACACGTTTCTGGATACTGCAAAATGGCCTAGACTTCCTTGCCCATGAGAGGGAAAAGCAAGCAACCCTAGCAAGGGAGATTTTTGTAGCAAGGTCATAAAAAGCATAGGATTGGAAAAAAAAAATTAAGTGTACAGGAAAATAATTTGAAAAATAACCTTCTTGATTTTATTGCTTTAAGTTCTTGGGCATCAGTTTGATGAACACTGAAACATACATTCTTTTTAGTGAGTTTGAAATACCATAACCTTAAAGAAACAACATAAAATAGGCTATTGCCTTGTCTTCTTCCAGCATGTTCTGCCCTTCAGCATGTTCCAACAACCCCAGTCTCTACCAAGAGCTCTGCTCTCCTTTTGAGAGCTAGTCTTTTCTTCAGAGAAACCGAGCAGGAAAGATTATTTACACTTAAATAGCTGCTCTTGGGGATGGCTCTCAGTGTTAATAATCCTCTTGCTAAGTAGGGGAATTCAGGCAGTATGTGCTTAAGTGTCTGAACTTGCCTGAGCTCTCAGTAGGTTAACCTCCATGCTGGAAACTGGATCAGACAGTGGTGGAACTGTTTGTGCAAAAGTCCAAAGCCATGGGTGAAACTGCTGTCTTGTGTCACAGAGAACATCAGTCCTCCACAACAAGGGTTCCATCAGTTCACAGATCTATTTTCAGCCAAATAATAAACATTATCTGACCTTCCAGTAAAAATCTGTAAATGAACTCTTTGAGTGTGTCTATTTGCAACATAAATTTATAACTTAGTATCTTTTTTTTTTTTTTTTTTCTATAGGGCAATGTAGGAAGAGTGACACCAAGGACTGGTTTTATCTGAGATTGTCTCTGGGAGCTTTACCCACAGCTAAACTGACGTACAGAAAAGGAGTGTAACACTAACAATTGAGCGAAGTTTATGCCATCTCACCTACCAAAGAATGGCTGCAAAACAGAAAAGCTGGTGTTAGCAGTTCCAATTCACAACTTTTTACAGATTTCCCAGGGTGAACAAGGGGTATTCCTCAGGCCCTTCTACTTGAATAAGTCAATTAACTACTTCTTGTTCACAGACCAAAAAATAAAAACGATAAGAAAAGATTGATCTCATTAAGGAAAGCTCTTAGCAGGGCACAAATGTAAATTTTTTAATAGCAACAAAAGAGGAAATGACAAAACTGCCTTCATGGTCCTGTTGAATTCTACCATTGTTTAAACGACCTCACAGCCTCTATGCCCCAACAATAGTTGTACATATTATAAACACAAATATAAATGATATAAATATATACGATATAAATGATAGTTGTGTATATATATTTTTAAACAAATCATATTTTTCCACTCCAAATGCTGTCTGGAAGAGGATGCCTTCAAGGAAACAATGTGTGAGTCATCCTCAGGAGACCTACAACTGAGGCACCTCCTTTGGAACAAGGCCATGTACATCCATCTAAAATATCCAATTATAAACAGTATTATGTTACTCACATAATTGCCCAACGGCCTTAGAAACAATCTGGTTTTTTTATGACAGTAAGAATTAATGTTGAGTTGTTGATGTTAAAAGCTAGAATAACATCACACGAAGATTAAAATGCCATTTCAGAGATAGTTTATTCTGGATTATGTTAAAAAGTGTTAGCCTGTGATCATTTAAGACTCATAAATTTTTTACTCCTTGTTAAAAACTTATTTGAATGTCTGGATGTAAAAAATACTTTTTGAGGGTTAATGTGGGAACCTTAGGGCAGATGAAGAACTCATCTGTGGACTTGGCAGGTAAGATAACACTCACAAAGTTGTGCAGATTGTTCTTTTTTTTTCTGTGTACATTTCTGTATTATGAAAATACTATTATAAAATAGATTTTCACAAATTCCCAGTGATACGTGGGCTTAATGCTTGCTGTCTGTCTCAAACCCTTGGCTCTAGTTTTGAGTTCTCCCACTCCGAATGGTATGGGAGAAGTAAAGCAAGAAAAGAAAGCTTTGAGAAGAGGTAAGTATATGCTAGAGCCTGTTAGTTGCAGGTGAGGGATAGAGGGTCTTACAAAATAGAAACAAGGGTACACCTTGCTCACAAGGAGAAAGACCCTTTTGTGTGACCTGATGCATCAGCTCAAGGGGTGTGGAACCCATCCTGCAGTCAGCAGCACCCTGTACAGTGGTAAAGCTTTATTGTTATTCCCGTTGTTCCATCCTACTGCTGGAGTAGGCCTTGTTGGTCTCACATTCCTGGGCTAACAGGCCTGTGCCACATGGGGCTAGCACAAGAGTGAGCTGAACTTCATCCACTCTCCTGGGAATTGACAGTTCCCAGGGTGCATAAGGGCTCTAGAAGGAAACCCAGAAAACCCTGGTTAGTTAGCAAAGTGAAGGCACTACACAGGCAATGACAGTTCTGTCATTTCAGCATTTACCTGAAGAAAATGAAATACCTAGCCCCTCCAACTCTTCTCTCTCCAGTCACTCATCAGGCTGAGGTTTTTGGAGGTTTTCCATAGGACAGAGGTGAGGGACCTTGAGAGCCTGGGAGTAGCCTGGACGCTGAATGACTGCTGGAGGAGTAGGGATCATTGGTGTTGATAATGCATGTGCTAGTGGGAGAAACTAGCTTTGAGAAATCATAACAACACTGATCTATTTGTCATGCTCATTTGACTGCACATTTTGTGGGTAGGAAGAAGCTGATTTTGAAAGAAACAATTAATGGTGATTAAGAGAAGCTGCTCTGCAGTCAGTTGCTTTCTGGAGCAATCATGAGGGTGGCAGGATTGCTACGTCTCTCTGAGTTCTCCAGTGACAGTGGTACCTCTATATTCCCCTGCCTGCAATATTTTATGCCTTTCCTTTTTAGTCTTCTTCCTCTTGGATTTTCTTGGACTTCTTAATTACCCCTATTCAGCACCTCTACCTGTAACTTTCCTTTCCTTTTGCCTGAACTGTCTTACAGCTTTTGTTCACAACTCTCTCACAATTCTCTCAAAAGTACAAGCCAAGATTATGCAGCTAGGACATGCTGGACCTGATCCTTGGCACAGATAGCTGGGGGCTGACACAGGAGGTGACCAAGAGAGGGCTGAAAGACTCACTAGACAGGAGGTTACAGGATGCAGTAATCTGTCTGTATCCAAGCCCAGATGGTGCTGAGTACGTGCTGCATGGATGATGGGAATGGTATGGCTGCTTTCAGTAGTGTGTTATCCCTTTATAAAATCATCTGAAATTCAAGGAAATTAATAAAAGTCTTTATAAGTACGTAAAAGTCAGTGCCTGATACACACTGACCTACGATATCTCCCTTACTCTGTTGTGGCAGTGTGTTAGGGTCTCCCCGGTGCTACTGGGATATAATAGAGGCTTTACTGGTTTCCAGCAGGCAGTGAGCAGGGCTGTGACACAATCACTGACCCAGTTTTATCTGAAACAAACAATCCTTCTTTCTCCTCCCTGAAAACAATAAGATTGTTAGATCCAAGGCCAAATTCATGTTGTTGTGAACAGCTGCAAATCCACTGACGTCAGCAGAGCTGTATCCACTTAGCAAAACAGAGTCCAGCTCACGGTGGGTCTTTGGATGAATTTCAATTTAATTTCTATCTATCAAAAATTCTCCTCAGTTTTTCTTTAGATGGATATGTTTTTTCCTATTCTGTGTAGTGCAGGATTGTGCTGTCAAGCAGCTGCTCTTGTAAGCGATTCTTGCCTTTCTCTACAAAGCAGATTGGAGTCTGGCTGGATGAGCTGGCTACATCATGGACAAGCATGAGATTTTAAGAGAAGAAATAACACTTCTGATCTCAATAGCCCAATAAACATGATATCCCAATGCAGGATCTATGGAGCATAGCACACAAGGGCAGGCACTGCATGGCCAGCAAGAAGCAAGACTGTAATGTTCAAAGGGCTGCTCAAAATGGTCTTAATTTTACAAGTGGCAGTCACTGTGGCTTGATCTTGCCAAGTGTCTAAAACATTAGCCCCACTGACCCTGAGCTGCACTAATCTAGAGTGAAGCAGGGAACCAGCACTGCAGGAGGTGGAGCTTCAGAGCAGTCACTGCTGATTGCAAGGACTAATTTTTTCTGTTTTCTCCAGAAGAAGGGAAACTCCAAATGGGAATGGAGAAAGTGCTGGAAGGGCATAATGATCTCCACTGGTTTCTGCACCAACTTCCAGAACAACACTGCTGTGTTTGAATCACAGTGGAGCAAGTGGTTTGACCTTTGGGACAAGAAATTACTTCCAATAGGCTGTGTCTACATTAGGTTAGATTAGATTGTGCTGATCCCATTCCCTAATCAGGGCAGCTGCTTGGGAGTTGCACTCCAGTTCTTCCCACTGAACTTTTATCTTTCTCAGGAATTTGTATTCTCAGTGTTGAAATGACAGATAAGTAAACAGGATTTTTCAGGGGAAATGAAAATATGGCTACTTATAATTTCGTCAAAATGAGTTTTTGTACGGACATTTGTACAAGTAAGAAACTCTGGCAGAGCAAGAATGCTCACAGTTCTAACCTTCATTTAAGTGAAGTATTTCTAGATTACTCAGGAGGACTTTCTTCTGCTGACATGTGCATAACACAACATCAGCAATGAGGGTCCATTGATGATACTCTTTGCGCAGAGTCACAATTAGGCTGACCTTTGATCCAAGCAGTGTGAATGACAGCAGTTTGGGATGCTTACAATGGGTTACTGAAAAAAAATGAGGTATGTAATAAAATTATTAGCACTGACATGCAGTGATGTGGTGGAAGATCCAGATCTGAATCACTGAGGGAAAACGCTGCATGTACAGGATGGATTCTGAGTGTCCCATCTTCATCTTACTTAGCCTGAGGCTGTGGGAAGAGCAAACAAAGAACATGTAATTGTTCCCACACAAGAACAGACAAGCCTACATTGAAAAGATAATGATAAAACTAGCAGGATTCAGAGACATGGCACGCAATCTCCAAGGAGAAACAAACTTCAGTCAGAGACCTTGAATATCAAAAGGAGTTGAAAGACTTATAAACCCTTTGAGAAGACACAGGAGGGGAAGATAACCTTTCAGAAATTCCCTGTGGAAACAAACTGAAGGAGAGAGATTGCAAAGAGAATTTAAATATACCCAACTGTTGAGAGATGTTAGTTGTTTAGATTAAATAAGTAAATTTTAAATAGAATGAGTCAATTAGAGTTACAAATTTGTATGATTTAGTGTGCCATTTGCTTAGTTTTACTTTCTTAACATGAGTAACTGGATTTGCTGAAGCCTTAGGCCACAAGCTGTGAACTTTGACTGACATCTATTCTTTAGGAAAACAACAACAAAAAATTCTTTTCTTACTAATTTTCGTAGTAGTTTGTACAGTGCTGTGTTTGGGATTCAGTATGAGAATAATATTGATATCACACTGGTGATTTCATTTTTGGTGAGCAGGTGCACAAGAGGCACAAACCAGAAGAGAAAGAGGATACAGTTGGCAGCAGAAGATGCAGCTGGAGGAAGTAAGAAGAGTTAATGGCCTGCCTGTGTGGAGATGAATAAAGAATCCCATATGGTGTTAGAACACCCCAGCCCACAAATCACCATTGAACTGAAAAGTCCTGTGCAGGGCACATGAGGCACGGGTGCATAAATCATAAGGGTGTAATTGCCCAGGGATGCCTTTGTTTGCAGTCCCTCTCTGGAGACACCCAGATTGAGCTGACTCTGCTGCTGTATCACTCTAATAAATTTTTTATTCTTAAAAAGTCCAAAGCCAAAACTCTGCTGCAGGAAACCTAGGGTTGAGAGTGAAGGAGAAGGAAACACAACCCGAGAATGAGTGTGTGTGTGCACAAGGAGTCAAAAGGGACCATCCATTGGCTCACTGGATCTGCCCTCTGTAAAGGAGCTCCAGTCCTGTCAGTTGAAGTGTTGGGTCCTGTGTGTGCAGCTCCTTGAATGGTGTGAGAATGCTCAGGCATTGGCCCTCAACACAGCCTCCCTGTGTTTATTTATATTAAATAAAAGAATGCTATACTAAGACTATACTAAAGAATAGAGAAAGGATATTTACAGAAGGCTTAACAAGACACTAACGAAAAACCTGTGACTCTCTCCAGAGTCCTGACACAGCTGGACCATGATTGGTCATTGTGTAAAAACAATTCATATGTTGGATAAACAATCTCCAACCATATTGCAAAGCAGCAAAACACAGGAGATGCAAATGAGATTGTATTATTTTCCTTTTTCTCTGAGGCTTCTCAGCTTCCCAGGAGAGAAATCCTGGCAAAGGGATTTTTCAGAAAATATGATGGTGACACCTGCCAGTTGTACATGTGGACAGTTTCACAGTTTTGGAGATATTTTTATCTTTCATATGTCAGTAATAGACCTGGATTTAAGCTGGGCATTCTTTGCCTCTGTCATTGGCTCTGGAGAAAACAGAAGCACAGTCATGTGTGAAGGACTAAGATAGTTGAAACTGATAGTCTGGAAGTGCAGACAGGACCCCAGCAGGAAGAAGAAGCATCATGATAATGCATCACACACACACAAAAAGATGATAACTAAAGGCTTGGGATGTGGGAAGAAGCCTGCTCAGACTGGGCTCAGAGGTATTTATAGCAATGATAATAATAAGAAGAAAGAAAGAAAGAAAGAAAGAAAGAAAGAAAGAAAGAAAGAAAGAAAGAAAGAAAGAAAGAAAGAAAGAAAGAAAGAAAGAAAGAAAGAAAGAAAGAAAGAAAGAAAGAAAGAAAGAAAGAAAGAAAGAAAGAAAGAAAGAAAGAAAGAAAGAAAGAAAGAAAGAAAGAAAGAAAGAAAGAAAGAAAGAAAGAAAGAAAGAAAGAAAAAGAAAGAGAATCTACATTCCTCCCTTTATGTCTTTTTCCTACTCCATATTTGTGATTTTACCTTTTACCGTCTTCTCCTTTTTGATATGTATAATCCTCCTAAGGGTAGCATTTTATGAATGAGCCTGTTAGATGGTTGCATGTACTAGTAGTTCTTGTAACTATTCCTCCAGCTGTGTGGGTGATATCCTTCAAAGAAAATGCACTAGTGTTTCCTAGAAGTGTGATTTAACATTATTGCCTGTTAAGTGGAGTGGTTTGGAAAAGCCTTTTGTAAAATCTTTAGAAGTATCTTATATTTTTGGTAGAGGTATAGTATTTACTGGGTTTTTTTTCAGCTTGTGACAGGTTCCTAAGCTGCCAGGCACTGACAGCACATTCCCAGCCTGCCAACCCTAATACCTTTGGCAGTAGATGGCTGCTTTTAGCAGCAGTTGTCTGCTGCCAAATTACTTTGCCAATGTGTTTCTGATTTCCAGACAAGTTGAAGTGCAGGACAGGCGTGCTCAGGAAGTTTGAGAGAGGGCACATCAGGATTCCTACCCATTTGTAGACCAAGCAACTGCTCAGCACATATCATACATGGTGCTGTCCCTTGCGGGCCTGCTGGTCACAGACACGGCTTCATCCCAGTTTATCCTGCATTATCTCACACTGCTGTCACTACAAAGATCTAATTTTGCCATTTGAAGCTTTCAGTGTGTCTTTAAGTATTGCCAAGTTTAAGAATCAGGGCCTTACTGTCAAAGACTCTTGTGATACTCTCGTCTCATTTTTTCTCTTCTTGCTTCCAGAAAAACAATTCCTTTGTGTAATTCTTCTGTCCTCACCTCTGATTGCTTAATGTTATTCTTCTGTCCTCACCTCTCACCATTATTTCAGTGATTTTTCTTCATGTGGAAAAAATGTTCTCATTTTGTATATAGTGATTTTTCTAAAGAAAAATCATTAATTTCAGACTACCCCCTCATCTGCAGGCACCCATTACTGTTTCTCTTCCTGCACAAGAAAAGCAATGGGAGCTCCAGGAGGCAAACTCTTTTGTTAATTAAAGATGTCTTTTACAGTGAATCTGTGTTTGTGCAGACTGATTTGCCAGTTTATTTAATCAGGAAGACTTGGGTTATTTATTTGCAAATTCATTTGATCAGGAATAGTTTTGTTTGCTTTGGTTTCATGGCAAAATCTGGCCTGTTGTGTGCACTCCTTTCCTGGGAAATTCCTCCATAAACCTACTCAGAAGCAAGAGCCAGAATCCACACACAGCCTCTCCATTCCAGACAGGCTGAGCCTGCAGACACCACCTGCTCTCACACAGCATTTGCCCCACATCATTATTCTCTGCTCCTGTCCATGGAAAAGGAACAGAACAGAGTGAACAAAAGGACAACAGAATGACTTGGCACAGGCCACCCCTCTTGCAGGTGGTGGACCTCTGGAGGCTGGAAGGAGGCAGCCAAGGTGCAGCCATAGTCTGGCAGTGGAACGGGCTTAAAGGAAAATAAGTGTGCTTCCCTGCAAAATTTTATTTTGAGAAAACGTCTACAATGAGTAGTGACTTCAGTTTCATTCAAACAAATTGCAGAAACTCATTTCCAACAGAAGAACTTAGACATGATGCTTCAGAAAACATATTCATTCTCCTTTTCAGTTATTCTCCTGAGTAACTCCTTTCCAGTTATTGTGAAGATCTATTTGCATTTGCAAATATGAAGTGAAAATGTAGCAAGAATATACACTATTTCTTCTAGCCAACATCTGGTATTTTTATTGTGGAGAAAACAAAAAACCTCATATGCAAAGCATTGCATATATTTTCTTTTTAATTTATACTGTTTTGCATAACTGATTTTAATATCTCTTTTGTTTTAACAAACCTGTGCTCTAGGTTAGCATATCTTTGGAGTGCACAATAATACATATTATTTTACAGTTAATGCATATTTTAATCTTTCAAGAGATATTTAAGGAGTTTCTTTTCATATAATAATTTAAAATTATCTGGATGAGCCAGTTTTATTTACTCGTATTAGATGAGGTTTGAATTGTTTCTTCTAATCCTTTTTCCTCATGTGTCCCTGGAGGGAGTTGCAATTTAAAATACCTGGAACACAAACATTGTCATGTTGCTCTTCACACGTTTCATTACTGCAGCAGTTCCCAGTGAGTGAAATTACACCAACCCTGCTGATGTTAGAAGCCTTCACACGGGGACAGCAAAATCCTTGTTCAGCCCTATCGCCTCCAGTAGATGTCATCGTGGCAATGGAGAATAATGCCGGGGATACTGGGAACGAGATCTGCTTTGCCAAGGCAGCAAGAAAGCTTTGCAGTAATAGACTTTGTTTCTTGTCAAAACAAGGTAATTCTCTCAAAGCTTTGCATTTATGGAGAGCTTTTATTTTCTATAAAGAAAAACACGTTGAGCAGTAAAACACCAGGCCGTGGTCCATGGCAGTGGTGTCTATATGCTCTGAAGATGGTTGTAGGTACAGATGTATCTGGAAAGAAATGCATGTGCAATACTCAGTTTGTAGATTCTTTGATTTTTGGTTTGTTTTTTTTTTTTCCCCCACAACTATACAGTTTTCTTGTGTGCATACAGTGACCTGTCCTGCTCAAAGCCATCATATCCTTTCTGTTCTACTTCCCCCCTCCCTGCCCTAATCCTCTGGAAATAATTTCTCCAAAGGAAAGCCCAGACTCTCCTATTTCATTTTTACCCCAGTTGAATCTTTCCACACCCGTCACCACCTGAGCTGCTGGGTGCCCAGCCAGCTGTAAGGTTTGTAGCTGCCTCAGTGGGTTGTTGAGCAGGGAGTAAATCCACAAACCTGTATTATTACCAGGTATAATTTTAATGTCTCCAACAGAGAACAAATCCCCAGAAAAGCCAAGAGACAAGTCAGTCACTGGTGGGTTTACCTGCACAAGGGCTGCAAGGCTCCAATGTACACATCTATATAATTTGAAAAACATATTGAACACATATGGAATTACTGAAAATATGCTAACTATTGTTCAATAGCTGATCTGATTTTCTCACAAAGGTCATGAAGTTCAGGATTAGACCCCTTTCTCCACCTTGGAAGTCCCAACAGTTTTGTTTGAATGTGTGATATGTATTTAGTGATGTTGTCCCTTTCTAATTTTAGCCACTGCTATGTCTGTGTTCTTCATGACAGACTGACAATATGTAAGATGTCATCAGATAAAATAGAGCACAAGCTGAGCTGAGTGAAACAAGCTGCTGAGCTGAAATGTGACTTTCTAAAAATCAACAGGGTGCAGCTATATCAAATAATAAGTACATAATTTGAATGGTCTCTTTTGTCTAGATAATAGCCCTCTGAATAATGAGGTTTTAGTTTGTAAAATGGCAGGCTTTGGGGAAGCAGAAAGCAAGAAAGCAGAGCACTAAAGGCCTGAATAACTTAAGAGTCTGCTTCTCCTCCTTACTCCAGTCTTTGAGACTGAAGCGAGTCTCTGTGACTAACATAAATTCTAGGGGAAATGGCCAGATAACTAAAACAAATTTGTGACCTCTCAACACTAAGAGGAAAGCAATTCTTATTGGCAAGATTTTTGTCATTGTTCACATTCTTAAAAAAAATGTTGGCTGGAATTTTGTCCTTGACCAAGTGGAAAGGCTCTCTGCTGGCAGGAGAACAATGTATTTAATAAAAACAAAGCAACTGATGCTTTTGACAGAACAAGAACAGACATCTGTCTGGCTGTTCTGAGTAAGCAAAAATAGCAGAAAAGCCTCATAAGGGTCTATTAAAATAAATGGGGTAATGAAAGGGTAGCAAAGAATGCACTTGTTTATAAGTTATCACCTCATCTGGGCACTGTCAAAGAACATGGGAAAAAAAGTATCTCTTTAATCCTCAGGAAATGTAGGATGTTATATTATCAAAGTTAACAGTGAAAGCAAACTGTAAAAAACCCCTACAGTAACATTTTAAGAAGTGTGAAGATATAGCTATTAACTATAAAAACAGGAGACAAATTTAGCTATAATCTGTCAGAAAAGGCAACAAAAATAATGACCTAGCTCATGTTCACCTTGGATTTTGCTTCAAATATTTGAGATATTTTTTAGATATATTGTCCTATTTAAGAATATTTATGTTCCCATTAGCAGTGTTCTCATATTTTTTCTAAAAGCATTTTATAGCACTGTAATTTAATTTCACTTAAATCTTAAAATATTCAGTCTCTAACTCACTGCTTTGAGAGGAGAGAATAAGCATCACAGATAAAAGCCTGGAAGCTCTGGAAGGTAATAATAAAGAGACATCACTCAATTCTCTGTATCTCTCTCTGAGCAGGGTCAAATATGCCCAAACTCTTCTTAAAAACCTGAGCTGATGGTAATTCCACGTTTTTCTCCCGGGATGAGTAGCTGCAGTGCTATCAGTACAGTTAGACCAGGAGTATAGGAAATATGGAGACAAACTTTTTACTAAGGCCTGTAGCGATAGGGCAAAGCATTAGGGTTTACAGTAAAAGAGTGTGATTGAGACTAGATGTAAGGAAGAAATTACTTACAATGAGGGTGGTTAAGCACTGGAACTGATTGCCCAGAGAGGTGGTGGACATCCCATCCCTGGAGACATTCAGGGTCAGGTTGGATGGAACTATGAGCACCCTGATCTAGATGCAGATGTCCCTGCTGGCTGCAGGGCTGTTGGACAAGATGACCTTTAAAGGTCCCTTCCAATCCAAACTGTTCTATGATTCTATGATTTCCTAATTCCAACCTTCTGTCTCCCTCGCAGCTTAGCTTGCAATTTGTCATCCTATCTGCTTTAAAATAAACATTAATCTCTCTCAGGATTATGAAACTTAGCAATGTAATTGAAGCCTTAACTTTTCCGGGGGGAATTGCTTGAAATGCGAGTCTCTAAGCCAGGGCTGGTTCTTGTACACTGGGAGAGCTACAGCTGAGAGCAGGATGTGGCCATGGCCGTGGCCACGGGTCAGACCAAAAAGATGCTTCTGTGCAGACACACTGATGCTGCTTTTCAGGGCTGCTTTCACAGTTCTGTGTGGAGCCAAACACAGTACATGGCCTGAGGACTTCCTAACACTGGCTGGGTGCCAGGGTGTCCAGGCTGCTCCTCTGAATTAGCAGAGGACCCATGAACTCTGCAGGCTTGGCTCTAGCACCCTCACTTTGGGGCTAACGGGCTTACATCAGAAGGGAGAGCTTCCTACATAAAAACGTGTGCGTGTATTTCCAACTCTTGAGATTCAAAGGCACAGCTGACAAGCGTGACCCAAGAGCCCCAAGAGGAAGCAGTGAAATGTCAGCTGGCGGCTCGGAGCACAGCCGCAGCCCCTGCATGAGCTCAGCAGGGCGGGAGGAAGTGGCGAGCGCGGCCGGGCAGCCTCGCACCCCGCCGGCAAGGCCCGGGGCCCGGCCGGGCCCGCTCCCTGCCCACACCCCACGGCTGCAAGGCTCTCTCGAAAGGAACATGCCGCTCCTGGCCTGCCCAGGGTGTCTGACCGCCCCTGTAAACCGAGCTGCTAATTTTCTGTAGTCCAGCAGCAAGATAATAAATACACGCATTCAGAGTACTGCCAACGTGCCCAGGCACACGGGGCGGGAGAGGAATTTTCTGTAGGAGTAACAATTAGCAAGCACCTGAAGTACCATGAGAACTCAAACATCCCTGAGTTGCTTTGCAGCATTTTTCCTCATGTCTCTCGCAGCATCCTCACCAGCCCTCCCTGTTCCTCCTTGTGTGTACAGCGAGGAGCAGACCCCAGTCAGGCTCTACAAACAGTTGTGGTTTGGGAGAGGAAAGCCAGCTCAGCCGTGATAATTAGGATAACTGTGATACTTTAATTGAGCTGCTAATACCAAGGCAGAGGTGTTGCAGAGAAGACCTGTGGGTAGCAGCTTTTCTCTCAGTCCTTCGCTGAGCAGGAAGGACTGCGGTGCTGAGTGCGTGGGCAGTGTGCCACAGGACTCACAGGAGGTGAGTCCTTATCTCTTCCTTCTAGCTTCCCCCTCCCAAAGACAGCCTCTGCTGCTGTCAGTTCTCTCTGTGTTTGACTGTACTTCTCATAACAGCAATCTCCACATTGCTCCTCTCTTCCCCTCCCTTACCTTGAGGGCTCATTTCTAAAATTTTGGACCTCGCAGGCTTTGATGCAATGCTTGTGCCTTTCCACTCAAACAATTAATCTTGTGAACTGCTGTGCTTAAAAACCTACATACATGCTTTTAACCTCTGATAAAAGCCTACGATATCCATTACTTTTTCTTCCTCACACCTTTTAAGTGTGAGGAAGAAAAAGTAATGGATATCCTAGCTCTGGTGTAGTGAGGATAGTCTATATATTGTTTATGTTTATGTTGATTTGGTTGCTATGTTTTTAAACATTGCCTTATGTTAGTGGTATAGTAAGAAAAAGATTTTTCTGTTATCAAATCCTTTTAGTATTTTCTTCTCAAAATTTAATAAAAATCAGAATCTATTATGTTGCATTTTCAGGTATTGAAAGTATATTCTCTTAGTGCAAAATATTGGTATGGAACATACTGTTTAGATAACTGACCTTCAACAGCAAGACAGATGCAGTTTTAAATTTGAGTTACGTGAATTTAAACTTTTGGAAAGCCTTTGCATAGTACAATAAATTACCTCTTTTGGTTTTGATTCTACTGTAGTGGTTTTGTGATAAATATTTATTTGCAATATTAGCAAATCAAGCCATAGTAGCGTTGTGCCTGTGCGTAAGCTTTGTCACGAAAAGTGAAGTAAGGAGAGCTCCAAGCTAGTAAGAAGTGTCAGATAAAAGCTATCTTTATTTAGAATGCATAAAACTTACCATAAATTATAAGTTCAGGACACTTCCTTATAGTTCTATGCTACTGTGTGATTTTTATTTTTAATTTGAAGTTCTAATAAAAGGACTTTATTCAAAAAATTGACCAACATAAAGGTTATAGAATCCTTCCTTCTCAAACAGTTTCCTTTAAAATGTTTTGTGATAATATGAGAAATCTGCGACTGTGAGATATTCAGTGTTTCAGAATCAAACAGATGTTAGCTAGTGATTTTTCACTTTCTGGAAAGATCTGGTAAAGAGCTTTCTGCTAGAGCAATTTTCTGTCAAAACATGGATTTGATAAAATGTAACATTTTGTAGGAAGATATTGATTTCTTTTATGCTTTCAAGAGAAAGCTATAGAAACATTTTATTTATGGTTGAAACAAGAGTATAAAGAAGAAAACCATAAGTCAAAACTGAACGTCTGACTTTGTGAAAATATCATAGCGAGTGGTTTCAGAGGCCCTAAAATAAAAATTTCAGAATTTGTGGGGATTTTTTACAAAAAGTGCTGCTATCCTATTTCTATTAGAAGGGGAAATTCAGAGTATCTGTTTTTGCTTCCTAGTTCAGCATGATTTTCTGACTTTTTTTCTCCCTGACTTTTTACATGCTTTGGTTACTGAAACTGTTTTCATGAAGAATGCCAGACCAGGAATCTCCAGAGCCTTCTGCATTTGATACAAAGCTCTTGGACCTCTGCTGATGTGAAGAATGACTTGATGCTTCCTTGTAGAACCCAATTAGGGGATTTAATCAAAGGCTCTGTAGGAATGCAGTGTGAGTTCTGGGCATCTTTGAAAATCTTAGCTGAATTTCTAATCAGGAGCGCTGACTGCTCTTAATTCTGCAGCGAGTGTTGCTCCATCCTAACCACAACGGAAGGGCTGCTCCACAGTGGTGCTCCCATCCATGGAGCAGCCTGTGCTGGTACTGTGGTCACAGCCAGCCTGGCCTAGGCTGCCACTGGGACACAGGACCAAGCAATTGTCCCTTCTGGAATTCTGCTTCTCTCCCTAAACATGCCCTTCTTGGTGTCCCATAGGCTACAGATCTGATCTGAGATCAGATGACTGGAAATCACTGATATTTTATTCCCAGGGTCCAGATGCATTATGCTTTAAAAATGGTCTCTGTGTTGAATTGAGCTTTAAGAACATGGTCATATGACAGAGATTAAGGTTGTTAAGTATTTATTTATCAAGGATTTCTATTTTTAAAGAAGCTTACAACTCCATTATATATCTAAATATAAGAACTTGTAATGAATAGGCAGAGATTGAAAATTATGAAGCAGGCAGAAGCTCTAGGTTCCAAATTATATTTCTGAGAAATGAGAATGTTTTATGAAATCTGAAGACATCTTTTTCCTGGAAATACTGTTTGTGAAAGAGCACGGAGCAGTCCTGACTTCTGTGAAAGTGGAACAAAACTTCTGATTCTACGTGGCCTTCCTCTGAGAGGGCAGTTGGAAATGGATTGCTAATGGCAAAAACTCTGCCCTAAACATCAGACCAAACTGCAGTAAGTGACGTGTACATCTCTGCACAAAAATCTAAACACATTAAAACCAAAATTTATTGCATAATTTTTGTGCATCCAGAATATTTAAGGCTAATGTGCTAAGAATGACTGAAACACTAAAATAATTTAGGAGTTAAAAAAAATAAAAACTGTGGAAGCAATATAAGCTGAACTATTTTCTTTTGCTAATGTGACCTAACCTTGAAAGACAGTTATCTAGTTATCTGCTGCATGAAAATAATTTGCCTGCCTTTTGTTTGCAGATGATTCATTAGTTTTGATAATCTTTAGTGGTATAACACATTAATAACAGTAAAATTAATAACTAATGATAGTGTGATCTCAGTTCTTCTGTTTGCAATTATCAGGGTCACTTGGTATGTCACAAGCCACATCAGTAGGCAGTCTCCCTCCTGACACTGGGTCTGGGCATGCAGGCTGATAAACTTCTCCTGCACTGCTGCATCTCTGCTTCCACTGCTTGTTCTTTGGTCCTCTCAGAACTGCAGGACCAGCAGTAAACTGATCAGGAGACAGAATTGTGTTTGAAAATACTTGGATTTTTCTACTTGGTTCTCTTCTCTTGGCCTTTTTTTGTAGCTATTGGGTCCCAAAATCCAGGAGGGTCTCAGGAATAGCTACAGGCAGCAGGTGGGAAAGGCACTGTGATGGAGGCTGTGTATGCCTGCAGTGCTGTTGGCAGAAAGATTGATGGGAGTGCAGAGAAAGTCAGTCAGGTAAAGAGCTTTTAAAAACCAAAACCCCCAAACTGTTAAGTATTCTGACTGTGCCACAGATGTGTATTATTTCAAAGGTAGAAGTTTATTATCTCCCTTTAAAAGTTCTATTTAGGTGTTCCTAAGATCATGGCATTTAACTGTCTCTCTTCATCCTAGTGAAATAATAAAGCTTTTATAAACCTTTGTTGGAATTAATATCTATCTTGTCAGGAAAACAGACCTATTTTATCCAGTGTCATAGAAACTGATGACAGAATGAATTTAGACCATAACACAGTGGGAGTATTCTAAAGACAAATGCCTTAGTAAGACATTTATATTCTAAAAGCAATTTGTATGTATTATGGTTTATATTATTCAAGGTCCTTGAAAATAACACATATTTTATTGTCAAAAAATTAGTGTAGTGTATACCTATGGAAATGAATGGTACAATAGCACAAGTCTACAAACAGCTCAGACAGAATGGTACTGATGTATGTCCCTATGCAGGATGGCCAAGAAAGAAGAAGTGCATTGAATCTGGTATTTTCTCAGGTTCAAGGCTCCAGAGAAGTCAATAAACTTGTGTGTGAACACATTATCTACCTCTACAGAGTAACCGAGGAAATTAACATGTGCCAGGCATAGAGGACCATGGCTTTTAAATGAGTATTCATATGGGACAGCACTTTGTGACAGTGTTGGTGGTATTAATTCAGGCTCTGCCATTATATGATATTTGACACAGATCAAATCACAGCCTCCTTGCCTTGATTTCACCACACAGCAATTAGACTACTGATTAACTTAATCTTTATTAATCCAGTGGTTTACCAGAAGTGCGTGCTTCTGAGGAACAAAACTTACATCCTGAAAGCATACTTAAAAAGAAACTCTGGTGGTAACAAAAAATGTAAAAATAAAAATTAGCTATTTGTGGGACATGCAGTTTTATTTCAAGATTGTTCTTCAGAACAGTCCAAGGGTGTCAGTAGAAAAAAAAAAGGGGGGGGGGGGGGGGAAGTACTTGTATTTGGAAAGGCCTTGGAGTGCTGTGGAATGAGAATTGCCCACAATTGCTTCACTTGGGGAAGGCTGGTAAGAATCCAGTATCTAAATAATGATTAAGACACGCCTGAGGAAAATTAAGAGGCATTCAGTTCCGCGTCATTCCCATGGGGGTGCCTGTAGGCATCTCCGGCCGAGGTACCTTTGTTGGGCTGGGGCACTGCCAGACCTGCCTGCCTCCGGGTCTGTCTTTATTTCCAAGTGACAGGCCGGGGGACGTGTGACTCGGGACAGCGGCAGAGCACTCGCAGCTCCGGTGCTGCTCTCTCGAGCCCGTCCCAAGCGCTGCCGCCCGTCTTGTCCCGAGCCCCGCTGCCACCCACGCTCGCAGGGCAGTTTCGGGAGCGGGCGCTGCCCCGAAGGGCGCATCTCCCCGCGGGGCACGACCCTGCCCGACGCTCCGGACTCCGCCTGAGCTTCCCCCAGGGCCAGACTCCCGCCCCGGCCGCGGCACGGAGCCCGCGACTGGTCCGGTTTCCGTGCCCGCCCCGGGACGCCCTCACGGCGCGCCCCCCGCTCCCGCCCGGCCTCGGAGCGGGCCGGCCCCGCCCCTCGGGGAGCGGGGCGCGCGCACGGCCCGCTCTGCCGCGCCATTGGCTGGCGTGACCGCGCTGCGCGCTCCGGTTGGCTGCGGCCGCCGCCAGGCAGCGGCGGGGCCGGGCGGGGTCCGCCCGCCGCTGCCGCTCCCGGCGGGAGGGTGAGTTTGAGTCGCGGCCGCGGCGGAGCCGCCGGGCGGGAGGGTGAGTCCGCTTCCCGGTCGCTCCCGCGGGGACAACTTTTTTTCCCGCGCGGGGCTGGCGCATCCCGATGGGGCGGCCGCGGCCGTCGGGCAACTCGCGGCCGCCCGAGCGGAGCCCCCCCAGGCTGCGGGTCCCGCGCCCCACCCTGGGGCAGCCGGCGGCGCGCGGCTGGGGCGGCCGTGGCTCGCCGGGGCGGCGGGGGGTGCAGGGCGCGGGGAGGAGGCCGGGAGGGGGCGGCGGAGTTGCCGGGGGCAGGGCCGGTGCCCGGGGCGATGGAGGGGCAGGGCGGCACCCTGCCCCCGGTGCGGGGCTGCGGGGCGGCGCTCCGGGCACCGGCTGCGGCTTCCCCCGGTCCCGCGGGTCCTCCCGGCGCCCCGCCGGCATCCCGGGCGCGCCTGGCCGCCCGCTCGCCGCGCACCGCCCGCACCCGGTCCGGCCGCGGCGGGGCACGGCGGGCATCGCCGGGGCGTCTGGGGGCCGGCGGGGCAGCGGCGCCTTGTGCCGCCGGGAGAAGGCGGCGGGGGCTGCGGGAGAGACAAAGGAGCTGCTCCCGCCGCGTCCCCGGAGCGGGGCGGGCAGCGCGGTGCCTGGTAGCGGGCTCGGTGCCGCCGCGGACCCTCGCGGGGAGGCTGGGGCAGAGTTGGGCGGCGTGCTGAGGAACAGCTCCGTGCTGCGGACCCGTCCCGGGCTGCGTTCGGCGGTGCCGCCGCTTGCGGTGTGCCCGCCGCGGGGATGCGGGAGGCGGCAGCAACAGTTCGAGCCGCGGAGTTGGAACCCGGGCGGGCAGCGCCGCGGCTGCAGGGCTGGTGCCTCCGCGGGCTTCGTGCTTCCATTGGAGCACGTTCGATTGAAGTGGCCTTCCGTGTGCTTGGTGTGTCAGAGGTAGGGGTGGAAGCAGAGATAGTGCCCCTGGATTTGTCTTGTCCCATGTAATCCCGACAGCCATCACGTTTGTTTCCCGTCCAATTGAATTCTAGCTCTCTGCCGAAAAAGCTCCCCAGCCTTAGGTTCGCAGGGAGCGGATTTGTGTACTTGAAGATTATCAAGTCCTGCTAGGATGGACCTTTCAGGAGTTTTAACATACACTGCCAGTGTGTGAGGAAATGACTGTAGATGAGCCAAATATTAAAACTTCTACTACGTGGTTGGTGTTAGGGTCCTTAGCTGCAAATTCGGATTTAGTGGCATTTTTTTAAGGCAAGCTGAGCAAATTGCGCTGCAAGGAGGCAAGAAGCAGTGTTATGAAGCAAAGCATAGAGTGACATTGGTGACTGCATTTTGTGTTATCTGAAAGGCTTTTCTGCAGTTTTCCCCTCCAATGACGGACTTACATGCTACAGTGGTTTTTCAGAAGTTTGTGTTTTCCACAATATCGTTGAAAGGTTGGGGTTAGAAGGGACCTTAAAGATCATATAGTTTCATGCCTCTAATGGCGTCTTGCTTTTGTTCTCTCCACCTTTCAGCATGTTCTTTTATGTTATAAAAACTAAGTAATGTTGTATAATGTGGTCAAATTAATTTGCAATCTATTGTAGTTTCATCACTGAAATAGTTTTGGTAAAAGTAGTATACTTTGAAGTTGAATTTTAGATCCTTCTGGCAGTGTTTTTGGATTTATTTTTTCCTCTAGAGTTGGAAAAATGTATAAACCCACTAATTTTGAAATACAAAACCCGTTCTGCTTCTCTTCTGTGATAATCTCTTTGTGAGGCAAGGCACTTGTAATAGGCCTTTTATCAGAGGGATGATAATTTTGAGGAAGTTTGGTACTACTTGGGATGATTTATTAACTGTAACAATTCACTTCCTTGCAGCAGTGAGCTATTTTAAAGGGACATGTTATGTTTAATCACAAAGCTTCTTCCAAGGAAAAAGGCTGTCAGGGGCAGGATCACGTTGGAATTCTGCTGGGTGGGTTTGCTTTCACTTGAGAGAGGCCATGGGAGACATGTTCCCAGGCATAGCTGGGTAGTTAAGTCACTTGGATTCTAATTTTGTGAGGACTTGTATCACAAGCATGTGTGTGAGATACTGTAGGGCTGGGCACTACGAGTGGTGTGTGTCATCTGTGTTTCACTTAGCACAGTGGGGCTGGCTCTAGGCTGGGAGACAAGCCCATTTCCTGATGCGTGTGACTGGGTCAAACCTAATAGTAAGTCACTGAGTTAAAGTCTCATTCATAGTACACATTCCTCTTAAACTCAGTATCTTGAACCTTCCTCATGTTCATGTCAGGAAATTGATTTTTCATTGAAGCCTACCTTAAGGTACATATTAGGTTGGCGTCTTAACCTGTCACTGACTTTAATGCATGCAATGTGAAAATCACCTTGTTCATTCTGGAGGTTTAAATTGTTAGTTATAAAGTGTTGGCTGATGTCTGAATATTTTAATTAGAAAATAAATGGTCTGATGTGACACTGAGTCTTTTTGAGGTTGTATGGAGAATGCATGGTTTGCAGAATGATTTCTTAGAGAAAAGTCCCAGGTTTCCCAATTCCCAGGTTTCCCTTTGGGACTAAGAGCTTGTGGAGCATCTGAGGCTTTAGGATGAAACTTTCATGAGGCATAAATGTTTATGTTGATGGGAACGTTAAAATGTGGTAGCTCTTGGGCTCTTAACAAAGATCACCTGTGCACTCAGCGAACATACAAAGCCTCCATGGGGAAGAGCTTAGGCTTAAATCCGTTAGGTGAATTGCCAGGTCAGGTTTCATTGCCAGCCCTTCCCTCTGACAGATGTGCTCTCTGCATAACCCAGCACGCTTGCTCTCTCACAAATGGAAGGCTGGGTGCAAAGCTGGTGTGTCCTTAGGTCTCCCGTAGGGCTGTGTGGGCAGTTCTGTTAGCAGAAGTGGAAGTTGCACCTGTGAATCACCGCACTCAGTGTGTTACGTCCAGTGTTACCAAGCAGTCAGTCTTCCCAGAGCAAGGTGCATGAAATTCAGGCAGGAGATCTGATCTTGCTGCGTAGGAAATGAGAAGCCTGACAGTCTGACCTTCCCTGCCTGCATACTCTTGTTTTCTTGTACACTTCAGAAAAACTGAAGCCTGCCCATCTGTAATTATATTCTGAGGTTAAATAGTTTGACTGGAGTGACCCTGTCTAATCTCTGAGACTTCCATGGGATTATGGAAATACAGCATGCTTAAAACCTGCAGTTTATATGCAGTGTCTTTCACTGTGTTGGCTTGTACTTGGTAGGATGTAGTTGAGAGAGGTTGTTGATTTACTGGAATCTTCCCTGCTTAGGAGAATTATAGCTTTTGTTTTGTTAATGCTGTTCTGTTTAATTATGCAAGTATATATATGTAAAAAAGACCTCTTAAATTAGAATTTTAGGCCTCAGATCTTTTCTTTAAATCTGTGTTTTCTTTCTGTTCCAGGAAAAAAATCCCTTTTGGCATTTGCTGTACTTAGTTGCTAGAATTGAAATGGTGACGTATGAAATGCACATTTGGAAGTGGAGAATGTGTTGGAATTAAAGTATTTTTTATTAGCATCAGTTATTTAGAAACTTAAATTGGATTAGTTTACTTGAAATGCTTTGTGAGATAATCTTGGAAGGCAGCAACAAGGTGTCAGAATAAGGACAGAAATCTGTGTCAGTGTTGTTGAAGACAAGGAGTACTAAAGTATGAAAATGTTTCTAATGTGTAGCAACTGCATATTACTGCTAGGCTGTGTTTAAAGCTGCTGCTCGAGCTCTGCATGCCATTAAAATGTTTATTCCTGCAATGGCCAGGCTCTTTCCTCTATAATGTGTAAGTGTATGCCCACACTTTTTAGATGAAGTACTTCTGCATGAACCTGAGATTTTCTCTAAACTGACACTTGAATTACTTAAAGTTATTTGAAAGCATTTAAAAAGTTTTGCACAAGGCTGACAGGTGAAATCCTTCTGCATTTGTTCTTTCTGGAAATCAGATTTCTATCAGAATTTGTGTTAGAACTTTTCTAGCATGAAAACTCAAATACTCTTGTATTAGATAGAAAGAAAAAAATCCGAAACACCAAAACAAACACCTGAAAGATCTAATAACTGTAATAGTTTTCAGCTGATAGCATTTCTAAATGGATATGAAGTATTTTCTTCTACTTGTGGTGAAACTGTTTTGAAGCCTTTGCCCTAATCAGGACCATGTTCAAGAGGAGCAGAATAAAAATAGCATCTTGGCCGAGTCTGTGAGGGCAGCTGTTATTTATGGCAATTTCTTTGGTCACATCCCCACATGAACTTGCATGCTTTGCTAACAACTGGAAAGACAGTGAGTGCAAGCAGTCTAACTTACAGCCAAGTGAGTCCTGAAATTGTCTGAATGTGACCCTGTTTTGTCTTGTAGTGCCAGAAAGGGGAGGATGTTGGTGTAGGTGTTTGTGTGATGTATTAAGGGTTCTAAGGCTTCAGTTTAACTTCTAAATGGTGTGCAAATGTAAAATAGATGGGTTCAATCAACTGTGGTTGTTGGTAGCATTATTTATTAGAACTGGAATTAATAAAGGACATGGAATTTGGACAGATATTTAATTATCATCACTCTTGTATGTGGAGAATGCCATGGAAAGTGAGGGTGTGCATGAAATGTTTCTTAATTTATAAATAACTGGCAATGCTGAAGAATCATCTGAGTGTTGAGATTAAGACTTAGAAATGGGTTATCTCTTCAAAACAGATGTATGTTTTTGTTTTTCCATCTCTGACCTCTGATGATATGAAATGCTGTGTAGCAACTGAAGCATAGCAAAGAAATGTAGGTGAAAGTAATACTAGCAAAACATGCTTATTGCTGATGCAAAAGTTGCTAAGTATCTGTATTCCATCCTGATTGGCACAAGAGCTCTCATTCTAAACTTTGTGACAAAAAATGTATACTTGGGGCACTTTTGATAGCTATTTAAGACAGCTTTCTTAGGCTATCTTATCTCATACCTTTACTTTTGTCTATTTGGAATCTAACCTTTATTTAAAAATAGCATAGCATGCTCTGAAGCTGCACTGGGTACTAATTAATACACTTCAGTGCTTAAAGCCATGCTGTCTCCTAAGGTTTCCTGCTGTTTGCACTGGATAAATATTTATGCTTCAGCAAGGCATTAATTTCAACCTGACGAACAGTGCATACAACTTTAATATTTTGCTAATGCTAAACACCATGATTCACTCCTTTTGCTATATTTTATTGTGGTTCTTTTTTTATTTAGGAAAGGAGGAAAAAAATCCCATTACACTTTAAATATGTGGTAGAGAATTATATCTAATACTCAACAATTAACCTATCTAGTAGTCTGAGTATTGTACAATAGCTAGTGCTGGATAATATAAGGTCTCCATGAGCACCTGGTTAATGGACTAGACTGTACTATGTAGTAATTTGTAAAAGTAATTGTTTTCTATTAATTTTTTTCAATCCTTTAATACTATTTACTGTATTAAAGGAGTCGACTGGAAAATATGTAAAAGCATTAAGTTGACCTAGTAAATTTTTAAAAATTACATTTGACAAGTTTTTAACACCAGCTACCTTCTCTGTCAGGATACTGTGAATATTTTCAGTGTACTGTGTAAACCATGTCAGGTGTGCTACAGTCACATCTCTACCTGAGGAAGCAGACTAAAGGATCTTCAGGTATAAAAATGATTCTTTATTTTCCCATTTTTTTACTCCTTTGCAGTATTTGCTGGCTGAAGGAAATTGTGTTTCTTCCAGATTGGAAATAGGTAGACTGCAGCATCGTGTATTTGGTGTTAGGCTGATGAAGGGGAGAACAGTGTGATCAAAGTAGGGGAAGGAGCAGGGTTGAGGAGTTCCTTAACTCTTGGTACTTAGTGCTAAAGCAACAATTTTATGTTCCTTACAGCTAATTTAGACTCATTTTGCCAGTGAAATGCTGAGTATTATCCTACAGTTTGTGGTTAATAGCACATCTGGTTAAACCAATTACTATACACTCAGTTAAAAGAATATATTTCTTATTGACTTCCTTTAGGCTGTGCCAAAATACCTGCCTGCTTCATGTCTGTCACATGCTGCGGCTGTGCTACTGTTTTTACTCAGTTACAGCTTTTAGGCTCAATAAGCTGCAGTCTTTCCACTCACATCTCTTATGTTCCTAATTGTATTGACTCCGTATGTCAGGTGTAGAAAGACTAATAGGCTCTTGCATTTTTTTCCCTGCTTTGAACTAAATTCCCAGTGCAGCAGCCAGAGGAGCAGCTGAGAGGCTTGTGACAGTAATTCTGCACATCTGCTTACACGTGCATCTGCTGCTTTGTGAGTGCTGGTATAATATTTACCAATTTCTGCCTGTCTTAAGAGAGCGTGATTTATATTTAATTGTAAAGCTGAGCAGAAATTTTTGAGTTTCTTTACCCCTCTCCCTGTTTTCTCAGCAGCATTATGTATTGGCACTCTAAATAAGGGGCATTTTCACAGCAGTCTTGTTGTGATGAGACACTTCAGACAATCAAATTTGTTCTGTTACTCAGTGAAACACAAAAAAGGAAACATCTGTTTTGCTTAGTCTGTAATGATACAGCTTGGAGTAACAGGATTCTGTTGTCTCAGCTGGAATTGGTTGAAGTTTTGTTGACTTTTCAGTGATATGTACAAATATAGCAGAACTACTCTTCCAGCACTTCTGCACCATGCTGGGGATTGGCTGAGTAAATTTGCAGTCTCTGCCACTTTTAATTCTTTTCCTGCCTTGCTTTAGTTTGGTATATGTATTTTCAATATCATTCTCTTTCTTCTTAGACTGAAATTTAAGAGTATCTGAAGCATATGCATTTGCATTGGTTACCAAGGGTTTTAACTGGAATGGAATGGTTATTTGTGCAGTGATATTTTCTCCCAGACTGTTACTGGCAAACTGTAGCTGCACAGGGAAGAATGATAATGATTTTCCACCTAAAACAACATAATCAGAGGAGATCTCTAAACTGTGCCATTCCCTTGTATACATAGTGCACACATTCATTCATTCATTCATTCATTCCTTAAGGAAGTAATGGAAATCTTTGGTTCGTTGCTATTTTAGTGGTATTCAGAAGTGGCTTAGGTTTTGTCCTGTTTTGGTAAAGAAGTGGATGCTAATTCACCTGTGCTCACAAAGCTGCTCCAGTCCTGTGAAACAGTGGCAGGAATTGCCTTAACCATTTACAGCTGCTTCTTGGTGTGGTAGAATAAAAGTCCTGTATAAATTCAGTAGGTGGAGCAGGATGTGGACACATTGGGTGTCAAGGGGAGAAGGAGCACCTAGATGAAGGTCCTGCTTGTACAGTAAATAGAGGAACTGACAAAAGTGGAATTAGAAAGTTAACTGAGTGATGAAACAGGAACCAAACGATGCCACACCCTTGAAGAAGTTCCTTAAATGTGTCTATAGATGTTAAATCAGACGTGTATGATCTTTTTGTTTTGTGTGATTAACTCTCAAATGTCATATCATTTGAAAAGTGCCCATTCACTTCGATTATATTTGGGTTTTTTTAATCCAGTGTGATGGAGGTTGTTTTGCTCTGGGTTCACTGCAACACTTCTTTCGTGTGCTTATGACAGTTTTTACAAGCAGAACATTTTGTGTCCAAGGGTTGTTAGGCTGTATTGATGTCCTTTGGCTCTGGTTCATCCAGTCCACTACGCCCCAAGTACATGTGCAATCAATGACCAATTTCCATGTATTGTCACAACTGTGCCTGCCACTCAAGTGGCTTCTCAGACATGCTTGTAAGCACAGTACACTAAAACAAGCTCTCAAGTTCACAGACCTGAGATTATTATAGAAATAAATTTTGACCACTTTGTAATTAAGCTACAGAAATATTTGCCTGGCTCTAAATCATCAAATCTGTGCTCTAAGCCAGTACTCTGAATTAATGACTGATTATAGAAGCACCACTCACTTCTTCTAGGACTACTAGATATGTAGGATATGTAATAATGCCCTTAAAAGTCAGGCCTGTCTTGAGCAGAAGACATTGTGTGATTTAATGAGAATGCAAGTAGTAGAAAGAGAAAAAGAAAATGAATGTATGCTATGTTATTTTAAGTCATAAACTGTTTTCTGCTACTAAAGTGGTAACAGTAAATTCTGTAGAAGCTTTCTGTTGTTGTGACTTTGGAATAATGGCAGATAACTTGATAATACCAATTAAATTGGAAATCTGAACTCAAATAAAGAGTCCTTCCAGAACCTGTATAATTTGAGTTTTATTAGCTTTCTATTTCTTAGAGTAATTAATATTCTGACCTTTAGGTGCTTTCATGAAATGGGAACTTTTATTTTAAAAGCTTTTTCATCTAACTTGAATTCAATCTAAATTAATACATCTCTTAACATAAGAGAATTATTATCCTTTTCTGCTTTGACAGTATTATGCTTTTGGGATTTGACTTTAAAAAAAATTACAATGCAGAGCAAGACATACAGGGTAGTAAATTCTCTTGAGACTTTGAGTTGCATATATTTTGTCTGTACTACAGCATTTATATGTGACAGTAGAGCATTTAATGTATTGGATGTATCTTCTGAATGAGACAGAAGCGTGGGTCCTGCCTCTAAAAATTTTAGTGGAAGAAGTCATGTTCTTCTGTAGCTTGTAAAGTATGTAAAAACCCACAAAATTGTTCTTAGTTGCTCTGAAATGTTTTTCAGATGAATGTGTCTAGTCTTGTGAGTGTATGTGGATGGGCTGTTGTGGGGGTGGGAGAATGTGGAGGGATGAGGAAGAATGAGAGAACTGTCATGAAGAGATAAAGCATGTTTCTCCTGAAACTGTTTAACACAGCTAAATACATGCATTGCATACATATATTGATAATTTTAATTCTGTAATTTAACAGGGAGCGGTTATTGATCACTGAAACTAAGTCCTAAGGTTATCTGCAGTATTGATGCACCCCTCTTCTGGAAAATGTACCTTTGTATAGTTTTTTGGGGTTTTTCCCCCTGTGAAAGTGAGCTACTAGAACTCCTGTCGGTAGACTATCATAGATCTCTTTTTGCTATAAAACCTGGGGTGTATTCCTGATAGCAAGGTTCCTGCTTTTCTTTCATGATCTTTAGGATATGGTAGAATGGTACACTGGAGATAATATTTTGCAGATGGAAAGCCATCAGGAATGCTGATGCTGCTGCATTGGTAGGGGTAGGGTGATGGCATGTATCATAGCACTTATTTCAGATAAAGGTTCTGGAGTGAAAATGAAACCTTTCCATTGCAGTTGTATTTGCTCATGTCTGATATTATGCTATATTGTAGATCTGCCCCGGGTAGCCCAGTGTGGTGACACAGCTGATGTGGAGAGCCAGTGGGAGCCCCGGGGAGAGTTCCCTTTCCTTTGTGAAGGGCTGGGTGCCCTGGAATGGGTTTGGCCTGAAAGATAAGACTGTCCTGGCACAGGAATAGTGTTCCCCAATTTAATGTTCCCACTGAAACCTTCCAAACCACAACTACTCACTCAGTCTCCTTTTCCCCCCTCCCCTGCAGTAGGGATGGAGAAGAAAATTAGGGGCACAAAAAGTAAAGATTACAGGTTGAGGTAAGAACAATTTACTGGAAACAGAAATTAAATAAGAAAGTGAACAGTAACAGCTACACTATCAATAACAAACTGTACAAAATAGGCAAATAATTCACACATGATTGCTCACCATGCAGAACTGGCTACCCAGAGTGCTTCCCCTGGCAATGATGAGAGAATAGCATCTGGATTCTCACTATGCCCTTCCTAGCTACTGCAAAAATTAACCCTGTCCTGGCCTGATGCTATCATAATTCACCTGGGACTTTTGCAGCCCAATTCTCAGTTTGTGAGCTCCTTACATTTTATGGAGGCAGAAGGATGATGGAGTTGAAATGAAGTCCCAAGAGCTGCTACAAAATTTCTTCCTCATGTGGCTTGTGAAGTATGTTCTGAAGTTAGTGTCTGGCTTGCAGGTTGTCATGGTTTTAGAGGTAGACATCTCTGTTTTCCAAATTGAATGATGTGAAGATACCTAGAGTAGGGTTGGAAATAGGCAGTCTCCTAAAATCTCATTCTTAGCCAGCAGAATTGGGAAGTTTTGGTCAAAAGTCTTGCATTCTAAATGTTGCTGCTAAAAAGTAGGTGTAGAGTCTCTCAAACCTCTGTCCTGCTTTGTGAACTGCATCTTTTTCCTTCTGGTAGGTCACTGCTAAACTACTTGCCAGATGAATGCTTCTGGATTTGTACTGCCTGAAACTATGTGCTGTAATGGTAGAAGGTGTTAAAATTGTGTCTTTTACAGTCAATGCTCAGAGATGAGGCACAGGCCCTGCTCAGTTCTCCACATGCTTTTTAGTCATACTCAAGCTATTGTGCAGCATCTGCCTGTGCATGCTTTACACTGAGAGCTTTTCAGCAGCTGGATTACCCAACACCTTTCTTTTCATATGGCTCAATGTACTGAACAAACTCTAACATGAGATGACTTGCAATTTTCACTTAGAAAACAAAACTTGGTTTTTAAAATTAGCTTGCAGCAAGTTGACTTCACAAATAGATTAAGTGTATAACTGCCTGTGAAGATAATACTGTGGTAGCATTGAAGGTTGAGGAGGCAATGAACTGCATGTCACAGCATTGCTACCAAAATAATGCTTGTGAGAAGACCACTGATAAGTTCAAGGCTTAAATGCAATACTAATATCAAAACTGCAACACAATTATTCTCTCTATAGTTTATTATATTTCACTGTTTTAAATTTGCCTTTGGGTGACTTCATAAGGATGTAGTGTACTTTGGGCGTAGGGAACTAAGGTGTAAAAGAACAGTATGTTTGGGGTTCTGTACAGAGTGTTTCTTGTATGGGGTGAACTTGTGCAGCACTGCTTTCTCTTGCAGAAGTGATAAGAGCGCTGTATCATGGACTGTGGAATTAATTGCCAGTTCACTGATGTTCTCAACACGAGTTATGGAAGTCTTGACACACAGAAAGCAGACAAGATTTCTAAAGCTTTCTAATTCATTTATTTGGTTAAGCTTATGCTTGTACTCATTTTAATGTGACTTAATTTGAATTCTATTTCTGTATGATGCATATAGTTATTATCTTGATTTTTCTTTGTATGTGTTGGAACAGTTGACTATATTAATCCAGAAAACGTAAGGACAATTAGGACAAGATTTTTCAATTATGTGTGTTTTATTCTGTCTAAGATTATGCTGTTTATATATCTGTTCTTTCTTAAAGACTCAATAAGATGTAAACAGTAATGTTTGCATGAAATAAAAATGGAAGCAAGTATATTTTATCTGCTAAAAAATGCTTTGAAAGTAATAAATCTTACTTTATTTCCCTATAATGAAACTATTGATGAATTACAGATGATAGCAAAGCTAATGTTTGAGGATATACTCCATATGAAATAGCTCAAAAGAGTAGGGATTCTGCATGCCAGAGAATGGGGTGTACCTGGAGTAAGTGGACTTTCAGGTGGTCGGTTTTGGCTGACTGTGGTTTTCAGCATGGCAGATGTACTTAGAGTGTGCATTTGTGCAGTAGGCTACAGGGAAGAAATAGTAAAGCAGGATTTAAAAACGTAGCAAGGAAGAAGTAGAAGAGGACAATGAGAAAATAAAATTCAAGCTGTGGAAGTTATTTCCTCTTACTTCATTTTGACACTGTACTGTTAGGGCTGCTTTTGTCCTGCTCAAACAATATAGATCTGATTTACTATGGCTTGTATAAATTGAAGTGAATATATCAGTGCTTGTAGTCTCTTATCTCTGTCCTGGTGACTTGTTTGACTGGCATGAGTAATTTGGTTGTTTTGGAAGACAATTCCCCTTGGTAGTAAAGGGTGAATACAAGGTTAGTTGAGTACAAATGTGGTTTGTAATTGATTGCTAATCTGAAATTGAGCAAATAAATTTGCCAGGAGTCAAAGATAGGGATTAAAATCTTCAAAAGCCTGTGCTATTAGGAGTCTTACCTTCTGCTTGAGACTTTTTAGAAATCTTTAATTGCGAATGTTTTGGGTCATGTGTGCCTATGTGACTGTTTACCAGCAATGTAAATGGCCTTGTGGTTTCATGACCTCAACCACAGGTTTGTTGGTTTTTGTTTGGTTTTTTTCCCCTCTTGACAGAATTGAAAAAGACTGAGGTACAGTGTGATACATCGAGTATTTGATGCTTTACAGCCCAGAAACCTCCAAACAGTGTTCTGTGGTACTGGATACTTTGCACAAGAAACAACTGCATTTAAGATGGTTACTTACTGTTTCTGTATGGTCTAGCTGAGGTATGGTTGCTTTCTGTAGACTGTTTTTTCGTTAATTGCTGGCACCAAAACTGAATTGAGGTCTGTCATCTGTGGCTGAATGTAAATTTTTAAAAATTGTAATGGGTATCATTCAGGAGGACTTTTCCATTTGGTGGGCAAATATCTATCACTTTGTCATATTCCAAGTGTTAAATTGTTGGAGAAGCATATGTGCACAGGATCTGGAAGTCTTTTTCAAATCCATGTAATGGAAGAACCCACTGACTCCTGACTCTTTAAGGCTGATGTTCCACATTGTGATAAAAGTGTAAGCTCTGGATAAGAGTGTCTGTCTATGGTTGCTTCTATTGTTGACAGAGGGGAGGGGAAAACTGAATAATGCCTTTGGCAAGATAAAATTAAAATTGACTGCAGTTTCACTTCCTAAGGTTCAGTAATCTTTACAAACCACTGGAAACAAGTGTTCAGAACAGTTATTTTTGTGTGTCAACTACTTTATTGTGCAGAAGACTACAGAATGACCATAGTGAACCAGATGGGAATTTCTGAAACCTTATTGCCTAGCAGTGGCTGTTAATAGAGGCCATGAAAGGAACTGAGAGAAAACTAGAAGAGTGTGCTGGGGGAGCAATCTTTGACTCCAGCTTTCTGAACTAGAAGTGTTTATATATTTAGTGGCTCTGGGTAGATTTTTCCATGCATATGTCCCAGTGGGGTTTTTTTTCTGTGCATTTATGTAACGTTCATGTACCTGGACCTCAATGCATTCTTCCTTCCTACATTGTTTTTGGTAATTCTTGTTTGTTTTGAGCCTTCCACTTCTAGTGTCACCTACAACTTGTTATTTCTCTTGTTAGAAGATGCTGAATAACCATCTGTCATTTTAGGAATTTGCCTGAGCCTAAGTCAGTGATGCTTGGTGCACCATAGCTATTTTAAGCTGAAGATGGCAATTATCAGAGAATATTTGATACAGAGCCTTTGAGCACTGTTTGCAGTTGTATATTTGAATAGAACATGTGACTATTTCAGACTTAGCACAATGGGGTATGTGTTTCTTTGTGAAAGTTTGAAAAAATCAAGAAGTCAGACCTGACTTTTGTGGTTTCTGAAACCTGTTAGAGTGGCTTTTGGAGTCCACAGTGGCATCTGTTTCTTTTCTCAAGAGACTTCAAGTGTTTTGCTGCCCATTATTGCACTTACAAGTATCTGAACAGAACAGCTTGGCCATATTCAAAATTGTATAGGAGATGAACAGATCACTGTTTCACTAAAATGGGTTGTGCATTAGCATCACGAAAGTACATTCTGTTCTTTGGCAATTGAATCAAGAATACACTTGCCTGAGTGTTGCTTACTGTTCTGTGGCTTACCAAGGATTGTGTCTTTGTCTCTGAAGTGAGGGAGAAGAAAGGGTTCAGCAATGTGAATTTTACATGTAGACTGTAGTCTTTTAAATGAGCTTGATGAATCAAGTGAGAGCTGACTAAGAGGTTTTTAATATTTCTTCAAAATTCAAAAGGGAAGAAAAGTCCTAATTGGCCCATCCCTATTTGTGTGTGCAAACTACTATAGAACAGAAGATGAACATTTCCTAGGGGCTTGATCTCTTATGGGCCTGATGCATCCTAATGGAATGCTCACAAGTTTACTTTGTTCCAATTTTGGGCTGAGTTGACAGATTTGGCTGATGGTTCATAAACAGCTTAACTTTCTGCTCCATGTTTCCCTTTTAAGCTTTATTTTATTTTATTTTTTTTAGCAAATAATACAGACTTCCAAGCAGATACTTTACAGATTAGGTAAAGATGAAGTATATGCTTATTCTCCTCTTCCAGCAATTCCCAGAGGATGAGGCTTGAGCAGTTTTTGGCTCCTGTTTTTGTTTTTTCCAGCTCTGACTTTCCCTAGCAAATATCTAATACTGTGGTTTCAGAAGGTCAGTTCTGCAGAACTCAAGCATTCGTTCTTTATCCAAGTCCACCCTCCTTGTACTTAATCCAAATTGCATTTACACACGTGCATTCTGTGGATGAATTCCACCAATGCTGGGTAGCTGTAAAGAGCAAGAAAGCCACCTATTGGGATAATTTCTTTTTAAAGAAAAACCTGTGCATGTGTTGTCTGTGATTTCATTCAAAAACATAATTTGGTATTATTATATTAAAGTCTTGTGTGACAAGTATGGAAATCCAAAGCCATTTAAGTACATGGATGCATTAGTAAGTTTGCCAGAGAATATGTCTTAATTTGTCTTGGCTGGCCCTCCACCAACTCAGTGCATGTAACTTTTTCTCCCTCCTCTATTAAAAACAGGAAATTCAGTAAGTTCCTGATGTATTTGTGCTGTAAAGGGTGAGGAAGGGAAAATTACCTATTTAGGGACTTTGTAGAAGTCTATTCTAAATGAGACTTGGTTTTGTCCGATAAACTTCTTTGGTATCTTATTCAAGTTACACTACTCACCTGAAACAAAAGAAAAATTGGTATTTCCAAAGGAAGGAGACTTACATTATTGCATTAGAATAGAGGAAGACCAATTAACAGCTGTCAGAGGCTGCTTAGGATTTGGGAACTTGTTAATTATTATTTATTATAAATCCTGTCTTTGGCTGCTAAGCCAAATTGAGAATCTTGTGGAAAATACTCCAAAGTGCTTTTAACTCCCAAGGCATGAGAATACAGGTTATATTAGCCATATCAATATAGACAATTAGCCATGTGTTAGCTAGACTGCATAACCTATGCCTGCTTTCATGTGGCAAATGTGAAGATAAGACCTGCAATGCAAGAATATTACCTAAAGTGGATTTACTTCATGTGTCAGATAAACAAAGATTACATATATTGTCTGATAAAAATTCAACAGTCCTGAGCCACCTGGCTGTTACTGAGCTCCATCACAAGTAGCTTTGTATTATTTAAATAATAATTTAAATAATAATTCCCTTTCCTATAAAAATCTTCATCAGGACATCTGGATGAACAAGGACCATGGGGACATTTGAAGCTGCTTTTCACATTTAATCAAAGTATTGTTTGGTTTGTGGTGACAAAAGTTGTTTTCAAAGAAATTCTCTAACTCCACTCATTTGAAGTCTTTGCAGGGAGTTAGTAGGAAGAGACCAAGAAAAATAATAATTTAAAGAGAATTACAGGCTGATGTACCTTAAAACAAGACTTTTTTGGGAAAAATGCTTTGTAGTGTTTGTTGTATTATTTGAACTTCCATTACAGTTTTGGTATTTATAAAGTACATTCTTAATGCAATTTTACACTTTTTTTCCCCTCCTTTTTTTTAATTCTCAGAGTAGCAGGTATTTATCTACTTTATGACTTTGTTGCTTTAATTCTGTAGTGGCTGGGACTTCTCTTGCTTCCAGTGCCCTATATCTTGCAGTTGTATCCTCTGAAACAAAGCTGTAATTAAGGCATGCTTTTTTAATCCTCTGGGTCTTTTTTTTTTTTTTTTCTGTAAAAGTTTAACAGATGGTACAAATTAAGCCTTATTTTGGTGCACTTAGTGTTAAAAATCCCATTTTAGAGTTACCTTTTAAAAACTTCATGTGGGCTTCAGGAAAAAATTGTGTTGTTAACTGAAACCTGTTAATCCTTCTTTTGGAACAGTCTTGGGTTTTCCAACTCTGTCCAAATATTGTGCCAGTCCAACTTGATCCGTTGTGTAACTGGAACAAAATGAGGCAATCCTCAGTAAAGCAGTAGGTTGTCTGCCTGTTTAAATAGATCCCACACAGCTGATATATGGAATATAAGCTTGTTTTTTCCTTCTGGGGGACATCAATTGAACACATAATCCATGTCTTCAAGGAAAATAATTGTAAAGTTAAGAGTTCTTATTTGTGATACTCAAATGTGTATTGTTGTGGTTTAAGCAGATATATATTAATTTTTTAAAGTATAAGGTAAAATAAGGACATTCTATCCCCTGTTTCTACTGCCTTAACTCTGAGTGAAATGTCTCTGCTACTTTAAAAATAAATATAATAGATCTGATCAGCAAAAACTTTGTCCTATTTCTTTTCTACAAATGTCATTTCAAAAGTTCATGCTGTTGCAAAAAAAAAAAAAAAAAAAGAGTCATCTTTAAATACTGAGTCATAAAATTAGTCATAAAAACTTAAAGTATTTTTCCAATGGCTAATGCCAGCCAAAGATGCTCTTACTTTTTTTTACTGGTCAAATGAAACCTCTGTTCTCTGGGAACCTTTAATCTGAAAATAATGCTTGATGGATCCCTAGAGAAGGGTGAGAAAAAATTGAATCTTTTGGATATGTGTGTCAACTATGGACTTGGTGTATGCAGGACTCCTTGGCTCTCTTAAATAATGAACTTTTGCTCTGAGCAATATTAGGACAGGTATTTGTGCTATTAGTGGGGCTCAGTAGGGGATGGTTACTGTTGTCAGCAGTGCTGAAGCATTGGACTCTGCAAAAGCCTTTGTCCACCTTCATAGGAATGAAAGTAGGGCCGGGAGGTTGTGGAATTCTGTAGGAACTGGCAAGGTGGTTGCTTCAGTAATTGTAGTGGAACTAGTCTTTGTTTTGTTAGCACATGGTGTTACCCTTCAAAGCCTCACTTCACAGCAGGGTCTCACACACAACCTATGCTGAGCAGTCAGGGGCTGCTCCTTCTCTATTTTCATTGTTACATCTTCAGGGACTGTCAGTGCTCATCAGAAAGACTTGGTATTTAGCTATAAATTAATATACATGGCAGTCCTTCCCATTTCTTTGTTGATACAGGATGAAAGAATGGATGAGGTTTAAATGGATCTGTGGTGATCATGAAGTCCAGCCTCCTTTGCTCAAAGTAGTGAAAATTGGAACAGGTGTCTGTCTGGCTGCTCAAGGTCTTATCAGACTGTTTTCACTGTCTCTGATTGGAGACTCTTCAAGCACTCTGGCACTTGAGGCAATTTTCTGTGCTCTGACATCCAGGGTTCCTGGGGGATGCTCTTGCTGGTAACAGCAGAAGTGAAGGTGACAGTGAGTACCTTGGCCTTTCCTGTGTCTTCTCTCAGCAGATCCCCTGCTGATTCAGTCATGGATCCCTAGCTTTCCTGTTGCTATTTTTGCAAAAGCCCAGGAACCATTCTAGAACATTCTTGATCCTCCTTCTTGCTTTGATCCTTCTTACTGGGATCCTGTGATCTACTTTGTCACGGTCTCTGCAGCTGTGTCTGCCCTGACCTTGACCCCACTAGCCACTTTTTCCATGTTTGTAGTTTCCCATGTTTAGCGGAGGGCCTGCCTTTGGCTCCTCAGTCCTCTGTTTCAGGAGGTAATAATCAATGCACTTGTTCCCTCTTCTGTTTCCCCTCCAAGAGATAAGAGGGTAGTTCATGTTCCAAGTGAGGACCAGGTGCCTGTAATGTGAGGCTTCTTCTGCTGTGTATAAAGAGGAATTCCTGTGTTTTGTCTTGCTCAGGTGATGAGTAGCGAACACCTACAGTAGTGTCACCCATGTTGTTCTGCCCTCTCGTATGTGACCCAGCTCCCAGCTGTCCCATTGTCCACAGCAGGGCCAAGCTCCATGTGTCCCTGCTGCTCTCCCAACAAAGGGCAGCTTTCTTCCCCCACAGGCCTTAAGGAGCCCATATCCAGCCATGGCAGTGGAATGGTCTCCAAAAATTAAATCTTCCTTGGCCCTTCCCTGTTGTCCTTTCATCCTCCAAAGGCAGTGTTTTGTAAGCTTTGTGCAGACTTGTGTGCCTTTATAGGGTTGGGAGAGGACATTGCCACAGCTGCTGCCCTGGGATTTCACCTGTCCCAGTCCATTATTTAATGGGCATGCAAGTGAGGAGAAGGGGCACAGAAGTCCCTGGTTGCCTTATGTTATTATTGTGTATTACAGTGAAATGAAATGAAAATGAAATTGCTGGACAGCCTGTTTTATTTTATTCCTTTTGCCATTCATGTCTGAACAGTGATTTCCTCGCAACCCTGTCTGGATCTTGGTCACTACTTAAAGCCTTATGTAACTTTCAGATTTCTCCATTCCCCCTGCTTTGGAGGGTTATAGTAAGATCTTGCTATTATCATGTCTGGTGCTTCTCCCTTGAGGCTTCTTAAAATATACCATATATAGTCTGTATATGCTCTAGTACAGTCTGGATTTCAGAATAAAATACCGTATTTGTGTTATAAAAGGCAATTCTTACCTCCGTCTTTTCCTTCCTTGTCTTTCCCGGACAAGCCCATACTTGGATATTAATACTTCAAAACTAATTTTAAACTGGCAAAGTAAAACTTGGTGGGATATCTCCCATGACTGAACATTTCAGTAATTTTTTCCTCAGATGAGTATTTAATTTTGTCACTGGTTGAAATCCATGGGCACAATTTGGATAAGCTAAGAGCATGGTCTTTTAACTTCTAGTACTTTTGTATCTTGATATATTGGTCTTTTGTGTCAGAATAAGCTACTCCAAGGGACAGTGGTTTTTAAGTGGTTTCTCAAAATTGAGGAGAAATCAGGAATTTATTTAGTAGCCATTCTGCATCTGTTGTGTTCAAGTCCTGTTGCTGATGACCTCTCTGTGTCTGGGACTGGGCAGAATGTTGGGCTGGGAAGTCTGTCTGAGGCTCCATGCAGAGGCAGCAGGCTCATTGTCCTGCAGTTGCCATGGTGGGGGAGGACTGAAAGGTTTTCCATCCACCTTTATTTCAGTGACCTTTTCCAAGCTGGGAATTGCAGTTGACTTGGAAAAACCTAAACAGTCATTTCTCTTCAGTGAATCCATACAGTTTCCTCTCGAGTCTTGTAAGCTGAAAAATAAATTGAATTGAGGAGGGTAATATTTTCTGTTTTCAGAATGCCATTTCTGAAAATCTTAGACTTGCTTCCCACGCAATACATAGTTGGAATTTATTAAACTGCTATATGTGAAGACTCCTGTGCTTAATGCTTCCAGCAGCATGCATAAGTGAGGTACAATAAAAGTTCAAAGTAATGTCAGCATGTAAAAATGTTAACAAGTAAAAGCATGATTAGATTCTTTAAATATTCACAGAGACCTAATTTTCATCATCTGCTTAATGTAGTGACTGGAGTATTCACAAACTGTGTTTGCTTATTCTTTCAGGCTGAAGGTTTTGAAGCAGATGTTGGAAGATGTTAGCTGTGGATACTGGGGTTGTGGAGGAGTGGTTATCAGAGTTCAAGGTAATACACTCTCCAGTATGTAGCCAGAAGCGTTGAATCACTGCTGGTGAAGTGTGCAGGATGTGCTTGCATCCTCTAGAAAAAGAAAGATAGTAACCTTGGGTTTTGCTGAGATTATGTGATAAATACAAATGTCTCCATGAAATGTCTCCATGTAGCCCCTTGCCTCTTTGGGGCTACATACTTCCTGGCAGAGAGCAGTGAAAATGTATATCATAGATGAATGATTGTATTGGTTTGAGTACCAGACGTGACTGTAGGTTTTTCTCCTGCTCTGCTTAGATACACTGGAAATATGTTTTCCTGTCTGTGGAGTGGAGTCCTTTCAAGGACTGGAGATAAGAATTACTGTAAGACTTGCACACATTTAAACATACATCTTCTAGAAGAGTTGTTAAAAACATTAGATTTTTACCTTCTTAAGTATTGGCAGAAAATATGTTTAGTGTTAGAGAAGAGTTGGAATTTGCATTTACTGGAATTTGAGCTTTTCCACAGTAATTCTGTATCTGGTAATAATGTTTACTACCTGTGTAGAGTTGGTCTTGAAAACTCCTTGAAGTATGGATCTGAAAACTGTAAAAGTTTCACAGGACTGACATCTCACAGTGAAATTTCAGTGGCTGTTGCATTTTTGTAACTTTTTAAAAATCAATTTCCTGTCTGCTATTGTTACCTTCCATATGAAATTGCAAAGTGACAGAGTGCAGTATATCTTCTGGCAGCACTCTGAAAATGTGAGGATTTCTTTGTGAAACAACGTTTAGTTTATAGTAAACTCTGATAAACAGTTTATAGTAAACTCTGATAAACAGTGACTTGTAATGGAAAATTGTTGAAACAGCTGTTATATTTAATGATAGAAATTGCTTATAATATTTTTTATTTCAGACACTGCCAGAAGCATCCATATCCAGCTATGCTACCAGCTTGAAAGACAAGACTGCTTTGATTTCATCTCTTTACAAAGTAATTCAGGAGCCACAGAGTGAAGTGAGTATTTTGGATCTCTCACCCAAAATGTCTGACATAACACTGGCAGAATGAAACCAAGACCTTGCATGCTAGGTAATTGATGAAGAGTCTCCTTCAAAAAGTTGTTCTTAGCCATGACATACTATCATGGAAAAAAAATTGTAAGTTTTGTAACCTACTGATCATAGTTAAGCTTGTAGGTCACATTCATGGGTTTCAGGACTTGGATGTAGAATTGAGAAATGCATTAAGAAATTGAGAAGATGTTTGTGTCTGATAGAATTCTTTCTGTAATTAAAACTTGAATGTGAATCTCTTGGTGTCAGAAACTTGTCTGTATAATGCAAGAGAACAAGTTAGGTTAGCCATCTTTTGTAAATTGTTGCTTAGGTTTTTTAAGGTTTTTTTGTTGTTTGAAATGCATATGATATAAAGACATGGATTTATACATGGAATGTACCCTTTACTGAAATGAGGGGAAAATGTGAAAAAAAAAATGTGGGAAAGGAGGGGCAGGTTTTCTCAGTACCTGTACTAAGAAGGTTCTGTATCCCATGACTGCCCTTCTTTCAAAATGTCCAGCTATGTTCAGAACACCCTGATCTGGGTTTAATTGTGTGTTGTTAACTGCCTTGTACCATCTGGAAATGCTTTTGTGCATTATTTTAATACTGCACCAAATCCTCAATTTTTCTGAAAAGACCCAGAAAATAAGGCAGCTTCCCAAAGTTTGAGATTATGGCAGTACTAAAGGTCAGAAGATAAAAAGCTTTTATATATATGCTTTTAGAGAGAATGCTGGTAGTGAAGCTCCCAGGTTGTCCAGCAAAGAACAAATGTACTTTTAATTTGCTGCTCAGAAAGGCATTGTGAGTCATTCCAACTACTGAGTCAAGCCTGTCTGGTCTTCAGAATTCGTATCAAAATGTAAATTAATCTGATGAGTCGCCCTGTTGATAGCCTAATTAATACTTTCATAAGTTCTTTGATTTCTTACTACTTCTGACAATCACTAGGTTTCTCAGGGGCCTTAGTAGCAGGGTGCTGCTGCAACTTCTGCTTGAAAAGGTTGTTGGGATAATTCCAGGGGCAAGGTATTGATGATTTCCCTGTTACTGAGATTTTGAATTGAAATGAAAAGCTAGTGCTGACACTGAGTGTTGTGCTGCCTCGACAAAAAGTACTAAAATCTCTTTTGGACTGTTCTCCAAGTAGCCATTGCTTTGTGGGAGAGGCCACTTGGAGCTCTCCACATTGTGAAAATAGTTGCAAGCCAGCAGTTAGAAAGAAAAGTAATATCTGCCAACTGCTGTTTGAGATCTGTTGGCTGCATTGTGTAATGCCACTTGCTGCACTGTGGAGGGTATGTGCTGTCCTCTCTTATCTCAAGGGGGTCATGCAAAGGGGAAGCATTAATGCATGAACACTACAAATACTGCGCACTTTGAAAATGGACAAACAACCCCATCTGTACACCTTTGAATGTATGCACTTCTAATAGTTATGAGTACCATAAAATTGTGATTAATCTTATTTTGCAGGATGGATGAGGGTTTTTTTTGAGCATTTGAAAAGTAATCATGGGTATGGGCATCTGTAACTGCATTTTCCTGCTGGTTCATGTTTGCTTTTTATATGGGTTGTTTTGGTTTTTTTTTCCAAAAAATTTAGTAGCCATTTGTAAGATAAAGGGACTACTTGTTTAACATCCACTTCATAGTAGCTGTGTTAGTAAAGACTTTGTTAGTAACTTTTGAGATTCGTGAGCCACTTGCTAGGTGAAAAATGTAGTTCCATGAAAGAGGAGTCCAGAAGATGTGTAGATTTAAAGGACTTAAAATTCACTAAAGACTTTCAGTGGTCAAAAATAATTAAATGAATATGTGATGGTTTTTTTTTTAAAGATTGAAGTTCTTTTGCTTTTTACTTAAAACACTCTTGCTGTCTTTTTAGATAGGAGCCAAACAGGCATTTGCATTAGGAAATAGCAAGTGTTTGGAGTGTGTAACACACTTGGGTGCAGCTTAAAAGGAACAGGGATGAAATTGCTTGGACATTGTTCTGTTCCAGCATTAAGAAACATCTCAGTCTAGTTCTTTTAGAACTGCTTAGTTCAAAATGATATCTTGAAACAGCAACAGTCATTAGTGCGTTTTGATATTAGGTTGTAGCATCTGGTGGCATTTTGAGGAAGAAAATCTGTTTTGTACTGATTATGCATCTCAGTGTGCTGATACAAAGCTGTCTGAAGTGAGATAACGATGTAAACATGGATACCTGTCACAGCTATTTATGGGCCTTTTAAAGTTCAAACACATCATTCAGAACTGGTACTTCATTATGGGAAGGATGCGAATTGTGTAAAAAATATAAGCTGAATATGGAGCACAGTTCTGCTGGTAAGGTTTTCTAGAAGGATCTTTGCTGTACTGCTCTTAAAACTGATGACTAGTTTAGCTTGGCATGGCTTTTTTGCCTTTACTGTAGAATTTTCAGGGATGATATTTCCAGAGTGAAGCTATATCTCTCAGAAGCTAAAAGTTCCTCTTTTTTAGAATGGATCAGATTGTCCCAGATTACTTCTTAAAAAAGAACTCAAATCTGCTAAAATCTTTCAGTTTCAGAAGTAGCTTTGGCAGGTAAGAAATGTTGACTTGACTTTTTTTCCATGTTCAGGAGGAAAAGCTTAGGAAAGCAAGCAGGTATTTTTCTAGCGTGGTCTCCCTGGTGATTTTGCCTTCTTTGCTTCAGTAAAGGGAAGAATATAGAATTGCCTTTCTTATTTTTCTGAAAATTTACTAAAACTAAAGTTGTGATCTAGACTAAATAGCAGGACTGAATTTAGTAGTTCAGCTTGCTTTGGAAGTGCCTACTGTTTTTGACAATATTTTCTAATTGGAGAAAATTAGGAAATCTCCTAATTTCCATACATTGACAAGTGGTGCTTAGCAGTGTTTCATCCTTATATCAGAGGTAGGTGGTAGCAAAAGAAGGCACATTAAATCCAGGAACACAGGCAGGCTGATAACTTCATTGTTTTAAAATCTTTTTTTAACTTGATCTAGCTCAGTGTATTACTTCCAGTTCAGTGTTTTACATCCATTTGTATCAGCTTAACAAATTTAATTCTAAAATTACTCCTGAGGCTTCCAATTTCTGTCTTAAGTGTATAAATACATTGAAGCTTCTAGAAGCTTATGAGAGTGAGGAAATAAACTTATTCTATTGTGTACTAAGTTTTTGTAATACTTGGAATATAAGTGTCATACAGCTCTTCTCACTAGGTGGGTAAAGCTTCTAGCTTCATTTTGTGTATGCTTTTGGAGTTGTAGAATAACAAGACCTTTGTTCAGGTACTTTGCCTGTATATTAGAGAGACTGAGAAGTATGAGGGATGTGATAACTATCCTCTATTTTTTGCCTTTGAGGCTGGAGGAAATGAGCCAAAACCAAGGCAAAGCAGCCATTGGAATTTTTTATTCATGTAGGATGAATGACTCTACTTTCATCATACAAAAGTATGTTATAGGCATGAAAGTGTGTAAGGTGACTTGAGCAGTTACTGTATCAGTCATGCCCTGATAACTAAAATGCCATTTTTATCAGTTTACAGTTTTGGCTAAAGGGTTGTTCCAGACAAAGTTGCAGATTTTTGTAATGTTTTATTCATTCATGATTGTGCCTTGTATTTCAGCTTCTGGAGCCAGTTTGCCACCAGCTCTTTGAGTTCTACCGCAGCGGTGAGGAGCAATTGCTGCGCTTTACGCTGCAGTTCCTGCCAGAATTGATGTGGTGCTATCTTGCTGTCTCAGCCAGCAGGGATTTGCAGAGCAGTGGATGCATAGAGGCTCTTCTCCTAGGAGTTTATAACTTGGTTTGTATTTCAACATTTTGTTTTGGAATTAAAATGAAGTGATTATTTCAGTCCCAACTCATCAAATCGGTGTCTGTCAGAAATTACAACATGAACTTTCATTCTTTGGTCAATATTTTCTCTACTCTTTCTGTGGTTCTTGAATTTTTTGTTACTTATTTCTTGTGATTGAACTCACATTCTGCTTGAGGACTTTTCAAGGCACTGCTTTGGAAATTGTTGCCTGTATTTTGACTATCTGGACTAAAACCACAAAAAAAATTACTTTCACAGTTGCTCTATCTGTGCTTTGAAGAACATAATAATTAAGGAACCCTTAAAAACATCGTATTTTAGTCTTTTCATGGCTATTTTGAAATACTTAGTGGTTTTTAATATCTGTTGGGATTCTTGTCTGTGTAGTTTGTTCTGGTTGTTTTAGGAAGGCTTTTTATGAAGCAAAATAGTGATGTCAAGTCTCTTCATCTGAAAATCTGGAGAAGGCAGCTGGTATCCATTTCCTAGAAATAATCATAGGTGTCTTCACCAAGCAAATGGAAATATCTTTTTCACCCAGGAGTCTAATTTAAGAGACCCGAGCCCTTATGTTCCACTCCTCCTGAGGCAGGGTACAAGCTTCCTGCCTTTTCTGTATGCTTAGTTGTATCTGACAAGAACATTCCTGAAAAGCATTTGCTCTTATCTTCTGCCTTAAGGAAATTCACTCCTTTCTATCCATGATGAAGTAATTTAGGGTGGTTCATGGATGTGGCTGTAATCACTTGTTTTTCTCCCAGAAGAGATTACATTTAAGTTAAGCTTGAAACCAGTCTGGTAACATCCTCTCTTAGCTGTGAAGAGTTTCTTTCTCAATTAGTAACTTGGCTTTCCATCTCCAGCTGCCTGGGGTCATAAGAATTTCACAGCAAGCTTCTCTAGGGAGCTGTAGATCAGCATGACTTGGGGAACTTTATTCCCTGTTTTGCTTCAAGACATCAGGAATGCTTATGGTAAAGCAGCGCTTTGTACTCATGCTGACTTCTTCCCTGCTGTTGCATAAAATTTATAACTGGAACAAGCAAGATAGTATTGTTCTTTAATGTACAGGTTAAAAAGGTAGTAGGTGACCTGCTTAGATACTTACTTTCTCTTTAACCAACAACTTTATGTATTCAAAACCAAGAGGAAATATGAAGCCTAATATAAAAGTAATTCCAATGTAAATAGGTAGAGTGGACTCTTGGAAACTTAACATGTTCAGTAGGAGTCCTGCAGTTTCTTACTGAAGGAAAATGAAAAATGAAAAATTTTGCTCAGAATAATTTTAAATTGGCTGCATTATGAGGGGTGTGGAATTATTGTGGCTTGAGACATGAGATCATGAACTGGATTGTTCTACATTCAGCTTAGGATGTACAGTGGTAGTGCATGCAGTTGAAATCTTTTGCTTTCCTAGCTGTAGTTATCAGAGTGGTTTTTTAATACACTTCATATACTTTAATACACATCATACACTACAAATACATCTTGAAATCTACTCCTGAAACTTAATTAAAAATCTGATTATAATGAAGAATACAAATATTAATATTTTTAGAATTTAGAAGTTTGGATGTAGCCATTTTCTTTCCCTTTCTCCTAAATATTGAGGAACATGTTTTCCACATTTATCCAGGAGCAATATTAAAAATTAAAGTATCAGTGGTTTATGTGGAGAGTGGAGAATCTGTGCAGCTTTTCAGAAGGAGCAGCTCTGTGTGCCCTTTTGATCCTTTTCAGTCTTCCTTTACTGCTTGGTCTTTTATTTTAAGACAGGAGTTTTAATAATTACTATGTGAAGTTAGACCTTCAGCCTTCCAACACGTGGGTGTTAGGAGACACTGAAACTTGTCTCTAATTATTACTTCTGGGTATATGAAATCAGCTGCTGAAATTTAGAAAAGAGGGAAGTAAAATCTAGTGTGTGGTGTTTGTTTTGGTCAAGTCTGCTTTGGATTTTTAACATTTTTTTATTGGAAATACTCCAGTGCTCTTCTGTGGTACAAAACCACATCTTGTTTTGCCTTACTCATTAGTCTTCTGTTAGCTTACAGGAGCAAGAAGTCTGCCAGCTACTGCTGTGGTGGTATCTTTTGGGAAGGTAGCTTCTCTAAAGCTTTGCATCCATGCTTCTTTTAATTCCTTAGAGTCAATTATCAGACTTGGGCTTTTGCAAGTGCTGTGGTCTGCTGCTGTCAAACCTTATGAGGCTGCAGTCATTCCAGAGCTGTAATGTTTCCAAAACAAATTACTTGTTGAGTGCTTACTTGATGGTTAATAGTTTTCAGAACAGAATTATTGATTGTTAACCTTCACAATTAGCAAACAGTATATAATTAAAAAAATATAATGTTGTTTTAAACATGATGTTTCCTCTTAGTGTTTTTAATGTGGGTTTTGTATGCAAATGGATGTGCCCTCGGCTAAGTTATTTGAAGAGTTTTCATAAACAAACAAAATGTGCTGTGGTAGAAAGCAAATAGAGAGATAATTTCTAGCTTGCAGCTTGGATTGTTATAGTATCCTTATCAGTCCCTATAATAAATAGTTTTTAACACTTTAGGATGTCTGTTTTCTTTAGTACAGTGTAACCATTTGTATCTTCTGTCTTTTTCAGGAGATAGTTGACAAAGAGGGACATAACAAAGTGCTGAGTTTCACAATTCCATCTTTGTCCAAACCTTCTGTCTATCATGAAGTAAGTGACAGCTACAAAGTGAAGTTCCTGATGGATAAGGGCAGTGTTACCATGATTGTCAGGGGTCTTTGCCAGTCAAATATCTCCCAAGGCTGCAGGCATCTCAGTGGCCAGAACCTGGAGAGCATGGAGTTCAAACCAATGAGAGCATGCAGACTGGGACTTTCAAATGCCCAAATGCTTTGGGGGCCTGTTTGTTAAGAACAAAAGTGGAAAGCAGTTTTAACATGTTGTATGATGACATAGGAACATACTTCTGAGATTTCTGAGTGCTGCTAACTGGTATCTGAGGCCTTTAAAAGGTGGAATAGTCATAATTGCATCCATGCAGCAACTATGTATTTTTTTTTTCTTTTCTGAAGCCATGTGCCTTATTTGGTGTAAAATGAACAGATAACATCTAAACAGTCAGATAACATTAGGCCTGTTGAAAATTCATACATAAATATGGTGATGCTTATTGTTGTCTATTTCCACTTGCATTATAGAAGGATTTGAGGTGGACATGCTCTGAATGACCCTTTTTTCCTTCAGCCTTCCAGCATTGGCTCCATGGCTCTCACTGAAGGAGCTTTGTCACAGCACGGTTTGTCCAGGGTTGTGTACAGTGGACCTCATCCTCAGAGGGAGATGCTGACAGCCCAGAACAGGTGAAATTGTACCATGGGATTTTGCTTGAGAGTCCCTAATAGATCTGAGCTTCTAATTTTTAGTGTAGTTGCTGACTGAAGGAGGATAGGTGTATGTTGTGTTTTGTCATGTGGTTTTTTCTTTTAAACACGTGTAAATGCAGATGCAGAAAGATCATCAGGGCGTATTACTACATGGAGGGGAAAAGCTTACTCAGCTGTTGATTAAATTGAAATACAATGCCAAATCTGTTCAAATAATTCTTAAAAATTTCCCTGTACATTTGTTTTCTTTTAAAAAACAAAGTTGGTAATGGAATTGCAATGTTTCTTTCAAATCCCAGGTTTGAAGTGCTGACTTTCCTTCTGCTCTGTTACAATGCTGCCTTAAGCTACATGCCTGCAATGTCTCTTCAGTCATTGTGTCAAATTTCTTCAAGGTAATTTCTGTAGGTTGTTTACTGTTGAAATGCCATTACTAAATTGAAGTGCAGTCAGTATGGACTTTTTACTCAAAAACAAGCTTTGAGTTCCCAAAGGTCGCTTTTAAACTTGACTTCTTCTCGTAGCTGTTTACAGCTTCAATATTTGCTTTTAATTTATCTTTTATATAACTTTGGGTTGAGATCTCAAAATGGGAAACAATAACCTGGCTTATATGCAGGTTAAGCTTCTCTTTTAAGAGGAGAAGTCAAAGGGAACTGTTTGTTTTTAACAACAGTAACTGTAGTTGTGTTAACTAAAGAAAAACAAGAAGTGTCTTTTAGAAGTGTGGTGTATTTTGCATTGCAGGTTTAAATAAATTCGAGCTGTGAAGGTTTAAACTTGTAATTATAGTAGGTTGAAACTAGGCATACATTCATTTTTATGGATACATTGAGCATTTCCAAAACCAGCTGTTGCTTCAAAAAACCAAAATAACAATGCCAACATGCCCCTCCTGACCTCAAAACAAAACCTACCTCAGCTTTAATTAGTGTCTATTTTTTTTATCAATATCATTTTTCAAAGAAGAGAAATGGATAGTAAACATGTTTGTCTCTGGATTTTCAAAAGTGGACTGTATGTTAAGGGAAAAATTAGAATGCTTTCCTTAACCCAGGAAACTCAAGAGACCAAGAAGTCACCCTCAGCAGCTTTTTTCTAGCCTAGTTCCTAGGCTTCCCTCATAACTAAAGCATGATAATGGATGCTGTAAGATTTCCTCTTCAAAGGAGGCAGGAGACTTCGGAGTTTGAAGCACTTGGCAATATTTACCAGAGTAATTACAAGATCTGTGTTAGATAAACTGCTTTAATGTATGAGGTAAAAATACTTAGAAGCTAAGGATTGTGGAAAGGAGACTGATGTTGCTTATTCTGCTTGATTGGGTTCTGATTGTATGTGGAATAAATAATTTTTAAAGCATCCAAAAAAACCCCAAGCAAGTTACCAGTAGGTACAAACAAGTCTTTCTACTTCAAAATGTTCAGTGTCTGGATCCTGAATTATTTAATGCTATACAATTTAACTTCTTCATTTTTCTTCATTCCTGACTGGTTTTGTCATTCATCTGCTTACTGAAAATCTTACCCTGACAGCAATTTAGAATAGACAGCATGTTAGAGTACTGGGAATATTTGTCAGAAGCCCTGAATATCTTTCAGTGTCCTGTTTGGATGTGGTGGAATCTATATTCTGCTATTTGGATATATAGAATAACTCCTTTAATTGGTTTGAGCAATGGAGAATTTAGGGGGTTTTCTTTAGGCTCTACAATAAATGTGTTTACTTCTAGTAAGTCTAATTCAATTTTTATCACTTTCTTAAATTACAAATATGATTGTAAATATGAAAATTACAGCACAAAATATTTTGTGTTGATCTCAAGTTGTAAATCCAGATTTTTTGCATCTGGGCAGTTACTAAGTCTCTCTTCATAAGCATGTTACCTTACTCAGATGTCATTCTTGCATTTTTAGAAGAAGTAACTCAAGGCTTCTAAAAACTGATCAGTACTGGTGAAGTATTGCAAGTCTATAACCTACAAGGGTGGTTCCCCATTATTTACCAATGACAAATGTATGATTTCTTCAGAATTTGTGTCTGTGGATATCCTCGCCAACAAGTGAGAAAGTACAAGGGAGTCAACAGTAGGATTCCAGTTTCATCTGAATTCATGGTCCAAATGCTAACAGGGATCTATTATGCCTTGTAAGTTGTTTTTTTTCTAATATGCAAACAAAATGCCAGCCTAATTTGTGTACTTGTTCAGACACACTACCTTGGAGGCATTTCATTTTCTATGAGCACATGTTGTGTGAAGCAATAAGGGGTCCTTGGGAAGAGACAGTTCTCCAAGCAGTTGATGAAGTTACCTGTGCCATAGTGGGGAAAGAGGACTGGAGCAGGACTTGATAGGTGTAACTGCTGATGGGAAGAAAATACTGTAAAAACTCTTTTCCAGCCATTGTCTGCTGTTCACATTTTTGCATGGTTAGTTTTGACATCAGTCTAGTTAAGAAAAAGAGGTTATATTTTTTGTCTGAAATGCTGGTGTCATCTACCATTATAAAGTCATGTTAATGTGTGAAGCTTAGTAACTGAAATAATTGGAGACTAGTAATACAGGAATGCTCCAAAGATGGAGTAATGTTAAAAAAATCTTGATTGTATTTCAGAATGTTTTGTGAGTAGCTGATCAAGAGCTAATGATACAATTTTTAAACTGCTTGTGGTGGCCAATGAAAATAAAACTTTGTCTCCATAGATGCTACTTCAAAGTTCTCTAATTAGCAGTCTTACTGCTAACAAACAAAAATAGATCCAATTTTCTAAACTGAATCTCAAGGAACACCAGAGCTGTGAAGGTTAGGTGACCAAGAAGGTTCATCTTTTGACATGATGCTTATTATTCCATATACTTTTACCTTTACAGTTATAATGGAGAATGGGATCTGGCTCGAAAAGCAATGGATGATGTTTTGTATAGAGCACAGCTTGAGCTGTATCCAGAACCTCTGCTGGTAGGTATTTAATTTTCTACTCAATACTTTGTTGAGTAGAATTTTTAGCCTGGGAAATCCTTGCTGTGAGCATGCATGATACAAGATGATAGCAGGAGCCTGAAGCTGAGTGTGTGCTTGTGCAAACAGCTCAGTCTGTAGGTGCACACACTACACAGGGCTTTCACTG